>NW_012108641.1:112999-114745 GCF_000951045.1 Mandrillus leucophaeus
CTACTGCACCCAACTCTATGGCCGCTTTCATACTTAAACAGCCGCATTAAATAGTTGTGACACAGATTGAATGGCCCATGAACCCTAACATATTTACAATTTGGCCCTCCACAGAAAAAGTGTGCTGGGTGGAAACCAAGTATGGGATTTTTTTTTTCAAAGCTCCCTAGGTGATTCTAATGTGCAGTCAGGTCTAAGGACCCCTGTGCTAAATGGATTAGACAGCATCGGGGGTTCCTATCCCACTCAGTCGGGAAGAGGCTGGTCTGCAGATGGGCTGAGGGCTGGTACCTCTGGAGGCTCCAGGCACAACACTACCCAATGCCTGGGGACCCTGTCAGGGATTTTGCTCCAAGGCAGGGGTCAGCACACTTTTTCTGTGGAGGGCCAAACTGTAAATATGTTAGGGTTCATGGGCCATTCAATCTGTGTCACAACTATTTAATGTGGCTAAGTGTGAAAACAGCTATAGGGTTGGGTGCAATAGCTCATGCCTGTAATCCCAATATTTTGGGAGGCTGAGGAGGGCAAATTGCTTGAGCCCAGGAGTTCAAGACCAGCCTGGGCAATGTGGCGAAACCCTGTCTCTACAAAAAATACAAAAATTAGCTGGGCGTGGTGACGTGTGTCTGTAGTCCCAGCTACTTGGGAGGCTGAGGTCGGAGGATCACCTGAGCCTGGGAGGCAGAGGTTGCAGTGAGCCGAGATTGCATCACTGCACTCTAGCCTGGACCACACAGCAAGACCCTGTATTAAATATATAAATAAATAAGTAAAAGGCAGCCATAGACAAGAAGTAAATGAATGAGCATGGCTATGTTCCAAAATATTCAATTTACGGACACTGAAATTTGAATTTCAAATAATCTTCACATGTCATGAATAGTCTTATTTTCTCAGCCATTAAAAAAATGTTTAAAAACCATTCTTAGCTTATGCATTGTACAAAAGGGATTAGCCAGATTTGACCTGGCATATCCCTGCTCTGAGAGATGAGTGGCAGCCGTTCCTCACAGCTTGATAGATGGTAAATGCTTCCTCATCTGTTCCCCTCCCTAGACCCTCTCATTTCTCCATTGACGATGGCCTACAAACCAGCTCTCACACACAAGAAGTGCCAATCAAGATAGGTATCTTATTTATCTGTCAACTTTATCCTGAGCAAATGGTGCTCAAGTGCACATGGGCAGGTGATTGATAGAAAATATAAGACTTAGGTTTTTTTATTTTTATTTTTTCTAGTTCTTTGAGTCATGTATTTTCTCCAAGGAGCTGAGGACACTGTAGTAAGCGCTGTAAACAAACACTATTCCTTTTGGCATCCTTAGGAAGTGGAAGGAGAAACTTTAATTACTGAGGGAGATTATTCTGTAGTAATGAGAGATCTTCTCTAACCAGGCTTAGAGTTTGGAGCAGACTGATGGGTGATACCCACATCCTGCTTCCTGCTGTTCACCTCTATCTTCAGAGGGGCCTGGGCCCCATGTCCAGTTTCACAGGGTGAATCATGAACTGTTTAAATCAAGGACTAGATACAGAAGAAATGGTCCCTTTCTCCTTCTGGATGTTGTCCTGTATATCTGTTGATGCCTGCGTGTTGATGCCTGGAATTGCAGCAGCCACGTTGGGACCACGAGGGGAGTTGGTCTGCGCAGGACACACTGAAGATGGTTGAGTGGAAAGTGGAAGCAGCCTGGATCCTTGCTGACATTGCTGAGCCACTGTGGAAGCCAATGCTGGAGCCGT
>NW_012108641.1:116375-123845 GCF_000951045.1 Mandrillus leucophaeus
AGGAGGAGGATTCACGGAATAGGAGCTGGGGAGCCCTTCTGTGCCACAGAAGTAGAGATACTCAAGATTATGGTGGACAGGAGGCAGGACTAGATTGCAGCTCTGACTTGGATGGACAGAGCAGTGTGTGGAGGGTTGCATCGTGAATTTTAGCTCCAGAATGACTGCATGAATAAATCAGGAATCCCAGAGGACCCACAGACCCTCTGAAGGAAGTGGATTGCTCCTGCAGGACCCGGGAGACACACCAAATACTGTGAGTACCTAAACTGTGGAAGTGGGAAAGGGAGATCATCCACCCCCAAACACACCCCCCAACTGGGGATCCTGAAGGTCTAGTTTGTGGGCGAAGATTCCAACCTTACCTGGAGCTGAGTCAGTTTGGAGAGCCAAGTGAAATACAGGGGTCAAGGAAGCAGTGGGAAAGGCCTTTGGAGCTCTCTGGGTCCCCAAGCAGGCCATTTCTGCCTGGCACCACAGGGATCCTTCGGGAAAATGCCACAGGGAGAAGGAAGTCTCTAGCTGAACTTTGTAACAACTTGAACTGGTTGAGAAGCCTCTTGGCCAGAACTTAGGGGAGGGCACATATCTGGGATGTCGAATCCACAGGTGAGGGAAAAACTAAAGTCCTTTCCTTCTGCAGCTGGAAGCAAGTTCTCAGTCTTGCTTGTCCACTGTCTGACAACAGACTCAGTGCCGTTGCAGGGAGGGGCACGGTGGGAGTGAGACCGGCCCTTTGGATTGCATGGGAGCTGGGTGAGGCCTCTGACTGCTGGCTTTCCCTCACTTCCCTGAAAACCTGCATGACTCAGCAGAGGCAGCCATAATCCTCCTAGGTACACAACTCCATTGACCTGGGAACCTCACCCCTAATGCCCACAGGAGCTGCAGCAGGACCTGCCCAAGGAGAGTCTGAGCTCAGTCACACTTAGCCTTGTCCCCACCTGATGGTCCTTCCTTGCCCACCCTGGTAGCTGAAGACAAAGGGCATATACTCTTTAGAGTTCTAGGGCTCCACCCACTGCTGGTTTCTCTCCATACTACCACAGCTGATACTCCCTGGAAAGCGCCACCTCCTGGCAGGAGGCCAACTAGCACAAAAAGAGCATGAAACCACCTAAGCTAAGAACCCTTAGAGTCCATTTCATCCCCCTGCCACTTCCACAGGAAGAGGTGCTGTATCTATGGCTGAGAGACCCATAGACGGTTCACATCACAGGACTCTGTGTAGACAACCCCAGTACCAGCCCAGAGCCTGGTAGACTTGCTGGGTGGCTAGACCCAGAAGAGAGAATGATCTTTACAGCTTGGCTCTCAGGAATCCACATCCATAGGAAAAGGGGGAGAGTACATAGTCATCAGATTATCTAAAGTTAAGATGAAGGAAAGAATCTTAAGAGCTGTGAGACAACAGCACCAGATAACCTATAAAGGAAAACCTACCAGATTAACAGCAGATTTCTCAGTAGAAACCCTAGAAGTCAGAAGGAACTGGGGTTCTATCTTCAGCCTCCTCAAACAAAACAATTATCAGTCAAGAATTTTGTATCCAGAGAAACTAAGCATCATATATGAAGAAAAAATACAGTCTTTTTCAGACAAATGCTGAAAGAATTCGCCACTACCAAGCCACCACTACAAGAACTGCTAAAAGGAGCTCTAAATCTTGAAATGAATCCTGGAAACACATCAAAACAGAACGTCTTTAAAGCATAAATCTCACAGGACCTATAAAACAAAAATACAAATTAAAAAGCGAACAAAAAACCAAGGTACACAGGCAGCAAATAGTACAATGAATGGAATGGCACCTCATATCTCAATACTAACATTGAATCTAAATGTCCTAAATGCTTCACTTAAAACATACAGAATTGCAGAATGGATAAGAATTCACCATCTGCTGCCTTCCAGAGACTCACCTAATACATGGACTCACATAAACTTAGTAAAGGGGTGGAAAAGGGCATTTCATGCCAGTGGACACCAAAAGTGAGCAGGGGTAGCTATTCTTACATCAGACAAAACAAACTTGAAAGTAATAGCAGTTAAAAAAGACAAACAGGGACATTATATAACAGTAAAAGGCCTTGTCCAACAGGAAAGTATCACAATCCTAACCATATATGTTGGTAGAAGGGCTGAGGCAGAGCTTGCTTGTCTGACATAATATGAGAGTCTTGGAACACGTCCTGGGTCCAGGGTCTAAAACTCCTTGTGGCCTATGGAACACCAAGCTCTGTGCTCAAGGGTGGAAGGCTGCCCCGCCACACTGCAATCTAAGCCCAGGACATAAAACTCCTCGTGGCTTGGAGAGAATCCAGGGATCAAGGCATAAAACCCCTTGTGGCCTCTGGAATGCGTCCAGACTCGCTGGCCCCTTGCTTCTTGCTCTCCCAGGATGAAAAATTGATTGTATCTTGAGTTAGAAGAACCTGTTCTCCATTATCTCAAGTAGCAGAGCATATGCTAAATGATCACAGCTATGCTTGATGCACTGCTACCTTTCTACCCACGTCCTTACATCCTCATCTGTCTACTCCCATTCGCACATGCTCACCACCTGCTTCTTTGTTTGATCACCAATAAATAGTGTGGGTTCCCAGAATTCGGGGCCTTCACAGCCTCCACACTAGCATTGGCCCCCTGGACCCACTCTATGTACTCTTAACTTGTCTCATTCCTTTGACTCTACTGGACTTTGTAGCCCCCACAACCTGGTGTTAGGTCTGATCACCCCAATACATATATGCGCCTAACACTGGAGCTCCCAAATTTATAAAACAATTACTAATAGACCTAAGAAATGAGATAGACAGCAACACAATAATAGTGGGGGACTTCAACATTCCACTGACAGCACTAGATAGGTCATCAAGATAGAAAATTGGCAAAGAAACAATGGATTTAAACTATACCTTGGAACAAATGGACTTAACAGATATGTACAGAACATTCCATCCAACAACCACAGAATACACATTCTATTCAACAGCACATGGAAATTTCTCCAGGATAGACCACATGATAGTTCATAAAACAAGCCTCAATAAATTTACAAAAATTGAAATCATATCAAGCACTCTTAGACCACAGTGGAATAAAATGGAAACAAACTCCAAAAAGAAAAACCCTTCAAAACCATGCAAACACAAGGAAATTAAATAACCTGTTCCTGTGATCATTGGGACAAAAATGAAATCAAGATGGAAATTAAAAAATCCTTTGAACTGAACAACAATAAAGACACAATCTATCAAAACCTCTGGGATACAGCAAAGGCAGTGCTAAGAGGAAAGTTCATAGCCCTAAATGTTTACATCAAAAAAACTGAGAGAGCACAAACTGACATTCTAAGGTCACACCTCAAGGAACTACAGAAACAAGAACAAACCAAACCCAAACCCAGAAGAAAGGAAATAACCAAGATCAGAGCAGAACTAAATGAAATTAAAACAATAACAAAAAATACAAAAGATAAATGAAACAAAAACCTGGTTCTTTGAAAACATAAATAAAATTGATAGACCATTAACAAGATTAACCAAGAAAAGAGAAAATTCAAATAACCTCAGTAAGAAAGGGGAGATATTAAAACTGACACCACAGAAACACAAAAGATCATTCAAGGCTACTATGAACACCTTTATGCACATAAACTTGAAAACCTAGAAGAGATGGATAAATTCCTGGAAAAATACAACCCTCCTAGCTTAAATCAGCAAGAATTAGATACAATAAATAGATCAGTAACAAGTAGCAAGATTAAAAAGGTAATTAAAAAATTACCAACAAAAAAAGTCCAGGATCAGATGGAGTCACAGCAGGATTCTACCAGACATTCAGAGAAGAATTGATACCAATTACTTTGACACTATTCCACAAGATAGAGAAAGGGAACCCTCCCTAATTCATTCTGCGAATCCAGCATCACCCTAATACCAAAACCAGGAAAGGACATAACCAAAAAAGAAAACTACAGACTGATATCCTTGATGAATATAGATGCTACAATCCTTAACAAAATACTAGCTAACCAAATCCAACAATATATCAAAAAGATAATCCACCATGATCAAGTAGGTTTCATACCAGGGATCGTTTGACACACGTAAGTCAATAAATGTAATATACCACATAAACAGAATTAAAAACAAAAATCACATGATCATCTCAATAGATGCAGAAAAAGCATTTGACAAAATCCAGCATCCCTTTATTATTAAAACTCTCAGCAAAATCAGCATAAGGCCATACGTCAATGTAATAAAAGCCATCTATGACAAATCCACAGCCAACATAATACTGAATAGGGAAAAGTTGAAAGCATTCCCTCTGAGAACTGGAACAAGACAAGGATGCCCACTGTCACCACTCCTCTTCAACGCAGTACTGGAAGTGCTAGCCAGGGCAATCAAACAAGAGAAAGAAATAAAGGGCATCCAAATCGGTAAAGAGGAAGTCAAACTGACACTGTCTGCTGATGATATGATTGTTTACCTCGAAAACCCTAAGGACTCCTCCAGAAAGTTCCTAGAACTGATAGAAGAATTCAGCAAAGCTTCCGGACACAAGATTAATGTACACAAATCAGTAGCTCTCCTATACACCAACAGTGACAAAGCAGAGAAACAAATTAAGAACTCAACCCCGGCTGGGTACAGTGGCTCATGCCTGTAATCCCAGCACATTGAGAGGCCGAGGCAGGTGGATCATGAGGTCAGGAGATCGAGACATCCTGGCCAACATGGTGAAACCTGTCTCTACTAAAAATACAGAAATCAGTGGGGCATGATGGCTTACGCCTGTAGTCCCAGCTACTCAGCAGGCTGAAGCAGGAGAATGCTTGAACCTGGGAGGCGGAGGTTGCAGTGAGCTGAGATTGCACCACTGCGCTCCAGCCTGGACAACATAGTGAGACTCCGTCTCAAAAACAAAAAACAACAACAAACCACAAAAAACAACAACAAACCACAAAAAACAACAATAAAAAACCCCTTTTACAATAGCTGCAAAAAATAATAATACTTAGGAATATACCTAACCAAGGAGGCAAAAGACCTCCACATGGAAGACTACAAAACACTGCTGAAAGAAATCATAGGTGACACAAATGGAAACACATCCCATGCTCACGGATGGATAGAATCAATATTGTGAAAATGACCATACTGCCAAAAGCTATCTATAAATTCAACACAATCTCCACCAAAATACCACCATCATTCTTCACAGAATTAGAAAAAAAAATTCTAAAATTAATATGGAACCAAAAAAAGAGCCCACATAGCCAAAGCAAGACTAAGCAAAAAGAACAAATCTGGAGGCATCACACTACCTGATTTCAAACTATACTATAAGGCCATACTCACCAAAACAGCCTGGTACGTACTGGTATAAAAATAGGCACGAAGACCAATGGGACGGAATAGAGAACGCAGAAATAAACCCAAATACTTACAGCCAACTGATCTTCGACAAAGCAAACAAAAACATAAAGTGGGGAAAAGACACCCTTTCCAACAAATGGTGCTGGGATAATTGGCAGGCCACATGTAGGAGAATGAAACTGGATCCTCGTCTCTCACCTTATACAAAAATCAACTCAAGGTGGGTTAAGAACTTAAATCTAAGACCTGAAACTAAAAATTCTAGAAGATAACTTTGGAAAAACCCTTCTGGACATTGGCTTAGGCAAGGATTTCATGACCAAGAACCCAAAAGCAAATGCAATAAAAACAAAAACAAATAGATGGGACTTAATTAAACTAAAGAGATTTAGTTAAACTAAACCAAAAGAACAATCAGAAGAGTAAACAGACAACACACAGAGTGGGAGAAAATCTTCACAATCTATACATCTGACAAAGGATTAATATCCAGAATCTACAAGGAACTCAAATCAGCAAGAAAAAAAATCTCCCCAAAAAGTGGGCTAAGGACATGAATAGACAATTCTCAAAAGAAGATATACAAATGGTTCACAAACATAAAAACACGCTCAACATCACTGATAATCAGAAACATGCAAATCAAAACCACAATGTGATACCATCTTACTCCTGCAAGAATGGCCATAATCAAAAAATAAAAAAAAGTAGATGTTGGCATGGATGTGGTAATCAGGGAACATTTCTTCACTGCTGATGGGAATGTAAACTAGTATAGCCACTATGGAAAACAGTGTGGAGATTCCTTAAAGAGTTAGAAGTGGAACTACCATTTGATTCAGCAATCCCACTACTGGGTATCTACCCAGAGGACAAGAAGTCCTACTACTGGGTATCTACCCAGAGGACAAGAAGTCATTATTTGAAAAAGATATTTGCACACGCACGTTTATAGCAGCACAATTCACAATTGCAGTATCGTGGAACCAACCCAAATGCCCATCAATGAGTGGATAAAGAAAATGTAGGATATATATATATACAATGGAATACTACTTAGCCATAAAAATGAATGAATCAACGGCATTTGCAGCAACTTGGATGAGATTGGAGATTATTATTCCAAGTGTAGTAACTCAGGAATGGAAAACCAAACATTGTATGTTCTGATATGTGGAAGCTAAGCTATGAGGGCGCAAAGGCATAAGAATGATACAATGGACTTTGAGGACTTGGGGGAAGGGTGGGGGAGAGGAGTAAAACATTACAAATAGGGTGCAGGGTATACTGCTCGGGTGATGGGTGCACCAAAATCTCACAAATCACCACTAATGAACTTACTCATGTAATCAAACACCACCTATACCCTAATAACCCATGGGAAAATTAAAAAAAGAAGACAAAGACGAATGGACACCCCATGAAAGACTTATTAAAATGTCCATTCTATCCAAAGCAGCCTACAGATTCAATGCAATCCCTACAAAAGTCTCAATAGCATTTTCTACAGAAATAGAAAAAAAAGTTAAAATTTATATAAACTACAAAAGACCCCGAATACCCAAAACACACTTGAGAAAGAAAAAGCTGGAGGCATCACACTTCCTGATTTCAGAATACTACAACAAATTAAAACAGTCTAGTACTGGATAAGGATAGACATATAGAACAATGGAGCAGAATAAAGAGCGCAGAAATTAATGGTCAACTGATCCTCAACAAAGGTGCCAAAAATACAGAATGGGGAAAGGATAGTCTTTTTTCATAAATGATGTTGGGAAAACAGGATATCTACATGCAAGAAAAAAATTTATCTTACACCATACACAAAAATCAACTCAAAACAGATGAAAGACTTAAATGTAAGACCTGAACTATAAAACTCCTGTAAGAAAACATAGGAGAGATTCCAAGATGGCTGAATAGCAACCGCTCCAGACTACTGCTCCCAGCGTGAGCGACTCAGAAGAAAAAAGCAAACAACCCCATCAAAAAGTGGGCAAAGGATATAAACAGACACTTCTCAAAAGAAGACATTTATGCAGTCAACAGACACAGGAAAAAATGCTCATCATCACTC
>NW_012108641.1:125140-197689 GCF_000951045.1 Mandrillus leucophaeus
GTTAATAACCAATTTCAAAATGGGCCAAATACTCGAATAGACATTTCTCCAAAGATGACACACAAATGGCCAACAGCTATATGAAAAGATGCTGAATGTCACTAGTTATCAGGGAAACAAATCAAAACCACACTGTTAGGATGGCTATTATGAAAAACACAAAAGATAACAAGTGTTGGAAAAGATGTGGAGAAATTGGACTACTTGACACTGTTGGTGGGAATGCAAAACATTACAGCCTCTATGGAAAACAGTATGAAGATTCTCCCTAAAACTAAAAATAGAACCACCATATGATTCAGCAGTCCCATTTCTGGATATATATACACACAAAGGAATTCAAATTAGGATCTCAAAAATGTATTTGCACTCCCAACGTCACTGCAGCATTATTCACAATAACCAAGATGTGGAAACAACCTAAATGCCCAATGTTGAATAGAAAGGAAATATGGTTTATACATACAATGGTATATTATTCAGCTTTAAAAAAGGAAATCTTTCAATTTTCAACAATGCAGAAGAACCCGGAGGACATTATGCTAAGTGAAATAAGCCAGGCACAGAAAGACAAATAGTGCATGATCTCACATATATATGGAATCTAAAATAGTCACGTTTATAGAATCAGAATTGTGGTTATCAGGAGGAAATGAGGAGTTGCTAATTGCAACAGGTATAGTCTTAATTACATAAGTTAAATAAGTTCTAGAGATCTGTACAACACTGTTCCTATAGTTAACAATACTGTATTGTACTCTGAAACATTTAACACAGTAGATCTGTTAAGTGCTCTTACAATTATGTGTGTGTGTGTGTATGTATATATGTATGTGTATATATATGTGTGTGTGTGTGTGTGTGTGTGTGTGTATATATGTATTTGGCTAGGACTTAATGCCACTAACCTTGAGATGGAGGTTAGTGGTGCTAAGTCCTAGCCAAATACTTTCTCATGGTAAGTAACAAATACAATTAGGGTTGATGAAGGATCTTGGAGTTCAGCTAGCTGAGTGCTGACTAAAGTACCGGAGGATACCTCTCCTGATGAAGAAATAATTTAGGAAGGACATACAAGCTGTCTTTAAATGTTAAGAAGTATTATGTCAAAGAGGGATTAGTTTCATTCATTATCACTCTAAAGCTCTACTCTCCACTTTAAAAAAAATTGTTCACCCATATCAGTAAAATATTTTCAGCACTCTTCCGGCAAGCATATAAGTTGCATGCACATTAATCGTTAGCAAAGTTGAAGTTCTTTTTTGTTTTTAAGATGGAATATAAACAGTCTTTGTATTTTCCCCCCAACTCTGGAGGGTGACTTGTGCTGCCCCTGGAATGTGCACACCCTCATATGGAGACCATGGTTTTGTGGGGACAGCTAGTGTCAGCAGAATTTTAAGGAAGTTGATTCTGGCCTTACTGGATTGTCTTATCTAGAGCCCTCTCCTACGGTAGAGCCCCAGGAATTAATTTTTCAAAGAGCAGTTATTTCTGGGGTTGTGCGATCCCCTGACACCTGCTCAGACCAAGGTTGGTGCCCAGGCCAAAGCAAGCATGGATATAGAGGATGAACATAAAAGAAGCTGTTGCATATTAGGTGTGCGAGTTCGGGCCTTCAGGAAGCCGATGCCAAGATGGGATTAAAAGAGCAACAGATGTATTGGGGAGAAATGTTTGGGAAGAATACAGGGGAGAGGAAGCAGGAGTAGACAGAAAGATCCTGTAGACCATGAAGCTCGTCTGACACCAGAGAAAGGGAAGGAGGATTGTGTAGGAAGAGCCTCAGGCTGCAGGGCGTCTGAGAAAAATCTCAGCCCAACCGATGGGGAGTCTTCAGATGAGGTTGCCTGCTGGAAGAGGTCTTTGTCAGGAAACAGCGCCCTATCTCTGCTTCCCTTGCTGTGTTCAGTGACTGAGTGGGAGTAGCTCATTCGGTGTGGGGCTTCTGAAGGCTGTGGTGGGTCCTGGGGTATAGCAACTAGAAGCTGTCCACTGACTACACCCTCCCCAGCAGGGAAGCCTGGAAAGAGCATTTCCATGGGGTTCTGAGTTGCATGCTGACAAATTGACCCAACCAGATTTGCTCCCTTGGGAAGAACAAATGCCTGCTGCTAAGGATAGACAACTCACCCGGTCCTTGGGAAGGCTTACAGGTCCTCAGTGCCACTTGGCTTTTGTTTCAGTTCCCTGTGAGTGACCCCTGCAATCCAGGCACAGAGTCCTGTCTTGGAAGTCCTGCCTCCTCCCTTCTGCATGTGACCTTACCCTACTCCCTCATCACCTAGGTTCACCTGAGCACATGCCTTCCCAGGACCCAGAAGAGCCTCCCTGAAACACTGTTAACTCTAAGGAAGAACTTTCTAATGCCAACAGCTATGCAGCAGTGGAATGTGCCGGCCCCTTAGGGAGTACAGATTGTCCTATCACTACACTTGCTTTTGCTCAGGTGGCAGTTTACTGAAAATGTGGCGTTAACTGGAAATTTGGACTAGACCAATGCTTCTCAAAGAGTGTGCCACCTGCAGCAGAATCAGGTATGTGTGGGAAGCGGGGCGGTGTGCGGGGAGGAGTGGTTAAAATACAGATCTCTGGGCCTTACCCAGACCTCTCAATCAGCATATCTTGGGGAAAGATTCGGGTATCAGCAAACTTATGTTGAAGTTGGCCGGGGAAAACATTCTCTGAGGTCCCTCCCCACTCAGAGAGTCTACGATTCAATTTCTAAAGCTGTTTATTAACTGGGACTGGCTGGAAGCCTTGGGAAATTTCGTTAACCTTTGGGCCTCAGTTGTCACCTTTGAAACAGAAGTTCAATTATAGTCTCTCTAACTCTGGAGTCCATGCCTCTTATCTACCTTGTCTCTCTTGATTTGAAGCTTTGCTTGTGCCTGGGTACAAGTGAGCATGTGGGGGAAAAAACAAAACAAAACAAAACAAAACTGTTGCAATGAAATAAAACAGTAAGTACTCAATAAATTTTTGTTGACTGATACCTTGGTTTAGGGTTAGTCAAAGGAGACCATTCAAAACAGGAGGAAAGCCACATCTTAAAAACTAGGAGCTTCCCAAACCTTGGCTCACTACAGAGTCTAACATGAAAGCCGTTATTTAAGTTGTGCTTCTGAAGTGGGCTGGAGGCCAAGGCAGTGGCTTACACATCACAGGACTGCTGCAGGCCAATACATGCTCTGCTAGCGATGCTCACTGCTTGAAAGAGGTTTCCCCTGTGTGGCTTTATCAAAGGTCACAGGCTGGCAGCCCGACACGCAGAACTGTTCCTGTGTGGATACAGAGGCTCTCTGTCAGGCTGTCCCTTGCAGGAACCACAGGATTGGTTTTCATCCCCTCTGTAGGGAGAAGGATGGAGGAGGAAGTGGGGGTGAGGAGGAGATCTGTGGGGTTTATCCAGATCCCAGCAGTAGCAGGCAAGACGCGCAATTACATATAGGGATACAGAAGCCTCAGACTGGTGGCTTTGGTTGCAGTGTCTCCATCTACCTTTTTTTCTTTTTTTTTTTTTTTAAATAACTCAGATGGGGTCTTGCTATGTTGCCCAGGCTGGTCTCAAACTCCTAGGCTCAAGTAATCCTCCCTCCTCAGTCTCCCAAAGTGCTGGGATTACAGGCATGAGCCACTGCACCTGGCCACCGTCTGCTTTGGTTTTAGGAGAACACTTAGGAAAAAGGAGAGCTGTATTTCTGAGTCAAAGACATTGGGTGCTGCTGGGAATCAGATAGGTGCCCCTGCCTGCATGGGGCCTGTATGGCTCCTGTCAGCTAAAGGTAGTTATTATTTGGGTCAGGCTGCCTGGGCTGGGGGAGCCTGGGCTCTCTCATCAGAGTCCTCTCCCCTCCTTTTCTGGAGAATCTGTCTTCAGAAACATCTGGGTGAGCCATTTCTGCTGACAGTCATCCCCATGTTTATGACCTTGTGAGATACCCAATGACTCTCATCTTTTGGTCCCCAGGCTCTGATCTAACACAAGCCTTGTCCAGCCTCATCTTGAGTTTTCAGGTAAGACCCCTTGGTTTAGTCACTTACTTGTTCTTCCCTAATTCTCCTGCCTATAGAGATAAACCTCCGAGATTCCCCAGAGAGCTGAGGACTGGATGACATTCCCAGTGTTTTTTTCTATACATGTTCCCCTGAGGGAAGATAATTTGCAGTAATTCAGACCCACTGTGTGTGAAGCACCCCCTATGTGTCTTACACGAATGCTAAGGTGGACTGTGAGATCCCCAAGGATGACCCACTGGGGAGCACGAAGAACATGCCAGTATTCCTAATCATATTTATTTTCCATCCAAGACACAAGAAAGAGATGAAGTTTACTCACATTTAATGGAAGCTAGCACCTTCCTGCCTGGCATGTAAGGTATCTTGAGGGCAGAATGAGGGTTCCAACCACACAGAAGGCTAACAGTGGCATTCTTGGGCTTTTATTTTTTTAGCATACTGAGACAAACTGCAAAGAGCATTAGATTTATAAATTATAAAATAATGCTCACAAAGTGGACAAGTGGCTTATAAAGAAGGCATGGGTTGAAAATCATACTAAAACATAAATCCAGGCAAATCTCACACACACATACACAGAGAAAAAGTAGGGGACATTTCTATTCCCACAGTGAGCTGTGTCAGGCTCATTGTCTTACAAAGCAAAAACAATGACAATCCAATCAGATCTGAGAAGTTGAAGAAAGCTGGTAAAGAAGGAAATTTGGGATGTGGATTTACATCCACAATCTTTAAGGTGAGCTTCCTCTAAGTTTATATCATGCTTCAGGAGACTAAAAAATGGTGATATAAAACCATCACATTGGCTGGGCATGGTGGCTCACGCCCATAATCCTCACTTTGGGAGGCTGAGGCAGGTGAATCATGAGGTCAGGAGATTGAGACCGGTCTGGCAAACATAGTGAAACCCTGTCTCTACTAAAAATACAAAAAATTAGCCAGGTGTGGTGGTGTGCACCTGTAATCCCAGCTATTCGTGAGGCTGAGGCAAGAGAACTGCATGAACCCAGAAGGCGGAGGTTGCAGTGAGCCAAGATCGCGCCATTACACTCCAGCCCAGGCAACAGTGCAAGACACTGTATCAAAACAAACAAACAACAAAAAACCCCATCACACTTAGCAGCGTGTTTAAAAACTAAGCAACCAAAACATGAAGACATGTCTCTACAGCAATATTTAAATATTTAAATATTCAGCAATATTATATTCAGCAATATTTAAAGTCAGGAAAAAAAAATCTTGTTAGAAAATTTTATTAAACACAGATGGTTCCATGGTGAGCACTCTGGACTCTGAATCCAGAAAATTTTATTAAATATAATAATATATGTTTAAAGTGTCTTTTTTTTTTTTTTTTGGAAACAGGATTTCTCTTGTCCCCAGGCTAGACTGCATTGGTGCGATCATAGCTCACTGAATGCAGCCTGCCTTACCTTCCCAGGCCCAATCAATCCTCCCACCTCAGCCTCCTGAGAAGCATGGAATTCAGGCACACACCACTATGACTGGCTAATTTTTAGGTTTTTTTTTTTTTTTGTAGAGATGGGAGTCTCATTATGTTACCCAGCCTGGTCTTGAACTCCTGAGCTCAAATGACCCTCCCTCCGTGCCCTCCCAAAATGTTGGGATTACAGTGTGAGCCATCGCTCCCAGCTTAAAGTCTCTTTTGAGGTTTCTTAGGCGATGGCAAAAAGTTGTACACTACTACAGGAATACTTCCTGACACTGGAAAACACTCCAAGTTCCTCGCTGAAATACACAGAACGCACTATGGCAAAAAACTATGATGCATTCATTTGTTAGAAAAACAACACTGGAAATTGTTGAATAATGCTTAGAAAACAGTGCTTAAAATTTGGAGCAAGAAGTATTAAAATGGATTGCTCAGCGTGAGAAGTGTTTTATATTATACTGTTGGATGGAAGTATAGGTGTGTCAGCTTATGGTCATTCTAAAATTCTATTTCAATAAAGAAATACCACAAAAAATTCCTTTTTTTAAAAAAAATAATAAAGTCACACAAGCTCCTTGCATCCACCGTAGATAATGAGAAAAAGCTGGCTAAAGATAAGTCATTAAATGTTTTTCAGCTCATTAGAGAGCTGAGGTCTCAAATCAACCAGGTTAACTAAATTCCAGGGGGTGAAGCCCCTGAGATAAGATAGAGCACATGAACAATTTCACCTTTGCCAAAACAAACATATAAGAAGAAATTTTAATGAATTCTTAAGGGCCAAGTGTGCCTCTAGTATCTCCATTCAGAATCTCTAGAAACCCCAGACCCAGGGGGAACCCACGCTTACTTGCCAGCTCTTTTGTATGAGCCGCCACCAGGTACTCATGAAGAAGATTGGGGGTGAGACAGGAGACCTGAGAGAGCTTTTCCCTCCATGGTGCACGGGCATGGACCCTACTTACTTTCCAGATACTACTTTCATATGAAAAGCCATATACTTTAGAGGGAGACTGAAGTGAAGGAAACTCTCTCATCCCCTGTCCTAGGCGAAGAGCTACGATCTCTGGGCTAGGGGTAGAAGTAAAAGCCAGCTGTTGCTGGGGGAGGAGAAGGAAACCTGCTTGTGTGTGCGTGTGTTATAATATACGTAGAAGTAAAATGTATAACAACAATAGCACAGAGGATGGGAGTGAGGATGTGGAAGTGTGCTGTTGTAAGGTTTTGTCAGTGTACTTGAAGAGGTATTATATTGAAGGTAGACTATGTATTATAAACACTAAAGCAATCACTAAAAAGTAGAACAAAGAGGTGTAATTATTAAGCCAGTAGTAGAGATAAATAATTATTTAAAAACTCTGTTAATCCAAAAAAGGCAGGAAGAAAGAGAAAAAGAACAAAGAACAGATAGGACAAGTTGTCAGGTGGTAGATTTAATCCAACCGTATTTATACTAAATGCAAATATCTAAATATTCCAAATAAACAGAGGTGGTCAGATTGGGTAAAAAAAGCAAGATTGATTGTATGCTGTCCACAAAAAACCTACTTTAAATATAAAAACATATGTGAAAAATACCATGCAAGTAATAATTTAATAAGAGTGGCTGTATCAATATCAAAGTAGACTTCAGAACAAGGGGGACATTACATATGTTAAAGGGGTCAATGCATTAAGAGGACATAACAATCCTAAATATCTATGTACCCAATTAAAAGCTTCAAAAAACAAAACAAATACTGATGGAATGAGGACTAGACAAATACATAATTATAGCAAGAAACAAGAACCTGAAAGACAATTTTTTAGTTACTAAAGGAAGATCATACAAAGTATATTTTTTCAACAGTGAGTGGTTTTGTAATACACTTAATTTTAGGAAAAACTGTGTAAATGTAATCATTAATGGAATGTTTGCTTTGAACGACATACAAAAGAGGATTCAGAAGTAAGGTTATAGAGGTAACACCTTAGATGAAATTAATTCACTAGATTGTTAAAAATCAAGCTTTCCAATAATGCAGTCGAAGTCATATGTACCCTAGAGGCTAGATCATCAATTTGGTAATAATGAAAAAAACAAGACTATAAAAATATAGTGGAATCTTAATATTCTGAATGAGATGGGTAGTGACTACAAGCATCTTTTATACCACATAGAGATTAGCTGATTATCTTGTGGCAGGATGCTTAAAAACAAGTCAAGAAATTTACTTTTATAAAGAGAAGGGCTATGAATATGCTGCTCATTTATCAGTGATGACTAGTGACCCTTAGGAGTGTGCTTTCTAAAAGCTATTTTTAAAACAATAAACACAGGTATTTTGTTCTTTTGAGGTAATGGTGACCCTCTAGCAATGAGGGAGAAAATAGTTGCTTTGCAATGATGGGAACTTGTGCTATGGAGAGAGAATTGAGGATGAGTATTTGGTAATGTAGTCACATAATTTTATAGTAAAAAGTGAAGTCAGTGGGCCTCCTAAAATAATGCCCAGATCTGCCTTCTTAAAAAACTTAGGAACATGCTTTTCTCACTATTTACAAATTTTTAAATGAAGAGTTTCAGTGAGTTTTGAACCTACTTGTTAACGTAAAAATGTGACACCTTCCAATTAGTTTGTGGAACAATTGGCGTCAGGAATATATAAATTCACCAGCTGCATTTCAACAAAAGCCTTTGTATAATTGGTGTCAGTTTGAACAGTGAGTATCACAATTCATTTCTCCCATTTGGATGTACTGCAGGTGTCTTTGGGAAGTATCTTTTCCAGTAATGATAGCCAATCAATACGAGTATTGAAAAAAGCTCACTTTAGAACAGATCTTGGAAATGCTGCATCAAAATGAATTAAACAAGATTTCAAACTGTAACAAAGCATACCCAAGCACATTTCTCATTAAAAATATTAATAGAATTTTTTAG
Source organism: Mandrillus leucophaeus (assembly GCF_000951045.1). Lineage (NCBI taxonomy): Eukaryota > Metazoa > Chordata > Mammalia > Primates > Cercopithecidae > Mandrillus > Mandrillus leucophaeus. The sequence goes on from NW_012108641.1 coordinate 133,537, forward strand.
TGAAAGCCCAAATAATTTTTTTATGTAGCTTAGTAAATAAAAAAAAGTTAAAGCTTGGTTCAACTTACTAGAAGTGTGGTAACTCACCACTTCTTTCACACACAGCATGCTCCCTCCCCCCACCCCAGCCTGGTTTTCAGCACAACAACGATTTTCCTAAAGGAGCTCGAGTGGTAGAGGCACTGTTCAAATGGAGTTCCCCTAATCCAAGCAGGACACACCCACACCCAAGGCCCTTCGACACTCCTCTCTGTCCACCCCTTAAATTTAGAAGAATGGTTGGAAATGAATTAAGGATGCTGTTTATATTAGCCCGTTCTTGCATTGCTATGAAGCACTGCCTGAGACTAGGTAATTTGTAAGAAAAGAGGTTTGACTCACAGTTTACAGGTTGTACAGGAAGCATGGCTGCGGAGGCCTCAGGAAACTTAAGATCACGGCGGAAAGTGAAGGCGAGGCAGGCACATCTTCGCATAGCAAAGCAGGCGAGAGAGCGTGAAGTGGGAAGGGCTACAGACTTTTAAACCACCAGATCTCGCGAGAACTCACTCAGTGTCACCAGAACTGCAAGGAGGAAGTCCGTCCCCATGATCCAATCACCTCCCACCAGGCCCGTCCTTCAGCATAGTGGATTACAATTTGACTTGAGATTTGGGTGGGTACACAGAGTCAAACCATATCACTGGTCATTGTGGTGTCTCTAAAAGGCCAGGAACCAGTGTGAGGACCACCCACTGGGAGGAGAGCTCTGAACCAACACCTGTGAATAATGATTATCGCCTTGCCGATGCTGTACACATGCGTAGTGCTTTCCCACACCTGGGTCCTTTCAACCTAGTTAACCTAGGCAATAATTATTATTTTCATCTTACAGTTGAGGAAACGGAGGCTCAAATGCTCAAGTCAATTTCCCAGGGACATAGGCTGGTAAGTAGCAAAGCTTGGAGTTGGACCCAGTTGATCCAACCTCTACTTATTTTTGAGGGGTGAGAGATATGTGTAAGGGGGTAATCGATTTCATATGTGTATGGGCCCCTTAGGGGGCCTGTGTGAAGAGCCCAGGGAAGGCTAAGGTGGGTGACTAGACCAGTTCTGCTAAGGAGAGCCAGAGTTTCAAAGAAGGGGAAATGTTTTAGATGCCTCTAAAACATGTTCGTAATTTCAGCCACCCATCAGCATCATCCAGAGAGGTTAAACGAAAAAAAAAAAAGAAAAAAAGAAAAGAGGCTAATTCCTGGGCTCCTCCTCAAACCCTATCAAATTAGTATTGTGAGGAAAACAGAATCCACCTGAATTTTTTCCAACAGCTTCCCTGAAACCAGATGGAGACTTCTAGAGGGCGGGTGGGATAGGTCTGGGAGCTAGGGACAGCCCCAGGTGGTGTCTTTGCACTTCTATTTCCTAGGAAAGCAGGGTTTGAGGCCTTCTGGATGGAAGGCAAGGGTTCTGCCAGCTACTCTGGGCACCTAGCTGGGTGTCTTTGCACCTCTATTCCCTAGGGAAGGGGGGGTTTGAGGCCTTCTGGATGGAAGGCAAGGGTTCTGCCTGCTACTCTGGGCACCTGGCCGGGTGTCTTTGCACCTCTATCCCCTAAGGAAGGGGGGTTTGAGGCTTTCTGGATGGAAGGCAAGCATTCTGCCAGCTACTCTGGGCACCTAGCTGGGTCCGGAGACCAGACTGGCATTGACAGAGCAAGAGCCTCCCAGTAATATGATCTGAGCCACACCGTCTTGTTTACTGCCATCTGCCTGAAGACTGTGCTTAAGGAACAATTTCTTTGTCAAAACACACAGCACAGAGAGCCTGCTTTGGCCCCAGGCTTCTGTTTCATAACTCTTTTTTATTGGAGCAGAAAGAAGCAGCACATTATTGTTCTTTTGCTCCCCGTTTTCTCATGGATCAAGAAAGCAACAAGCACTTTGTGCAAATAGAAAAGCCTGCTTTGTTGTCTGAAGACAGGGAGGTGAGGTTGCAAGAAGAAGGGCTTTCACAGATCATAAAAGGGACGCTCCACACAAAGCAGGCTTGAGGCCGACTGGCAGGAGGGCCTGGGAATGAGTGCAAATAAATCGTTTGCACTTATTCACTGGCTTCATCAACGTTTTACATGTTTCACTAGTAAAAGCAATCTTAGAAGGTGTGTGTCAAAGGCTCTCTGGCAGAGCTCTTTCTCCTAGAAGGATCATTCTAGGCTGGTGTTATGCAATAATGGTGTTTCTGAAAAATGGAGTCAGTTGATCATGTTGAGGGCACTGTTTTAAGAAACCTTGGTACTAAGAACATGACAATTAGCAGTGAGATTTCCTGTGTGTCACCTCCACGTGACCTCTGAGGAGACAAGGTACTGTTGCTATCCTCAGTCACAGACGATGCAACCACAGCTCAGGGACCATGAACTCCCTTCCCTCAGCTCACACAGCAGACCCAGGTTCAATTCCTGATGTGTGTGTGTTCATTTTCCTTTATTCTGGTGATGTCCTAAATCATTCAGTAATATAAGTATCTCCCTCAAACGCTGGAGGTTTTGAAGGTTGGATTTTCCTCAAGCAGAGTGCAGAAGTCAGTTCTTCTGATAAGAAGTCAGTTCAGGGATGGATGCCCCATTCTCCGTGATTATTACATATTGCATGTCTGTATCAAAGCATCTTATGTGGGGAGGGTGGGGGGACGGTGGGAAGAGCACTAGGGAAAATACATGCTGGGCTTAACACCTAGGTGATGGATTGATGGGTGCAGCAAACCACCATGGCACACATTTACCTATGTAACAAACCTGCACATCCTACACATGTACCCTGGAACTTAAAAAATAATAAAATAAAAACACAAACTCAGGCATCCCATAAATATATACATCTACCATGCACCCACAAAAAATTAAAAAAGAATTTAAAAGCCAATTTAATTGATAAGTTGCCACAACCTAATAAGATGTGTACATGACTTTGAGAAACATCCCTCATTCAAAGAGTTAACTTTTTTCCAACAGTATAAAAGGGAATAAACAATTAGAAATATTCTTGTAAGCTACATGTCTTCTCTCGCCACCTTTAGATAAATGCTTTTTCTAGAACACTGATTCTCCAATTTTTAGTGAGCATTGGAACCACCTGGAGGGCTTGTTAAAACAGATTGCTGGGCCCCACCCCTAGGGATTCTGATTCTACAGGTCTAGGGTGGAGCTGGAAAATTTGCATTTCTAATACATTTCCAGGTGATGCTGATGTTGCTGGTATAGGAACCTCAGTTAAGAAGCACAGTTCTGTAGTGTTCTTTGTGTGCCTACACAGATGTGTATATCTCTCTATCTCTACATGTGTACACAACAGATTATTAAAAATGAACCCATGCTTTACTAATAATTTTGAAATTTGTTTATTTTCATTTAACAAAATAACCTAGACAACATTTTTCTGCTGTTTTCCTACATCGTATCCTAGATTAGGGATTTCTATCATTCTTTTTAATGGCTGCATAGCATTCCATTGTATTTTTGCACCATTTATTTAACCAGTCTCTATTGTTGGAAGTGTAGATTGTTTCCATTTTCTCCCCATTACAAACAATGCTGCAACCCTTTTGCTTATATCTTACACACTTGTGCTAATATTTCTGCAGGACAAATCACAAAAATGGAATAGATGGGTGATAATGTATATGTCTTAAAATTGTATAGAACTATCAAGTTCTCCCCACCCCCATAAAGTTTGTTCCAATATTCCTACCAATAGTTTGAAAAACCCCTAACTATCACTGGACATTAAGAATTTTTTTTAAATCTATGCTTATCTGATGGGTGAAAAATGTTATATTGTTATTTTAATTTGGATGTCTTTAATTATTAGTGAAGTTGAGTATATTTGAGTATATGTTATTGACCACTTATAATAATATTTATTCTTAGGTGATATGCCTGCTCATATCCTCTGCCTGTTTTTAGAGAAAAGGAGTCCAAAATGGCAGAAAGATGCACGGCAATGTCCTCATTGTGTCAGGCATGGCTTGGGTCCGTGTACCCTACTGAAGAAATTTGGAGGTGCCACAGAAGAGAACCCAAAACGAGCCACAGAAATGAGTCAAAGTAATTAAAGGTGAGGGTATAGGAAAGCGAAATGAATAAAGATTGTTTAGGCCAGAGAATAGAAGACTAAGGGGGAGGGGACAGAAGGGAAACCTTACAATTCTGAATGATTGGTGTCATGGTTTGTGTGGCTATAACAGAATGCCATGGACTGGGTGATTTATTAATATAATAAAGAGAAATTTATTGGCTCATAGTTCGGGAGGCTAGAAAGTCCAAGGTCAAGATGCTGGCAGGTTTGGTGTGTGGTGAGGGCTTGGTCTCTACTTCTAAGATGGCGCCTTGAATGCTGCATCCTCTGGACGGGAGGAGCACTGTTCCTCATATGACAGATGAATGGAAGAGCAAAGAGAAGGCAAGAGAGAGTCAGGGACTGAACTCACCCTTTCATAAGGAGCCCACTCCTGAGCTAACAAACCCACTCCCACAATAATGTCATTAATTCATTCATGAGGCAGAGCCCTCAGGACCTAATAATCTCTTATTAGGCCCACTTCCCAACATTGATGCACTGGGGATTAAGTTTCCAACAAATAAATTTTGGGGAACACATTCAAACCATAGCATTGAGTCTTTTGAGAAGGACGGCTGATGTGTGCTCTTTCTGCCAGGAACATGGACCAACTCAAATTCCCATAGTGGGCTTTATTCAAAGTAAGTTCCAGTTATGATCTACATTTCCATTCTTAGAGATATTTCAACTCAATTGGAGATAATTTTGGTGCGGACTCCTGCACTTTAAATCATGGAGCACAATCTTCCAAATACCTTTGTGTTCCTTTTTTAGGCTAGAGAATTTTAAAATACAGTGAATGGTCAAATCAGATTAATTTCATTTAATTAAATATTGGGGCTCTTTCCAATGATTTTGGGCTGCAGTGTTTGGAACTGCCCCAATTCTTCCCCAAGTAGCATGAGACCCAGTGCTCTGTGGTGCTCATTTATGGAGGTTTGTCCTGTGCTTGGATGTTGACTGTGGCACTAGAGTTAATATGGCAGCAGCCTAGCCCAGCATTTGAGAGGTCCCCTGTCTCTTTGGGACCTGATCAAGTGTCTTGCATTTAGGGAGTTCCCAATTATAGGACATAACTGAAATATCAGCCCTTTTGGCATGCACTCTCTTCCCCTACAACCATCCTGACTCCAGGCTGATCACTGGGCCCCTTTTACCCCAAAAGTATCTTCTCATACCTGAGGCATTAGTTAGCAGTGCCATAAGAAGAAGGTACTGCCAAGCTCCCTGGACCCTGCAGCTTTCTTATTCTATGAATAGAATTACAGAATCTGGGCCAGAGAACCATGGTATTTTCAACTCCTCCCAAACCCTCCCCACCCCCACATCCCAGTAGTAGGCTAGATAGATCTTACCAAATATCTCTGAAATATTATCCGTTTTCATCTTCATTATCACTGCCTCAATCTATCCTTTTCCCTTTTCTTGAATGAATGCATTGGCCTGCTGGCTTCCTCCAGTCAAGTCCATTTCCAGTCCCTTTTATCATATAACTATTTGTTCATTCATTCATTTATTCTTTCATCCATTCATTCATTCTATGAGAATTGACTTTATCTTTGTGCCGAACACACTCAAGAAATGCCACAAGACTGTGGGCTATTAATTATAAAGAAGATACCCAGGAAGTCGGCCCTCTTGGTTGAAAGGAATTGGAGGAATCCAAGGTGGAGTTCCAAAGAAAGATGAACTTAAGGTGGGCCTTGAAGTGTGCATAGATAATATGGAAAATGCTGTGAGTCAGCCATCCAGCTGTCATTCCCCACTGTCTTGCTCAGTGATGATATTGTTCACCCTCTCATATGCTTGGGGAAGTAGCTTACAACTCCAGCCAGAGGGGGTCAATCCTGATTGAGTCAAACAAATTAAGGCTATTCTCCTTGCAGTGATTGGCTTAGGCAACAAAATCTTAAAGGGAATGACTGCTGGGAGACAGAAAAAAGAACGGCCCCTCTAAAAGGTATGGTTGTGTAGACTGTTAGTTGCCATGTGGGATTCCTGGAGCACTATGACAGGTCTTCTGATTTTTCATGAAAAGCTTGAAGTCTGATTAAAAGTATTTTTTTGATAAATCCCTTTGCTTGCTGAGCATGTGCTGGTGATTGGGATACACATCTGGAAGCAGAATCCAGGGACAGAGGCATTTGGGCTTAGAGGTACAGAGTGGGTGAATGAAAATGCAAGGAGATAGAGATGGGAGCTGGCTTTTGATGGACAGGTATGGAATTCTGGTCTGGGTGACAAACAGGATAATGACATTAATGAGCACACTTTAAGGAAAATGCAGAAAAATGCCGAGCACGGTGGCTCCCGCCTGTAATCCCAGCACTTTGGGAGGCTGAGATGGGCAGATCGCTTGAGGTCAGGAGCTCAAGACCAGCCTGGCCAACATGGGGAAACTCCATCTCTACTAAAAACTATAAATATTAGCCAGGTGTGGTGGTGGGTGCCTGTAATTCCAGCTACTTGGGAGGTGGAGGCAGGAGAATTGCTTGAACCCGGGAGGCGGAGGTTGCAGTAAGCTGAGATCGCACCACTGCACTCCAGCCTGGGTGATGGAGTGAGACTCTGTCTCAAAAGAAAAAAAAAAAACAAACAAAATAACAAACAAACAAACAGAAAAAACACGAAGAAAATGAAAGCCATTCCCAGTCCTGCTATACAGAAAAAGCACTGTTTTTAAATATTTTCCCATATAGTTTTTTTTTCCTCTCCTGATGTTAGATTGTGAACATTTTCTTCTCATCATTAAAAGGCTCTCTGAAAACTTACTTTTGAATGGTGATATCTAAGTCCAATACAAGGGCCATGTCTCATGTAATTCTAAATATTCTAATTCTGTTGGAATACTCCTTCTTGAATCTTGGCTGGTTGTTCTGTTTGATGCATGTATGTTAAGGTGAAATGTCACCTGTGGTAAAATGCCAGTATTCCATTCTGAGGGTGGGGTAGGGGGTGATAAGAAAATATAAACCCAGCGGAGAGAAAAATCTAGGGAGAAGAACAAGGCCAAACCAATAATGCAGATCTTTAAGTGGAACTTAAGCCATCAGTCCAGCCGTACCCTTAGTCTGATTCCTCTTAGGAAAGCGTAATTAAACGTGTTGAGCCCTTCCTAGGTGTAAGCCAGGCAAGCTCTGGGGAGTCTTACAGGGTCTGGGAGTGAGTAGGAAGCTTCTTCACTCTCCTGCTGCTAATTTCACTCTCAGGTGGCCCGGCGAGGCATGGAAGAAGGATCCAGGCAAATGCAAGTCCAACCTGTGTGGTTGGTTTAAAATGCCAGCTGAGCAGCAATTTCCAATGGCTTATCGGTCGGCACTCCTGAAGCCTTCTAGCTGCCTGCAATAGGGGCCAGCAGGAAGGGGTGTGAGGAGGGCCTGCTGGAGTCCCTCAGGAATAAGGTTGTCATACCGCCTTCTGAGCCCCATTTTTGTGTCTGTCACCTCTCACTGCCCTTTGGTTTGGGGGTGGGGGACCCTGGCAAACACACTATACCTGCTTTGTGACTAGGTGCGTCTCCCTGAGGGTGTGTTCCTGTGCCTTGTGCAATGACTGCCGAGTCGCTGGGCACAGATCTGAATGTGTTTCTCAGGCAGCTGGCATGATGAAACCTGGCTGGCCCAGCTCCCCTGCAAACATTTGGCTCCCCTCGTCTCTACTGTATTCCCTTAACAGACACTCAACATGGTAGTGGGAACTGGCTTCAAAGATCATTCACAACACACCTGTGTTGAGTGAGATCTTGCTTTGTGTATACGTAACATGATTCCCAGGTTATCAATGAGGCTGAAACCAACAAAGCAAACAGACGAATAATTCAGGTGGTTTGTATTGTTAATAACAGTTAATGCAATAGCTATTTATTGAGCATTTGCTATGTGCCGGTCTTTGGGCTGAGAGCATTAACTCATGTAAGTCTCACAAAACCTCTTTGCATTACATATGATTAATACCCTCATTTCACCATGAGGAAACGGGACCAGAGAAGTTAAGTAACCTTCCCAAGGTCCATGGTGGTAGAGTGAGGACTTAATCACAGCCTATGCACGTGACCATGACTTGTTATATCTGTGATGTGTTTTTTATCTGCCCCTCATCCTTGTAGTTCTGGGATAAGCCCTGTTGGTTGTAATGCCTTTTCTATAATACACTTCAAATTAAAAACCTAAAATTTTATTTAGGATTTTAAAAATCTCCATTTATCAATGAGATTGAACTGTATAGTTCCCCCCTCCCAATGTTTAGACACCTAGTCATATTTGCTTCAAATTTGAAATGAGTAGCTTTATGAGCTCTGGAATAATTTTTAGTTCGTTAGGGGATGAGGGGAATATTTTCTTAAGCAAGTCAGGAAACCCAGAACCGATTAAAAAATAGACAAAATTGACTGCATATGTAACAAAAAATTCCATAAATGAAGTCAAAAGACAGCAAGGTTGGCATTAGAAAGAATGAATAAAACCTAGCATTTGGTAGCACAACAAGGTGACAATAGTCAATAATAATGGTACATTTAAAAATAACTAAAAGAGTATAATTGGATTGTTTGTAACACAAAGGATAAATGCTTGAGGGGATGGATACCCCGTTTTCCATGATGTGATTATTATGCATTGCATGTCTGTTTCAAAACATCCCAAGTATCCCATAAATATATACACCTAATATATACCCACAAAATTAAAAAATTATTTATACGTATCTATGACAACAAGATTGGGAATACAAATGACAGATGAATAGTTAATATCACACAAAAAGATTCTGCAAGTTATAAGGAAAAGAAAAATAAGCCAATTAAAAATAAATAAAGAATATGAATAGCAGCAATTCAGAGAAGAGGAAATCCAAATGGCTAATTATTATATTACAAGATTCTCAACCTCATTAATTGTCAGGAAAATACAAATTAAAACAACTTTGATATACTTTTAACATATCAGACCAGTAAAAATAAAGAAGGTTTATTATATCTAGGGTAGACAAGGATTCAAAAAATGGCTACTATCTCTGTGGTAGAAATGTGAATTACCACAATTGATTTAAGCCAACTTGAGAATTTCCAGTTACTAAATTTTCCGGGCCCCCTTGCAACTATCAGTGGTCATTTAACCCAGTTAGTTCTGGTCAATGAAATGTAAGGAGCCAGGCATGGTGGCTCACATGTGTAATCCTGGCAGTTTGGGAGGCTGAGGTAGTGGATTGCTTGAGCTCAGGAGTTTGAGACCGGCCTGGGCAACATGGCAAAACCCTGTCTCTATAAAAAATACAAAATTAGCCAGATGTGGTGGTGTGTACCTGTAGTCCCAGCTCCTGGGGAGGCTGAAGTGGGAGGATCGCTTGAGCTTGGGAGGTCAAGCCTGCAGTCTGCAGAGTCAGCTGAGATCATCACTGCACTTTAGCCTGGGTGACAGAGAGAGACCTTGTGTCAAAAAAAAAAAAGAGAAATGTAAGGGAAAGATTTCTGTTGCAGGATCTCTAGGAAGGCCTTTGCTTTGCTGATGTAAGATAAAAATGAGGCTGTTGCTACTTTTCAACTTTACCTTGAATTTGAACACGATTGATGCCTGCAGCTGAAGCAGCCATGTAACCATGAGGAAACAAGCATGAGACAACATGCTAGTATAACAGAGCAGAAAATATATAAGGGCCTGGGTGTCCTAAGAAATGAAAGTACAAGTATGTAAACATTTATGTACAATTTATGTATAACATTGATTTTGAAAACAAAGAACTCAAAACAAATAGCCATATGGTGAAATAAAATGTCATATATTCATACAATAAAACATTATATAGTTATTAAAAAGAATGATTTAGACTGATGTCTATTGACCTGGAGGGATGCTCATGATGTATTATTATGTGAAAAAAACAGAAATCTGAGTAGTTAACACTTATAGTTAATCCCTTATTTGTGGAAAAATCTTTTTTTTTTGTTTCGTTTTGTTTTAGTTTAGACAGAGTCTCACTCATTGCACAGGCTGGAGTGCAATGGCACGATTTCGGCTCACTGCAACCTCTGCCTCCCGGGTTCAAGCGATTCTCCTGCCTCAGCCTCCAGAGTAACTGGGACTACAGGCATGTGCCACCATGTCCTCGGCTAATTTTGTGTTTTTAGTAGAGATAGGGTTTCACCACGTTGGCCAGGCTGGTCTTGAAATCCCGACCTCAGGTGATCCACTGGCCTCGGCCTCCCACAGTGCTGGGATTACAGGTGTGAGCCACTGCACCCGGCTGGAAAAATCTTTATATGTGTATAGATGTTTGTATATGTCTCCACCAGCATAGAAAAAAGGGTCAAAATGCCTGCAGGGGTGAGGGAAGTAACGTAACTGAGTGAAACAAGCCTGGTAGGAAAGATAAGCTGTTCTAAGTATTGTAAAACTTTATTTTTATTAGACTATTAAGAGAAGCATCCAATATGATATAAATATGCATGATATTGTTGATTATATTTTCAATATGGAGTTGAGTAAAAGAAAAATTGTACAATAATGTTTTTGCTTTCTCATAATTTTTTGTTACTTCTTTGTAGAACATGGATTCCAATATTATTTCTGTTTGTACTGACAATTCAAAGACAGGTCTTATTTTCCTTTTTAATGATGCAAAGGCGGAATTCAGCCTTGAATCCTTTACTTGGAGGTAATGCTTAGTTTTCAAATAAAAAATGTCTAATTAAAAGTGTGGCACTTCTAAACAGGTATAGTGTTTTCACGGTGTTTTTACAAATATGCATAATTACGGTAACCATCACAGGAACATTTACAGGATTCTGGTACACCCATGTCTTTTTATTTAGTTTTCAGTACTGGATTTTAAAAACTCTTCATAGTTCTTCATCCACATCATTAATATATTAATTGGGAAAGACAACTGAGCAACATTAATTCATTTTCATAACTTTAATAACAGGGACCCATTTATGGAATTCAGCCTTCACCTCCTCAATTTAAGAATAAACTTCAGAGCATCACTTTCATTACTAGAAAACTGATTTTTGTGCAGGAAAGTCAACCAGGTTACTTCTTGCCAAATAAGTTTCCCAAAGACACAATTTCTCTAGAATGAACAAATGAAATCATATGTTTGAGGAACTATGTGTGAATGCCCTTCAAAGGGATTTTGGAGGTGTTGTCTTGACAAAGAAAAGTACCAAGAATCGATCCAATTTTATTTGGTGAGCTGAGAGGTGGGGACTTTTCCTCAGATGACATGAATGATGCAATTTTCCTATCCATAGTTGAAAAATTTCTTCTGTATGAGGACACTAGTTAGCCAAATAACCTCTGTGCAGTGCAGCAGATTGCCATACTGTGTAGACAATTCATTGTGCATTGAACTGTCTGGGTCAAGCCAGAGTGGGAATCTTGTGTACAGAGTTAATTACTACAGTCATCATGCATTATCTTTTTAATGTTTTACCGACAAAGAGATTCCTGGTGAATGACACAATGAATTTAAATCCTATTTTCTTGCTGGATGATGCCACCATGGAAAAGTTTCATAAGAGGTCCCATGTTAGCACCAACATCACAGCAGCACTGTTTATATTTATATTGACTAATTTTGACCTGTCTACATTTAACTTCTCAAGAATGTTCTCTATGCAAAATAATTTATTCCCTAATGTTGTGTCTGACATGGGCACATGTACAAAAGTTCTTTGCTCATGTTAAAAAAACCAAAAAACCAAAACCAACAACACATATTGGGTTCCACGAATAAGTATAGTAGCTGCATGATATTATTTATATCAATGGTCTTATCAGTGATAAGAAAAAAATCACAATCGCCTAATGATTTCCTACTTTGTCCTGTATATTTTGAATCCTGTCTTCATCATGCTGAACAACTGCATTTCCAGCAAATACATACCCATGTTGAGACAAAAACAATGAAAATTTCAGTCCATTTCTTCAGTTCAGTGATAGTTTCATTTTCATTTAACTGATTATTTTTCCTTTTTTCCATAATGGGATCTATAGTTGTCTTTTTTTGTGTGTTAGGAATAGTTTTATTGAGATACATTTTACATACCAAAAAATTCATTCTTTATGCAATTCTTTAAGTATACAATTCTTTAAGTATACATTCAGGCATTTTTAGTTAACTCAAAATGTTGCATAACCATCACTACTACTTAATTTTCGAATATGTTCAACAGCCTCAAAAGAAACTCTACTCATTAGCAGATTCCTGCTCTCCTTCTCCCCCAGCTCCTAGCAACAAATAATCTATAGATTTGCCTATTTTAGATAACTCATATAAATAGTCATACAACATGTGGTCTATTGTGATTGGCTTCTTTCACATAGTATAATGTTTTCCAGATTCATCCACATTGTAGAACGTAACAGTATTTCGTTTTTTTGGCCAAATAATATCGCACAGTCTGTGCCACATTTAAAAAATCATTCAATTGATAGACATGTAGATTGTTTCTATTTTTTCGCTATTATAAATAATGCTCCTGTGAACATTTATGTGCAAGTTTTTGTGTAGACATATATTTTCTTTTTTTGTGTGTGTGTATATATATACCCAGGAGTAGAATTTCTGAGTCATATGGTAACTCTATGTTTAATCATTTGAGGAACCACTAAACTATTTCCAAAGTGGTGGCATCATTTGACATTCCCACCGGCAATGAATGAGGATTCTAATATTCCTCCACATCCTTGTCAATATTTGCTATTATCTGACTTTTTGATTCTAGCCACCCTAGTGGGTGTAAAGTGGTATCTCTCTGTGGTTTTGATTTGCTTTTCCCTGTTAACTAATGATGCTGAACATGCTTGCTGACTATTCGTATATCTTTGGACAGATGTTTATTCAAATCCTTTGTCCATTTTTAAATTGGGTTATTTGCCTTTTTATTGTTAAGTTATGAATTCTTTATTTATTTTAGATACTTATCTCTTGGATACATAATTTGAAAATATTTTCTCCCATTCTGTAGATTATCTTTTCACTTTCTTGATGGTGTTCCTTGGAGCACAAAATAATTTCAATGAAATTCAACTTATCTATTTTTCTTTGGTGTTGTATTTAAGAACCATTGCTTAACCCAATGTCATGAAGATTTATGCCTGTTTTCTTCTAAGATTTTTATATTTTTACCTTTTATATTTAGGTATATTATCTATTTTGAGTTGTCTATGATTTGATACAGGGGTCCAACTTTATTCTTTTACATGTTATTGTCTAGTTGTCTCAGCACCATTTGTTGGGAAAGAATATTCCTTCCCCATTGGCTTGTCTTGGTACCTTTGTCAAAGATTGGTTAGCCACAGAGGTATGGTTTTATTTCCAGACATTCTATTCTATTCTGTTGATCTATTTTTTAGGTCCGTTTTGTCTGTTCTTGCACCAATTTCACACTACTTTGATTCTCATTGTTTTATTGTAGTTTTGAAGTCAGGAACTGTGAGTCCTCCTACTTTTTCTTTTTTTGATATTTGGCTATTCTGGATTCCTGGCAATTCCATATGAATTTTAGAATCACCTTGTTAGTTTCTGCAAAGAAGTCAGCTGAGATTCAGATAGGGATTGCCTGAGTTTGTAGATCAATTTGGGGAGTATTGCCATCTTAACAATGTTAAGTCTTCCAATCCATGAACACGGAGTATAATTTCATTCATTTAGATCTTCCTTAGTTTTTTTCAAAAGTTTTTTGTAGTTTTCTGAGGATAAGTTTTGCACTTCTTTTGTTAAGTTTATTTCTAAGTATTTTATTTGCTGCTGTTGTGAGTTGTTTTCTTAATTTTATGTGTGGGTTGTTCATTGCAAGTATATAGAAATATGGTTTTTTAAAAGTATTAAACTTGTATCCTGTTACTTTGCTGAACTCATTTATTAGTTCTGATATATATATTTAGGTAGATTCTTTAGGGTTTCCTCTATATAAGATCTGTAATCTATTATATGAATAAAGATCCTTTCCAATATGGATTCTTTTTATTTATTTTTTCTTTCTTAATTGCGCTGGTTAGAACCTCCAGTACAATGTTGAATAGAAGTGGTGAGGGTGGACATGTACCATATATCTCTCCTGGTCAAAATTATTTATGTCTTTGCTTAATAAAAACATTGAGTTTCTATTGTTATTGTTGCAGCTAGCTAAATTCATATTATTAACTTCTAGTTTCAGCATATTGTCTTTAGAGAATGTAAATTGTACACTTTTGGTGGGTCACCTTTAGAGTTTTCTCTGTTTCAATGTGCATGGTTTTGTGAAAAAAAGGTTGCATCCAAAGTTTGATATATGCCTTTTATCCTATGTCAATATCTGAAATAGTCATTCAAGGAAACATATCAGTTACAGATTAAATGCTTTTGAGGGTGTTTATGACCTCTCAAAACTCAACTCAAAAACCATAGCATTGAAATTGGGGGTTTAATATGCCTTTGCCAGAGTTACATCATTTGTAATTTCTTTCCCAGAATGGAAATAACCTGGTATCCATATGAATATATACTGAGGGAATAAGGCTTGGATGTGGCCATAATTAAGCCCCATATAGAGCAGCCAGTCATTTTCAGCTGAGAGGTCTTTACTGTATATTCATAGATCCTTAGGTGGGTGGAAGAAGGTCGCAGAATGTTTGGAATGTATTTCTGATCCCGCTGAAGACAACATTAGATCAAAATGTAAAAGATGAAGGGGATAAAAAATGATAGACAACACTCTGTGCTAGATAGTGTTCTAAGCTTTACAAAATGTGCACGTTTAATCTCCACCACCATTCTTTAAGGTATCCTCATTTTACAGTGGAGGAAACTGAGGTGCATAGACATTAAATAACTTGCCCAAGTTCACACAGCTAACAAGTGACAGAGCTGGGATTTGAGCCTAGACAGACTGACTTCTAAGCTGTGCTCTGACCGCTAAGCTACAGTGCAGTGAAGATCAATGGCAGAGGAGTGGTCAGGAGACTGCTGGCTTTGGGGGCTTCACAGAGAAGTTATTTGGTATTCCTAACTTTCTTACACAGATTATCAAGAAGGAAACAGGGAGATTTCAGGCTGCATTTGGGAAGAGGGCTGGGAAAATATCTGGGTTAGATTTGTCATAGGGTCTTTAACATGTTCTTTTGCTTCAAAGGCTAGAAGAAAAGCCATGGAAGCTCTATTCACTTATTGTAAATACTAATACTTTCTCTGAGCATAGTACACTTCTGTCTACTTTCAGGGTGTGCCCAAGAAGTTGGTTCCCCTTATCTTTCTTCCAATTTTGTCCCTGGAAATTAAACGTCCATGGGTATACGTGTTTTTCTGCTTTCTAAACAGTACCTTACCTGTTAGGGAGACTCCAAACTCTGTTCATTTCTGCTATATATTTTTTGAATACCTTATGCTATTAGGTACACACATACAGATTTTTATGTATTTTTATATCTTCCTGGTGAATTTAACCTTTTATCATGAAATGTCGTAAAGTCTATCTTATGTGAGTATAGCTACACTCAATTTCTTTTACTTGGCATTTTTATAGTCTATTTTTTCTACCTTTTTACCTTTAATTTTTCTGGGTCCATATTTTTCAGGTGCATTTCTTACAAGCAGTACATAGTTAGGTTTTTTTTTTAAACCCAGTGTTTGAATTTTAATTGGAATGTTTAGTGTATTTACATTTAATATAGTTACCAATTTAGTTGGGTCAAAATCTCTCATTTGTCCCATTTTTTAAATGTTTCTTTTTCTCTTCTTTTGTGCTTTATTTTGGTTCAGTTAAGTTCTTTTTATTTTCCCTTTCCCCCTCCTTTTAGATTATTGGTTATACATTACTTTACTTTTATTTTAATGATTACTTTAGAGATTACAACATGCATTCTTGAGTTATTAAGGTCTAATAAAAATTAATAGACTTACCACTTTCTAAGCAATGGAAGAGGTCTTTGAACACTTTACCTCTATTTGCGCATGCCCGTTCCCTAGTATATATGTTATTGCTGTTGGGTATTTTAGTTCTTTAAACATTTTTATGCCCACAAGACATCAATATAAAATATAAAGACAAAAATATAAAGTTTTTCCTGATTTGTATTCATTTGTGGTTATTCTTTTTTTTTTTTTTTGGAGATGGAGTCTCGCTCTGTTGCCCAGGCTGGAGTCCAGTGGTGTGATCTTGGCTCACTGCAACCTCTGCCTCCCAGGTGCAAGCAATTCTCCTGTTTCAGCCTCCCGAGTAGCTGGGACTACAGGCACTGGCCACCAGGCCCAGCTAATTTTTGTATTTTTAGTAGAGAGGGGATTTCACCACAACAGTCAGGCTGGTCTTGAACTCCTGACTTCAGGTGATCCACCTGCCTCGGCCTCCCAAAGCGCTGGGATTACAGGCGTGAGCCACTGCACCCGGCCCATTTGTGGTTATTCTTTCTGACACTGTTTATTCCTTTGTCATCCCATGTGAGATCATGTTCCTGCCTGAAGAGTACCATTTAGTATAACTTGTGGTGTGTAGTTTTTTCTGCTGAATTATTTCCCCTTTTGTTTGGCAGTAAAATGTCTTTATTCTGTATTAATTTAGGATATTTTCAGTGGATATAGAATTTAGGTGCAAAAGTCCTTAAGAAAATACTAGTGAGTAGAATCCTACAATATTTCTAAATAATGATAAACTATCTGGTAAATTTATCCATCCAATTTATCCAGGAATTTAGATGTCCATCCATCTGTTCATCCATCCATCCATCCATCCATCCAATTTGATCGTCTACTATGTGTCAAGTATTGAGCTTGATGTCAAATATTTAGTGGTGAAGAAGACAGATATAATTCTTACCCTCCTGGAGCTTACTATCTAGTGGAGGAGACAGATATTAACCTAGTAAAAAATATAATATAAAATGTGGTAAGTTCTATGAGGGAAATGAACATAATACTGGATGGAGAATAACTAGAGTGGAAGGGGTAGTCAGGGTAGGTGGAGTGGACTTACATGTAGGAGTCTCTTGAGGTGACATTTAACTGAGACCTAAAGGAAAAGGAGCCAGTCATAGAAGGGCTCGGGTGGGATGTGAGAAAGAATTTTCCAGAAAAGCAAGGCTTAATGTTAATACAATTTAATTTTGATATAATTTAATATTGATATAAAGTGTTGCCTTATAAATAATACTGGGGAGCCCATATGATTACCTTAAGAGATACCGAAGAGGCATTTGTTCTAGTCCAGGCTCTTTTGGTTTTAGGAAATAAAAATGCATTCAAGCTGGCTCAGGTGAAAAGAGGATATCTTGTTTGTTTTTTGAGATGTAGTCTTGCTCTGTCACCCAGGCTGGAGTGCAGTGGCATGGTCTCGGCTCATTGCAACCTCCACCTCCCCGGTTCAGGCAATTCTCACGCCTCAGCCTCCCGAGTAGCCTGGATTACAGGTATGCGCCACCGTGCCTGGCTAAGTTTTATATTTTTAGTAGAGATGGGGTTTCGCTACATTGGCCAGGCTGTTCTTGAACTCCTGACCTCAAGTGGTCTGCCTTCCTTGGCCTCCCAAAGTGCTGGGATTACAGGCATGAGCCACTGCGCTGGACTGAAAAGAGGATTCTTGTAAAGGCTCAGGGATCAATAGAGCAGAGGTTGCTGTGAGCCAGGTATCACAAGAACAAGAATGGAAAAGTGCTTGGGAATGGGTGTGACTTTCTCTCTTCCTATTAGATGTGCTCTTTCTTTTTCTCTGTGAATCTGCCTCATTGCTTCCTTTTGCAAAATGGCTTCCTCAGCTTAGCCACCTGATTGCTCATGGCCCACCACTGATGGCCCCATTCCCTCAGCCCCATTTTTTCTGTCACAGACTTTCTCCTTCAAAGGAATTCATGGACTAACCAGAGACCCTAGACTTGTGTGACCAATGCATTGACCCCTCAGGGTCCGCAGGGCCTGCCACAGTCCAGTAACTGGGTCTGGAACAAAGGGACAGGTATCTTGGAAGAAGCGGGAGTCTCTGGCCGACATCTTGGAAGGTGTTAGAGGCACACAGAATCCACATTTGGCAGAATGCCCAATGGCCATTGCTTGAATCAGTATTCTACGAAATCAGAATATCTGCATATTCAAAAGAACTTTTGGTTATGAGAAAGGAATCCAAATTTCATGAAAAAATGGATTATTATAATTTTATTGTTAAAAATTAATAATTGTAGCAGATGCTATTTTTGCCACATCATATACCCTCAGACCACCTAATTTCAGTTGCAGCTTTGTAAAAGCTTCCTGTGCTCAGTATCAGTGTCACATATCAGGCCCCTAAGATCTGTGCTGTGTGTGCATATGTGTGTGTGTGCGTGTGCATATGTGTGTGTGTGTGTGTGTGTGTTGGGGGTGGAGGATTAATGACTCTATGGCAACTCTCACCATTGGGTGCATTGGGTGATGGAAGTCAGTCGTTAATGCCCAGCCTTCTGATCTGCAGAGGCTCAGTTCAGAGGTGGCATTCTACATATCTTCTTAGTGGGTGTCCAGTAGGATTGAGCCCCAGTTTTACATATTGGTAGTCAGCTCACTGCTAATTTCCTATTGCTGGCTTTTCCTCATTCTCTGTCTCACTCTTCTTAGTCTCCCACTCCTGCTTCCTGAAATTGCCTCTAAAATAAAAGATCTGTCCCCAAATTATTATCTAAGTCCCTGCCTTTGGGGGAACCCAGATTTAAAAATTTTGTATTATAGAGGAGGGACAGAATTTTGTAGCAAAGTCATTTTCTGGGTCGCTCTTAGACTCATTGTTGTGCTTATTCCTAACACTAAATAGATGTTCTGTTTCGGCTGATAGAGATTATATTCACATCATTGCCTGTTTGGATCAGAGGCCTCTCAAGGGAGCAGATTAGACTTCGAAGAAACCAACCACAAGAAGGAAATCTCGTAGACGAAAGCTTTCTGAGAAACCCCCTCCCATCTTTCTCCTCTCCTTTGTCTTCGTGTGCAACTTCCTCCTCTCTAGTGTGAGCTCAGGGCTCAGGCCAGGCTTCCTCCTGTTGGAAGGTTGCTGGGGTGTAGACTGTCAGTCAGCAAATAAAAAGAGCTATGAAATCGTGACCATTCTCCAAAGAGTTAACTCTTCTGTGTGAGACTAACGCAGAGGGTAGAATGGATGTGATTAAAAATTTTTGTCAAATCCACCTAGGCTGTGACAATTCTTGGTCAGTCATGGGTCAGAACATACAATGTATTTTTGCCTAGAAGCAAGGCTCCTCATGGTACATAGGGAACCAGGGAGGGTCGCAAAGACCTATTTGACCTTCAAGGGGTCTGATTATAGCAGCCAACACAACATACCAATAATGCAGCCCCACAAGACCCAGGGATCCCATACGACATTGCTCTCTTGCCTCCAGAGACATACAGTGGTCCACCCAAAGCCTCATATCTCTAACGATTTTTTTCCACAGAATGTTACCATGTTACCTACCATGCCTCAGGCATTGCGCTAAATGCCCAGGCTACAAAGATGCGCAGAGATTCCTTACCTTGAAGATTCAAGACCTGGGGCACAGAATGGCCAGAGGCGCCAGACAGCTCACGGAGAAGGAACGAAAAGTCCAGCACCTGAGATGAGTATTCAAACGCAAGTATGCAAGGGGCCTTGGGGTGGGGGCATTATCTTTTCATGCTCCGGAAAGGCTCCAGAAGAAAGTGAGGTGTGTGTGAGCTTGTTCTTGAAGGAACAGAAGTTTGCTCAGGCAAAGATGTAGAAAAAGTCTTTCCCAGCAAAGGGAACTACGAAGGTAGAGAGGCGTGAGGGGCCTGGCAGAGCCAGAGACAAGCAGACAGCTTGAGAGTGGCGGCTGCTAGCGAATGGTGGCCTGCTGACAGATTGTGCTGGGGCCACAGAGCGGTTCTAAACCGGAACCACACTTAGGAATGGAGATATTTTTATGAAAAGGTCCAGATGTTCTGTTTCTCTTGAAAAAAAAAAAA
Source organism: Mandrillus leucophaeus (assembly GCF_000951045.1). Taxonomy (NCBI): domain Eukaryota; kingdom Metazoa; phylum Chordata; class Mammalia; order Primates; family Cercopithecidae; genus Mandrillus; species Mandrillus leucophaeus. The sequence goes on from NW_012108641.1 coordinate 153,549, forward strand.
ATAGCGAAACTGACCTCCTGCTGGAGATCCACTTTAGACTGGAACTGAGAAGTGACTTCCCCCTTCAGCAGGGGTCAGTGCCTGCCAGTACATCACCGTGTCCACCGCAACCCTGGATTCAGACTCACTTGTGGTCATTCATGCTTTCATCAAGCAGCTGCACTAATTCAGATGACCCACTTCACTCCAGGAGGTGTTTGACTTTTCAACCTCTGGGTAAGCATCATTGGATACTAAAGAAAGAGGAGAGGGAAGATTGGCAGAGTTCTACTTGCAACTGTGGGAAGGCATTACCACTCCAGTACTGAAGGCGCCAGTGGAGGACATGGTGTCCCGAAGCCCGGTGGGAGTGGGGCTGGGGAGTAGGGGCCCAGGGAGCCTAGCCTTGGGACACAGTTGCTGCTAGGGAGGCAGTATTGGAACAGGGAGGGAGCGAGGATGACAAACCCCCATGTCTCTCCTCCTACTCCACTCCGATCTCCTGCCAGTGCCTCCCACTGGCTGAACTGGAAGCAAGAAGACAAGAGAGCTCCAGGGAGGCAGCCCACAGGGGTCAGCTTCTGGGCACAGGGTAGAAATGGGGAGAATGGAACTGGGAGTGGCAAATGACCGGCACACATAGGCACCTAAGGAGTGGAAAGCGCCAGAGAAAGCCCTCTCCTGATGAGAGTCACTGGGGATGTGGTCCCTGTGTGGGGACCATCCTTAGGATGGCTCTGATGTTAGGAGATGGGAAGTAAGGGGATTGAGCAGGGCCTGAGATCCCCCTCCATCACTGGGAAGCCCTGGGAGGACAGAGGCTCAAGTCTGGGCTTGCAAAGATTGTTCCAGAGGGTGCAGTGGGAGGTGGAGGCTTGGAGCTAAATAGGGGTAACCCATGGACTCATAGGTAGGAGACCATGGTCAGATGCCCCAGGTCTTCTGGCTCATGCTCTAGTTCACCAGGAGACCCTCTGGGCCCTGGTTGGCACCCACCTCTGTGTGATTACTTTGGAGTTAGGAAGCACATTTGCCTGGAGGACAGCCAGAGCCAGCAGGCAGCTCTGACAGTGAAACAGAAGCCTCTACTGAAACAAAATTAACCTGTCTCCTGGACTTGCCCCTTGAGGTCAGACCAAACCTCCTTATGTCTGAAGACAGTTGTCCTCACTCCTCTGGGTCATTAACCACTTGTAAAGGTGATGTCCTGAGATCATCAACCCCTGGGTTTGGTCCCATTTGATACTGGATCTATGAAAATATTTCTCATGAGCACCTCCCACCTCCCAGCTTCTTTTACCTTGAAAGTCAGTGGGGCACATGGAGAGGGGGGCCTCCCTTGAGCTGGACAATATATTGATAGCATTTAGGATCACACCAGATTTTTTTTATTCCAAGAATCAGGCTGTGCTTTGAGATTTATTTCACAGCCCTGGGCTAAATCAGTGGAAATTAAACAGAGAGGCACAGGAGGCTCAGAAGGAAACAGTAACATCCCAGGGTGACACAGTCAGCAAGAAGCAGGCTGTAGTGAAACCCACTACAGCCTTTGCCTCCAAGCCTTCTCCCACCACAGGGGCTCTGGACCTCTGCACTCTGGTTAGGAGGCTTCTTTCACAAGGGCTGGTGGGAGAGTCATGCTGCAGTGGAGGGGCGTGGCTGTTTGGTCTGATCTGGTAGGACACGGTTTAAGTGATGCTGGCTCCTCACAGCCCAGTTCTCCTGGGATGTCACATGTCCAGAATCCCTTCCTGCAATGCACAGGACCAGCAGCTGAACGCCCAGCCCCAGGTTGGTGGAGATGTCCTCTTGCCCAGCACTCAACTTCACCTACCTCCCACAGGGCTTCCCCTGCAAGTCTTGGGATGGAGGTCCTTATGGGCTCTGGGTCCCAGGCACCTGTGCAGATGCACAAGCCTGAGGCTTCCATTGGAGCAGATGGTCCTGGACAGTGGTCTCCCCTTCCTACTTTCTCTCTTTCCCTTTCAGCATAAATGCCCAACTTTCTTTTATTCCCAAGTGTAAAATTTGGCTCCTAAAAAGCCACTGCCTTGGGAGGCCAAGGCGAGTGGATCACTTGAGGTCAGGAGTTAGAGACCAGCCTGGCCAACATGATGAAACCCCATCTCTACTAAAAATACAAAAGTTAGCCAGGCGTGGTGGCTGGCGCCTGTAATCCCAGCTACTCGGGAGGCTGAGGCAGGAGATTTGCTTGAACCTGGGAGGCAGAGGTTGCAGTGAGCTGAGATCATGCCACTGTGCTCCAGCCTGGGTGACAGAGTGAGACCCTGACTTGAAAAAAAAAAAAAAAAAGCCACTGCCCACTTGTGCCTGACCTATGACCTCAAGCACCAGCCACAAGGCACTCCTTACAGGAGTACCCACAGGAGATTTCTCACTTCTCTGCCTTAGGCGATCCCACTTGAGAGGAGGCCCAAGCTTCTGTCTCCCCAGAGGTGAACATCTGCTGGATATTAAGGAATCTCCTTGAGGATGGGTGCGCTGGGTGAGCACCAGGTACTCTTAGCTCCAGGCATCACTTCTCCCATGCCACCTGCCCGCTGGGGCCTGGTGTATTCGAAAGGGGAGCAGGGTATGGATTAGAATCACTTGGAGAGATTTTTAAAGTGATGCTTAAGGTCCATCCCCATATATTCAGATTCCTTATTGATCTTGGGTGACAGACACCACCCTATGAAATAGGCATCGCTAGACACAGCTTCTGTGACTGCAAGCAATTCACTCCTGACTTCTGGAGGTGAAAGGCCGTGGCAGAAACCTCAGAGCCTGCTGGAAGTAGCAAGTCCTGCAGAAGGCAGTTGTGGAAGAGGAGTTTCAGGAGTCAGGGGGAAAAAGTGCTGGTAGTGAAGCTCTGAGCTAGAGAGGATGCAAGGCAAGGGTTTTATACTCAAATGTCCCCCAACAGAGCCAGGCATCAGTCAAGGCAACCAGAAAAAATAGGGGTCTGAAGTTTGGGCCAACAGGATCCAAAAAGCCTGGACCCAAAGCATCCAGAACATGGCTTTCAAATTGTCAACTGCAAGTCACCTGGACGAGGAAAGGTCTGGCTTGATTCAAAGTTGATGGGTGCTTTTTCCTGGGATGGCTCCTTCTCACCCCAGACAGTCCAGTGCACCTGACCAGGACAAGGGACAGTCACCGGACCTTGGTTCTGGCAGGCAGGCAGCCTTGGCAGGTAGATGGCTTAGAAATTGGGAAAGAGGAGAAAAAATGGGGACTAGTGAAAAATCCCACTGGTTAGGAAGAAGGCCTGGAGATGTCTCTGAAGACTAAATGGGGTCATGAGGAGGAAGACCAGGTTTGGGTAGGAAGTCTCCCCACTCTCTTTCAAGAGGTAGGGAAAGAGTTTATTGAGGGCCAGATGCGAGGCCAGGGAGCTTGGGAGGAAGAATTGCTTGAGTTTCCATCTTTCTGCAAGTTTGGCTGATCCTAAGACCTCTGGGGTCTGGACAGCAAGCTCCACCTGCTCGTCCCTCTCTACAAAGAGCAGAACCTTCTTTGGGGCCCAGGATTTTATACTATGCAGCAACGATTTCACTCTCCACTTTTCCGTGAGCGCTTCTTATGTTGCACATGTGAATCCCACCCATGGGTTAGAAGTACAGAGGCCCGGCCGGGCGCGGTGGCTCACGCCTGTAATCCCAGCACTTTGGGAGGGTGAGGCAGGCAGATCACAAGGTCAAGAGATTGAGACCATCCTGGGCAACATGGTGAAACGCTATCTCTACTAAAAATACAAAAATTAGCTGGGTGTGGTGGCACATACTTGTAGTTCCAGCTACCCCGGAGGCTGAGGCAGAAGAATTTCCTGAACCCGGGAGGCGGAGGTTGTAGCAAGCCGAGATTGCACCACTGCACTCCTGCTCGGGTGATGGAACAAGATACCATCTCAAAAAAAAAAAAAAAAGGACAGAGGCCTTACTATGGATTTGTAAGATCCGGTTGACTGTTTTAGAACAATTCCTTATAATTACAGACTGGGTGGTGGGGAACAGGGGCTGGTGAGCCCGGGGGTGGTTGGGGGTATGGTGGGAGATGGACAGATCTATTTTTTTCCTTCAACTAGGCTGAGCGGAGAAGATCCTTCATTCAAGGCTACGCTTTCTGATGGCTATTACATTTGAACTCCAAGAGGTAAATTGTGTTTCACTTCTTCTGCAAAGCCTCTTCAAAGCTTTTCCATAAAACTGTAGCTCAACACTAAGTTGTCCTTTCACTGAGTCCCGTAGCATAGTAGTTCTTAAATTTGAGCATCAGCCAAGCGCAGTGGCCCATGCCTATAATCCCAGAACTCTGAGGCCAAGGTGGAGGATCGCTTGAGTCCAGGAGTTTGAAACCAGCCTGGAAAACACAGGGAGACCCTGTCTCTCTACAAAATTAAAAAATATTTAAAAATTTTGAGTATGTATTAGAATCACCCAGAGGGCAGAAAGAGTGTGGAGCACCCTCACAGTATAGTAGGTCTGGGCTGGAGCCCAAAGAATTGCATTCCTAACAAGTTCACAGGTTATACCAATGCTGCAGGTCTGGAACCATGCTTTGAGAACCACCACTGTTAACATATATTCTCTACCTTATAATTTCATGGCTTATTTGTATTGTCTAGAAATAGTCCAGAATTATTCTCAGCATATCTGTCTGTCTTCTCCACCAGATTTCAATTCCTGCAGGGGCAGAGATTGTATATTTTCCACCACATCAATTAGCATTATTGGACACATAGTCTACTAAGTACTTATATACTGGGAAGAGCTTCAGAGAACTTGAATTCTTCAAGAAGACAGGGATCAACTATGGTTAATTATAGGATTTCCACATTTTGTAACAGCTCATCTAATTTTTCCACATCAATCACATTTGCAGAGAAAAGTCTTCATTTTCTTGAGCAGTATCCTAATCTCATTAAAGAAACACTCCAGTCTTGACTTAGGAAAAAAAATTCATTCCTTCATCCTTCCAAATAAGGTACAGTACAACTGAATAACAATGCACATTACTGAAAAACACAATTGCATCTTATATTGCTCACTACTCTTGAAGTATAATTCAGATATTAAGGGAAAGAACTGCTAATCACATGAACACATTACAGAAATCAAAATTAACTTACCACACAAAATAAATTAAAACATTAAATATTAACCTTTTCAGTGCAACATATACAGATGTCAGAGTAAGGAGTTCTAAAAAAAAAAAGCATCAGGTTTATTATAATAAAGATAATGAAAAGTTGACCATTTTAGTAAATTATTAAGACTAGGAAGAGGAGTTGCTTTTTCAGTACTCTTTCTCTCTGCGTGTGAACCATTAGACCTTTCAGAAAGCCTGGTAAATCAATGGCTAGGGAGAACAGGTCTTATGTTAGAACACTTAAAAATATACACATGCTTGTCTTACTTCTGCAACGTCCTCTTGGTTTTGGGCATTTGAGTCATTCCTCCCTCTGTGACTGGGCAGGTAGGAAGAGATCAAAGCCCAGAAGCAACTAGAGGGCAGAGGTCTCCTGAGCAGTGTTAGAGCCTCATTAGTCCATCCTGGCCAAACTGACTGAAAAAGCAACTGATGACCCATGTGCCCTGGAAAACCTGGCTTGAAGACAACAGACAGTTTTCTGTACTCGCAAAACACAATTCCTTGAGAAGCTCCAGAAGCACAAATTCTCCTCCCTTACCAGTGTGGGTGGGTGAGTGTCAATCCCACCTTTTTCTCCTTTCTCAGGAAAAAGGACTCTAGGGCCATTCTGCCCATCTCTCCCGCAGGGACACAATGGCCAGTGCATCCCTGGCTGGGTTCCATGTGTGTCCAGCTGGGGCCCTGTCTTCCAGATCAGGGTTGGCTGCTGTCTATCTTTCCATGTAGAAGAAAACATTTCCTGCCAGGATGCTTAAACAAAGTCACAGCCTGTAGAGCAGTGGGAAAATCCAGGCTCCATAAGAGTATTGGAGGCCTTTTAAAAAATGTTTGTTATTTTTTTAAATGGGGGCTTTTCATTGTCTCCTGAGCCATTGGAAACAGCGATGCTCCCCACTGCCAGGTGTGTGGGAGCTTACCAGGTCAGGATGTTAAATGATTCTCTAATTGTAGTGAACAATTCATTTTCTAAAGGGCAAGGAAACACAGGGAGCGTGCAGAGATGGATTAGAAGGTGCATTTTTAACCTGAAATGGAGTATTTTTACGCTAACCAAAGACTACCATTGCCATTAAATGGCAGAGGGATCCAATGCTTATCAGTCATTTGATTTCTAGAAGAAAAATCTGCAAATAAGCCAGGCTGTTCTATACTGAGGCATGGACAGTGGTCTAACCAGGCTTGCCTTGATGCAGCCTCTTTTTCAGACCTGCTGGTTTCCAAAGAACTGACTTAGAAGGCACTTCTAGGGAGGTGTATATTTGAGGCCTCTCACTGTGTGTGTGTTATGGGCATAAGGATGAGGGCACTGGCAGGTGTGACTTGCTGGACCTAGGAACCAGAGCATTCACAGACACTAAATCTCAAGTCTTTGCAGAGAACCTCTGCTTCTGCCATCTGTCCAGCCTCATCTTCCCATGCCTCTGCAAAGTCTCTTGGATGCTAACTGCTGATCAATAGAGGTCTAAAAACCAGTGTCCATTGATTGGTCTCTAAGCAGGATGCTACAGTCAAGCCTCAACCCACATATCTGGCCCAAGGGATGTAAACTTGAACTTATTTTAATAATTTAAAAACCTGGAGCTGTGTCAACTATGTTGCTGGGAGGTCAGCTCTGAACAGATCTGAGGTCTGCATTTAGTGCTTCCAGTGTGGCATTGTTAAATAAGAGTGCCCAAAGTGAAGACATGGATCAGAATTGTCTGAATTATATATATAAAAAAGAGAAAATTCATAGAAATCGTTCTTCCAGACCAAGGAAGAAGAATTAGGGGGAAGACAAAATTCTCTGAAAAGTTCAAGCCAATTTGACATATTTTAAATGTACCTTTCATGATGTAGTAAGCTAGGTGCACTTGAGTTAGTAGGGAGAAATCTTTCACTTTTCAAATATTAGTAGCATTTCCTCACATAAGGAGTTTATATATTATTTCTTCGTTACTCTGTCTCCAAATTTCAATGAAAATTCCTAGGGATGAGCTATCCACTCTGTATTTGAAGGGGCCCACTGCTTCTCACAGGCAGGCCCCACGGGTCAGACGGACCCAGGTGCTCAGGGGAACAATTGCTCCTTCTCTTGCGGGGAAAGGAAGACCCACATAGTGGAGGTGACTTGTTAGAGTTTTTATTAATAAAACCGGCATCCTGAATGGAAATGAAGAAAAAAAAATAATGGAATAGTTTTCCTAGTGCTCGAAAATAAATAGCAAAGTTAAACTTCTCCTTTTAAAAATAAAGCAACAAACCAACCAAGCAACAAAATGAAAAATAAACGACTGGTCCCCCTTTCATGGATTTGGCCTGAAATGCCCATGGCTCGTGGCTAATGCTCTATTTCTAAACATACTCACGAAGGGCTCACGAGGAAGTGAGCCCATTTAATCACTGAGCAGTACAGTATGTATTGGGTTTATCCTGTGTAGACACACACATTCTTCCTCTCTCCTCAACAGAGGGGACAGATTCCTGCTGATGGATTTGCTAAGTTTTCTCCCAGAATGTATTGAGGCATTTACTGGCTTTGTGGCTTCAATGGCACCACTTCTGAACTCCTACCTTTGTTCCTACCAGTAACCCAGCCTCTGGTTCCATCTCCACACCCCAGAAGACTTTTCCCAAGCCTTAGCTGTCTTGAAGAGGCCAGACATTTCTAATCAGTACAGCTTTTCAGTCAGCAACACATACATCATGAATGTAGAAGTCTGAAGGGGTTTTATGCTTTTTACATTGACTTAAGAGATTAAAAATGAAACCATTATCCATCTAATAAATAAGACATTATCTCCAAGGGTGGCAATAGCTTAGGACAGTCTTCAATGTCATGTGTCCATGGAAGATGTTGGGCTGGTCGAGGGTCTCGTGGTTAGAGGATACAGCTTCTCTTAAAGCTGGGGTCTTCATGTGACATTAAACAGTTTCCCCTCCTTCACTTTCTTCCCCAGTAGGCGGATGATAGAAAACAATAACTACAGAAATCTCCTGTGTTGGGCAGAATTCCGTTGTGGGGAGGTGGCCCATTAAAAAGAAATATGTAGCCTGGAATCCATGGCTGGCAGAAGACAACTGCACACATCTGGACTCAGACACCAACTGATGCACACGCCTCACCTAGGTGAACAGGAGTCCGTCTCTTTGCAGTTCTTTTTTAACCAGTCTTGAAATCGTGGTCCACCGATTTCTTCTCTAGGTCACACTGAATAACCCCAAGCAGACAGAGTTCTCGACAGAGTTTTGAAGGCCCACAAAAGGCTGCACAGGTGATTGTAGGCCAAGTAGGAAGGTCTGTGGCACGTCCAGGCATCTCTGGCAGTGCTGTCCTGAAGAAGCCTTTCTTTATCGATCTGCCACAGTCCACCTGGCCAAACTCCTCTGGACTCGTCAGACCACTGGCAGGAAGGAAAAACGGGTTAGGTACTGTGGGCCACACCCTGGCCATGTTGGGAAAATAAGCTTAGGAAAGAGACTTGGAGATGGCACAGCCAATTGTCACCAAGTTCTCTCGGGGAGTTAGGCCCGAGTCCAAATTCTGCTGGTTCAGTCTCGGGGACCGCAACCTCTGACATTGTGCTTTCAGTGCCAAAGGAAGCTAGAGAGACTGATTGAAAGTGAGTGAGTGAGCAGGGGAGCAGGGGGATGCCCCCTGTTGTGAGGGTATCATTTTAATCTGGCCTGCAGCCAGCTTCTGTAAGGGGTGACTTGGTCGGTAGCCCTGGTCCAGGGCTCTGGTGGCAGAAAGGCTTCCCTTGAGGCCATACAAGAATGGACCCATTTATTTTTCAATGGCTGGGCCCTGAGGGTATCCTCTGTATCTGTTGTGGTGAGGCAGCATGGACCATCCTCAGTTCCTGAGTTCAGCTTAGTCTGGACATCTTTCTAGGTCCTTGCCATGGTTCCTCTGGAGGTGCTCACAGGTAAGCACCCCTCGTTCACCCATCCTTTAGGCCCAGCAGGCCTGGCAGGTGCTACATGAGGTGGTGATATGCACCATCTGAGGGAAAGGGACTTCAGCCCAGGTGGCCATCTCTAAAGGCCAGACCCAACCCCAGGCTTAGAGCTAACTTCTTAAATGTGGGTAGAGAAGAAGTGACATTAACGAGAAACTTACTCCACCCCAAATGACTCTGTTAGGTTCAGACGAATGCTACAGAATCTATTACAAATTTTCTTAAAAGATTAAAAACATGTTTCTATTGGTGCTAAAAGAAAAAATAAAAAGATTTACCTTCATTAGCTCAATGGATTAGCCCAAGGTGATTGAAAGGAGATGTGGAGAGGGGTCTTTAGAGGCCCTAGTTCTCATCCTCACTCCCCCACTGACTCCCAGTGGGACCCAAGCAGGCTGTCAGCAGACTCAGTTTACCCACATCACTCATGAACCATCCTCTTCCTAAGGCCACTGTAAGGCCGAATGGATTTGCATCCTCAAGAGCTATGGCTCCTAATCTCAAGTGCTGCTCCTGCACAGTCTGTGTGTGCTCACTTACTGCACACAGTGACTATGGTGATTGAAATAAAGAACAAATGCATGTGTTCTTGAGCCTTCAGCTCCCTCCAGATGACCACGAGCTCTAATGAACGCACGTGTGTCCAGACTCCCAGCAGCCTTCCTCCCTACCCTCTCCATGGACCCTGGAACTTCTGAACACCAACTGTTTACTAGGGAAGGACACTTCTGGGTGGATTCGCTTTAATGACTGTCTCCTGACCCACTATGTCCTCAAGAAGAACTTAACGATGGGCTCTCTTGGTCAAAACCGCATCCCCGAAAAGCTGGCCGGTGTGAGACTTTTCCTTCCCTGTTTGGATGAAGGACTCTTCACCTCCATGAGCCCAGAGCCACTGATGCTCCGAGGAGGCTCCTGAGGTGCAAGCTGGGCCCCACATCCTGATGTCCAATCTTCTTTATGGATGTTGGCGAAAATGTCCAGGAAAAAAGGTACACTTAATGCAGATCATAGGATCTAAGGGTTTTAAAGTCCTTAGAGACCTTCCATAGGCCAAATGCCTCCTTTTACAGACGAAAAAGGGGAAGTGACTCGCTCAAGGGAAAGAGAATGAACATCTCTTGAGTGCCTACAATTTGGGTGATACACTATACTAGGTATTTTATATCAGTACTCATGCAATTTGCACAACATCTTTTTAAGAATAAGAAAACCAAGGCTAAGCCGGGCACAATGGCTCACGCCTGTAATCCCAGCCCTTTGGGAGGCTGAGGTGGGCAGATCACTTGAGGTCAGGAGTTCGAGACCAGCCTGACCCCGGCGAAACCCTGTCTCTACTAAAAATACAAAAATTATCTAGGCGTGGTGGAGGGCAGCCTGTAATCCCAGCTACTCGAGAGGCTGAGGCAGGAGAATCACTTGAAACCGGGAGTTGGAGGTTGCAGTGAGTCCAGATCGCACCATTGCACTCCAGCCTGGGTGACAGAGTAAGACTCCATCTCAAAAAACAGAAACAAAACAAAACAAAACAAAACAACTCGAGGCTCTGAGAGGTTGAGTAACTTGTCAAAGGTCCCACAGCCACCAGCCAGGATATAAGGGGTCCCTCCTAAGTAAAAGGCACCTATGAATAAGCTAAACCTGACTTGGTAGAATGAGACAGTCTCTTCCTTTTCTCCCCTCTTCCTGCTTCATACTCCAGGAACCTCTGCCCTGACTTGGAGAAAGTGGTCGTTTTCTCCACCCAATAGTGTCTCCCACCAGGAAGAGGCTCGTTACCTGTTTCTGAGTGGCAGCAAGCAGTTCTTCCCTTCAGGAGGGCGCTGGGCTTCTCGTGCCGGCAGATGAGGGCCCGGCACCACTCACAGTGTTTTCGGACCTGGCAGCAGCTGCAAAGACACAGGGGACCCAGTCTGGGCAGGAGTCTGGCAGGAGGGCCAGGGTGGCACAGCATCTGCCCAAGGGCCCTGCTGGGCAGCTCCAGCTCTAAACCAGCTCCCCATGGGGGCTTCTAGAGGGACACGCACCATAGCGGGGTGAGGGCTTGATAGGGCAGTGGTTTTTTGGGGCAGATGCTGGCCAACAACAGAAGCATCTGTTGGCTGCCCTCAAGTATTTGCTCCATTTCTGCAAGCTGACCTGGCTCCAGCTTCCCCAGCCGTCAGAGGGAACTGGTCCTCCACCTGGCTTTCTTGATAAAGAACCAGGTGGGTAACTCCACAAGTGTAATGGCCTCAGAATTGGGACAAAGGACTGGGATAAAGTGGCCACCTCCAGCTGGCATGGCTGTGGGGGTTTAGGAAGAGATTATTCATCTAGTATTGCCAGTAGCAGAACAGGGAACTTGGATGGCTGAATTGACCCATGGAAAAAAAAATGGAAGAATGAGTTATGGATCTCAATGGCTTTGAATCCTGCTTTCAGGACTAAACTTCTCTAGTTTTGGAACATCTACCCTCTCTATAAACCTTTGTGACCCGGAGTCCTCCCTCTGTGGGCAGGAATGGAGAGTTTTCAGAGTTTGCAAGAAAAAAAAAAAAGCCCCAAAAGAAGAAGAGAAAAGAAAGCACTGAGTGAGAGAGGAGTTACCCACAGATGCTGCCAGCCATTTCCCTTGGGATATCGTGGAGAACTTCATTTCCACTCATTCTAACCTTAATGCATATATAATTTATGTGTTCCTGGGCTAGGGCTGGAGTTAGGAGAAATTTCCTAAGATGAGCCAGGTGGCAGAGATGAAGAAATAAGACTGTTGCTGGGCTTCTCTCTTGGTATCCAGTGGGCATTTCATGATTCCCATCCCAGTCCCTGTCTTGGCACTGTTCTGCAGTGAGAAGCTGGACAGGTTACTGGAGCCCCTGAATCTTTGGACAGGAGGGCTAAGGAGGAGGCTCTGAGACCTTCCTGCCCAACCTGCTTATGTCACAGGTGAAAACTGAGAGCCCAGAGCAGTGTGCCTGGGCATGAGGCCCTCCTGAGTTGCAGAGTCTGGACTGGAAACAGCACATCCCATGCCAGGGGGCTCTAAAGGCCTTGGTTCCAGAGCCATCAATGACTACTTTCTCACAGTCAGCCAGCCAGGTGGGCTTGTCCTTGTCACTTCCCAGACTGGAGCATCCCAGGGCAATGGGATCAAGGCCTCTAGATCCCTCCAGCATGGGACAAGCTGGTCCCAACTTGGACCCTGCAACTCAGGAGGGCCCTAAGCCCAGGAAGCCAGCAGCCTGGCAGGAGTGAGAGCTTAGTCTCTGGCTCATGAATTCTGAACTTGGTCTCTGGCAGGGAGACCAAGGCTGGGAAGAGACACAGGAGTTGGGACTGGCTGCCTCCCTGGAAATGAAAGATGCTGTCTAGGCATCTAGATCATTCCTGTTTCCAGACAATCTGCCAAAATTAGCTCTTAGGTCCCTCTGGGGAGGCCCACATGGGCCCCCAGTCTTATTCCTAAGTCCCTGTGACCCTCCTGGCCACAGAAACAGGACAATGGAAGGATGGGGCAGCACACACAGCTACTGGCCATGAGAAGTAAGGCTGGCAGCCCACTAGCTTGCTCCTGCTCCTTGAGGAGGGTCCTTCTGAGTGGCCCAGCCTGGGCTCTGGCCCAGTCTGAACCAGAGCTGCTTGTCTTCTCCCAGCAAACATGTTTTTCCAAGGCCTCTGGAAGCAGAATGGATACTGCCTGGAGGGGACGGAAAGGGCAACCCAGCTCAGACCCCATCCCTCACCACTCAGTGCTGCCTTGGTCCAGGAGAAGGACGTGAGCAAGCTGTGGCTACTGTCAACAAGCTGGGACTCTAAGGGGTGCCCCACTGTTACCAGAACCAGGGGCATGTGTTTCAGATATCTCAAGAGCCACAAACCAAAGGGACAGTTTGTTTATCTGTCCAAACCTTAGGCAACCTTGGAGGGTATAAGTTTGGCTTCCTGCATCGACATGTAGCTCCTGACCACAACCTTGCCAGAGGGGCCCACCCACTGATCGTCTCCACCATGAGTTAACCTACACTGAATTGAGTGGCAGCCTTTAACTGTTCTGAGACTTCCTTGTGCATATCCAATCAGGTGTATTAGGTTGGTGCAAAAGTAATTGTGGTTTTGGTCTTAAAAAGTAATAGTGAAAACAGCAGTTACTTTTGCACAAACCTAACAAATCCCCTAAGATTCAGACTTCAGATATTTCCAGGGAATAAATCTGGCATAGTTCCAAATGCTAGGAATATTGCACTGTATTCCCAGGGTCTCTGACGCTGCAGAGCAGTCCAGTCAGGAGATATGGGCAAGCAAATGGGGCCAAGACACACCTGAAAAGGTCTCTCCTGGTCTAGGCCCCAGGGAGGCTTCCTGGAAGATACAACACAGTAACTGAGTTTTGGAGGATGAGGAGGGGCAGAGACATGGACAAAGAGGAAGAGCTGTACAGAGTGATGGTCATCAGCCTGTAACAGCAACAATGGCCCTCGACATGGTTTAGTATTTGCAAAATGACTTCTGTAGAGAGAAAGCACTTTTGCTGCTGCTGGAAGGAGGCTAGGAGCTGTCTCCAGTCCTCTCTGGAGGACCTGCCCACTTCATCACTATTCTGAAGACTCCAACACAACCGTGGAAAGAACCAGCATGCCTTTGGTTCTGCACTGGCCTCCACGGTGCATGAACCCCCTAGCTGGGGATCCACCCAGCATGTACGAGGCCTTCGTGCAGCTTGGCTGCCATGCCATGCCAACAGTCATCAAAGTAGCATTTAGCTTTGCTGACACCACTCAGACATCGCAGCAATAAGCTGTGCTGAGGTGGCCCTGTTATCTGGATGTACTGCAGATGTCCCTGGCAGGGGAGGCAGGCAGAGGACCTGGCCTTAGGAGCAGCAAGTACTCACTGTATCAGCACACATGTGATGATAAGGACAGCCAGGGCCACGATGGAGACCACCACCAAGGCGGTGATGGCCTGCTTCTTCTGACTGGCGGCCACCACAGCCAGGAGGTCCGCATGCTCACAGCGTGCACCAACGTACCCAGAATGGCAGCTGGGGAAGAAAGGAACGTCAGTGCACTCTCCTGACAAAAGGTCTAGTTACCCTAGCTCTCCACGGAGGGCTTGCCTGGAGGGACCCAGAGCCTGCAGGTAAAGCCCAAAGGGGCCCTGCCAGCTTTTGCAACTGGAGGGAAAGGTGTCAGCAAAATGCCTCCTGCGTCCCTGCTGCAGGCAGCACCGCTTATGTGGAGAAGGAAGGGGAATCGAATCATCCTTGTCATCTGAGGATGCAAGCTACGCCTGAAGCAATCCATGACTATTGTGACTGTGCCACATCCTGGAGGAATAAAGGCAGTAAATGTGTTCATGACAGGCTTCATTTTGGCAGTTCATAAAAAATCCAGGTTATTTTTAAACCAAATGTGTATTTTCAGAATTTCTGGTGATGAGAAAGAAAACATCTGAACCCAGTGGAGACATAGGCTGTGGTTTGCCTTTTTATCTTCTTCATCAAGTTTAATTAGTTCTTCAAGTATCTACCAGATTACCCAGCACTACTACCTGGTCATTGTAGGACTGTAGACGTCACTACTCTCCTGTGAACCCTGGTGTCCTCCTGTCCACCAATACCTGGTCTACCTCCATACCAGGCTTAGTAAAGGCATAAGCAAGGTCATGTTTGAATGTGCGTGTAGCCTGTACAGTGTGGTGCCAACACCAGGTGATGTAATTCCTGGTATTGCTACCATTCAGAGGTTCTTTCGCATTAATCTTTTAATCACAGCCCCCTGCTATGCAGGAGTGGGTCTCAAAAGTGCTTCAGGATGTGCCCTGGCCATAAGGATGGGATGGTCATTTTCTTCTACAGGCATCCCCTCACCCTGAGCCACTAATCCCCCAAGCATGTGATTCTTCTCAATAAAAGATACTTAGCTTAGACACTGGTCCCTTTGTATGGAGTAACATTCTTATTGTCAATAGAAATGTAAGATCACCACCTCCTTTGCCAGGGGGGGACTTCTTTTTTTTTTGAGATGGAGTCTCGCTCTTGTCACCCAGCCTGGAGTACAGTGGCGGGATCTCAGCTCATTGCAACCTCCGTCTCCTGAGTTCAAGCGATTCTCCTGCCTTGGCCTCCTGAGTAGCAGGTATTACAGGCACATGCCACCACGCCTGGCTAATGTTTGTATTTTTAGTAGCGACGGGGTTTCATCATGTTGGCCAGGCTGGTCTCCAGCTCTTGACCTCAGGTGATCCGCCCGCCTTGGCCTCCCAAAGTGCTGGGATCACAGGCATGAGTCACCACGCCCTGCCTGCCGGTGGGGACTTCAGCAGAGCGGCCCCATATCCTATGCTACATTTAAAGTTTTGTTTTGTTTTGTTTCTCCCCTAGACATGGCAATGATAGCTAAACTTTTTAAAAGAGTTTATCTTTTGATTAATTAGCCCCTAACCTTCACTTTTAGATTAAAAGGCCTTTGAAGACCAGGCACACTGAGAGGGGATCACAGAACTCTGAATAAGAACAGTGACTTTCAATGGCTCAGGGGGCTATGGGACAGGGACAGGGTTTTATTGTTTGTTTGCTTGCTTTGATTTTAATAACAAAATTACATAAAGGCAAAGGTCAAGAAACAGCTCTCCCCGCAGGCACCAGCCCTTTCCTATGAGGTGGAGGCGGAGAGTGGATTAGACTCCAGGCTGAGAGGTGATAAGCAACAGTCTTAGGCAGTGCATAAATCTAAGCCGTCCATATCTCAAGAAAATCCTGCAAAGGGTCCCTCCCTCTAGCTCCTCAAGTTTTCATGCTGCACCCAGATGGCTCTCCGACCTTCCAGATGAGGTCCCTGAGTTGTGCGCTTCCTCTGTGATAGCTAGCCCTCTCTCCCACAGGGCCCTAATCCACGCCTCTACTTTATCTCCCACCCACCTAGGTTCCAGCCAATCCAAGTTGTTGCCAATCCACACACTGCACCTAGCACAGTTCCCAGCATGTGGGGACTCAGGACACACCTGCAGAATGAAAGAACAACTACCCTCCACTGTGAATCTCAACTCTGGCTACCTTCTCCACCTGCAATATCATTCTATCATTCCTCATCCTCCTCCTCAGGCTCCATTCCAAGGACCACATTCTCCAGAAGAACGTAATTTACAGACTCATTCACATTCCTTTTTGTCACCCATCCATCCATTCTTCCATAGCTCACTTTAATCTCCCTAACCTCTCCTCCTTGAACCCCCCAGGACTATGCCCACCTTTCTGACTGCTCTTCTCCAACCAGCTTCACTTCTGGCCCCAGCCTTCTTGCTCTTGCAGGGCAGGGCCAGGCTTAGCTCTACAGAAACCTCTGGTGAACCACTGAAGGGAATGGGGCCGGGGAGCCTGGGCTTTGGAGTGGATTATCAGATTTGTAACCAGGAGTTGTAGACAAGTCAGTGAGACTTCTCTGCAAAAGGTTAGGGTTAGGGTTAGTGCTTCTTTCTCCTGGCGAAGGGTACCATAATGAGGATTTGCAGAGTCTTTTGTGAAAGTCTCAGGGTATAGGAAGGTGAACAACCCATGACAATTTCACACAACTTGAAATGTTTCTACTCTAACCAGCAGGCCCTGGGAAAGAGGGATTCTAGCACCTCGCCTATTATTCAGCTCTAAAAATGCTATGACTTAACACATCAATACTGGAGACCCCAGTAAATTTCATTTAAATAAAATAGTGGCAGCCAACTGCTAATTACAACATGTAACATTTACTGCAAGCAGTAGGCTAAACTCCTACATGAATCATCTCTTTTAATCCCAACAATCGCAACTGACCTGTGAGGTTGCAGCTATTACTTACCTTGTTTGACAGATGAAGAAACAAAAGCTTCTAGAGGTTTGGGAACTAACAGTCTCACCCAATAAGGCTACCTTTCTGGGTTAATGCAAATTGGATTGGAAGATACCCCGGGCTAGTGATTTAGTGACAAACACAAACCTGATCAGACACAAGAGATGGGCTACTGATTGTCCTGTAGCGAGGTCTCCTCGCTGTCAGTGTGGCAAGGTGCAAATGTGCCCCCAGACAGTGCCATCTTAACACACCAAGGGAGACAACTCCCTGGGCTGGGACACACCTTGCTGACTTTCCATGCTTTTTCTCCCAGAGGAACATTTGCCATTCATGCATGCTGGCCCCTGCAAATCAGTTCTGCTTTAAAACCACCCCAGCAGGAGGCCCAGCCCCTTAGGAAAGTCTTCATGCCAACAAGAGTGCCTATCACTCTAGTGTAATAGCTGCAAACACTCAACTCCCAGTCCCACAGAGTGAGGGAGCCCAACATGCTTCTGAGCGAACACTTCCCCAAGGTGGGAGGCACGGGAGGCACCTGGGGAACTGCCTCATCGTTGGGACTCCAGGTCCTGACCTAGAAGAGCTCCAAGAACGCTGTGTCATAGCCCCAAGCAGCCCAGTGGGTCTCACCTACAGCTGGGACCTCCCAGATCAAAATCTCTCTGCAAGTGGGGCCAGGGCATTTTAAAGAAAGGGCCAAAAGGTAATTCTGACACAGCCAGAGTTGAGAGCCACCATGAAGTTTTTAATAGTGAAACCAATGTTTCTCAACCTTGGCTGCCCATTGAAATTGCCTGCAGAGCTTTCAAAAATCCTGATGTCCAGGCCACACCTTTAGATCAATTAAATCAGAATCTCTAGGAGTCAGTCCTGAGCATCAAGATTTTTAAAGCTCCCAGCTGATTCTAGTGGGCAGGGGAGGGCGATCCTTTCTCTTCCTAGTTGTAATATTGGGAGTACTTCTCAGTTGCTCTTTATGACGGAAAAGGAAAAAGGTTTAGTGACATACTTAAAAAAAAAAAAAACTTCCCAAGCTTCTACTAATATTAGACTTAATTATGCTGATTAGTTTAGGCACAAGTCACAGAAGGAGTGGGAAGAGTCACCTCACCTGGCTGCAAATGAATCATCACACTTGACCCAACTGCTGTTCTCTCCTTGGCCTCAGGTAGGCACTGGTTCCCACCTGGCTGCACATTCCACAGGGCTATGAGGCAGTGGGTGCACTAGGACCAAGGGCATGTGTATTGGACTCACGCATTCTCAGCCTTTTAAGAACCAGATTCACCAAGTCCTACAACCTCTGTGCTCTGGGGGCTGGGTAGGAAAGGGCTGGAGTATGGTCAGCCCTACTTACATACTCCTTCCAGCAGGACCTCACAACATCCCTTGGCTGCGGTGATGATGCCAACAGCGGCCACAATAGCAAACACTTGAGCTCATATGCTGTGCTGGGAACTGGGCTTGAATGTTCTCCGGTGCTGTCTAATAGAACTTTCCATGATCATGACAGAGTCTGTAGCTGGGCAGATGAATACAATAGCCACTAGCTACCCTGAGGTATTACATCCTTAAAATGTGGCTAGTGAGACTGAGAAACTAAATTTTAATCAATTAATTTAAGTAGTCCCATTACTTATGAGTCCAGTGGCTCTTGTCATAGGCAGCAATTGCTCTATATACATTATCATCACTGGGTCCCCATTACAATCCTATGACGTATTAGTATCCTCATTTTGTACACAAAGAAACAGAGGCTTAAAGGGGCCAAGTCATTTGTATGGGAGACTCAGCTGGACTTTACCTCTGTCTACCTGACCTCCAGTCCATGCCTTTAACTGCGGTGTCCTCCTGCCTGGTGTGTGACCCCCACTCTGGGAGGACCTGCACTTTCTCCAGACCTGTGGATGGGAGTGATGCCATCCTTCTTAACCCTACCCCCACCACCTGCTGATAGATCTATGTAAGGGGGCTCGAGTAGCAACAAGAAAACTGCCCCAATCCTAATCGCTGGGGAGGCGCCACCTTGGTTACACAGGCAGCTGGCTATGAACTGATGGCAGTCAGGTCTCTTTGGGTGTTTGACTCTGTTCAGATTCCACTGGAATGTTCTGTGGCCAGGGCCAGGTGGAGTGTTTCCCTTGGCTGACAGGAATTTGCTTTCATACTTTGCTGTGGGAAACTTGTCAGGGAGTTGGGTCACCAAGGAGCATTTGGGACAGGTGAGAAACTTCAAACTGGTTGCCAGGGGTAAACTTGTCACCTGGGTGGCTTCCTTCAACGGCTTTCCTTTGTTTGAAGGCTTCTGCAGGCAGCAGACCAATGGTGTGAGGAATCTGCCTCGGGGGAAAAAGTGATGAGAGTCCTAACCTTGCATTTCTATAGCTTTACTGTCTTTGCAAATTCTCTTCCCATTAGTTTTCTGCTGTGGTTGGGAGCTAGGGGATTTATTAAAGGGAGCTGTAAAATACCATCGAGGGTTCACCTGAAGCATAAATATCTAAGGCTAGTTTTCACCACCTTTGGCAGTCTGTGACTAGTTATTTGTTTAAACTTTTTTTCTTTCCCTCATTTTATAGTGTGAGATGCCATTTTAGGTTCTCTGGAAACCTAAAGACTGTTGTTCTTATGGAAGACGGAGTTTATTAGAAAGGGCTCCCTCTGGAGACTAGAATCCTGGCTCCCTGTGGGTTTGCTTGATGAGGCCATGACAGATGGGGCCTGACCTCAGGGTTTGCAGGTTTATTGACCAGGATGTGTGTGTCAGCTTCCCAAGGCTGGGCAAGTCACAGGAGCAGGGACAGAATGTTCTGCTTTCTCTACATGCACTCAAGTGTTTCTGGTCTAGAGGGAATTCATTAATTAGAACATTCTTTTGGGTACTATAAATACAAAAAGGGATAAGGTATGGTTCTGTCTTCCCAGAGCTCACAAGCCATCAGGGGGGTAAGGAGTGCTGCAGAGGGGCCTGCAGAGGACCCTGTCCCAGGGCTGAACACATGCAAGTTCCAAGGGGTCCCGTAGATGGCAAAGTGAGCCAAGTGGGCTGGTGTAAGCAGAGCAGCAGGGCAATAGGGGATCAGGGACCAATGTTCCATGTTGCTGTCGGGAATTTTGGGGAGAGGTGGGGAATGAAGGGCTGGAGAGGGCGAGCCCTATCTGGGGCGGCACACCTGAGTGAGTCCCAGCTGAGGGGCTGCGTTTGGAAGTTCAGGCCCGGTGTGGACATTCTGCTTATTCAAGAGGACCCGGACGTCTGCATGGAAATGTGAAATCTGACTTCTAAAATGCTGACAACTGATTAAAGTCACCTAAGAACAGTGTGGCTCATTATCTGTTGCCATATAAAGCATTTCTGTAGACTGAATACCATCCCTGGGCCATCAAGATCCAGAGGGGAAAATGAGGCAAAGAGGTGTAATTGCTTGCACGGCTGTGGCTCCCCCAAGATGGTCAGCTTTTCCAAATGCGAGTATGTCTCAGCTGTCTCTGTAGCCTTGCACTTGGCCCATAGGAAAAACCTGTTAAGAGTCTGTGATCAGGGGACTGAGCTTGGGGATGACCCTGACCTTTCTTAGGAGGAGGGTTAATTTGTAGGGGGAAGATGCCTGGAAACAAAAGAGCTGAGTGGTTTGAGGTGAATTTTGCCAAGCGGAGGCACAGCACCCTCTGCGCAGCAGCTGGGAGTATGGGTTCTGGCGCTGGAATGATGGGACTGAACCCCACCTCCGCCAGTTACTAGCTCTGGGACTCTGGGCAAGTTGCTCAACTTCTCTGAACCCCAGCTTTCTCACTTATACAACAAGGGTAATAATCCCTGCTTGAGAGGGGAGTTGTGAGGGATCCATGGTTACGGTAGGCAGAGTGCTGGGTACCATGCCTGCCACCAACTAAGCTTTTATTGAGCACTTACTATTATTACTAATAGTAATGTGTATGATGTGAATGTGGAGAGATGGCCGATCACCCTGATTAGCAAAGTGTAAGGGTGTGTGAATGTGATGGACAGTTATATTTCCCTTGGGCCAAGAGCAGGGCTTAGGACTGAGGGGAGTGGGAGAGCAGTCACCCACCCCAGCGTTCAGGAGGCTTCCAACAGCTGAAGAGGGGACTTCTCTGCCACACAGGTGGCTGTGGCTTGACTTGCCTGGCTGCCAGCTCTTGGAAAGTTTACACCAGCCCTGATCTGGTGGGGAGGGCACCTGAGGAGAAAAACTGAGCTTCTGACTTACTTTGGGTCAGAACTTGGTAAAGACCTGCCTTTTTCTCCAAAGAGGACTCTCTAAACTCATAGCCCAGTGCACAAGAGGCCTGTATGCTTGATTCTGGGCCGAGCCCTGGACGTGGCTGGTGGGAGAGTACCTTCTGCCTGTTGTACAGGGAAGCTTTCTGGTATCTGGGTCACCAGGGCAAACTTCCTTCAGGGCCAGTGTTTTTCCACAATGACCAGGGCACCAATGAAAACAGCCCCATCAGTCCCCCAGGGGCCCCTAGTATTGTTAATTATTAATAAGAATGATAATCATGAATAATGACAGTGTCTATCATCATCATCGTGCTTTGTATTAACAGGGTGCGGAGGCCTGTCATCTGGAGGAGTTTCTTAGCCCTGCGGTGTTCCGAGGAGGAGGGTGGCCAGTGTGCCTCTCCTTCTTCCTCTCCAGGTGAGGCTCAGAGGCACCCTGAGGGGCCTGCTCAGGCTCACACAGCTGCACCTCAGGCAGAGGAAAGCCCTGCCCACACCGCCTACTGCAGCAGGCTCTCCTGGTCCCCAGGCTCCTGGGCTGATGCATCTGATGGCCTTAAGCATCATAGCTAAGAACTCGGCTTCAGGAGCCAGAGAGGCTGGTTCGAGTCCAGGCCCTGCTATGTGAGCTGGGTATAGCCTCTCTTTCTTCTTCATGGGGTCAGTATGATTAAATGAGTTAGCACATGGATTGTACTTCAAACAGTACTTGACATGAAGCCAAAACCTTAATAGGTGCCAGTTTTTATTAACGATGAGTATGAAATTGCTGATCCTCAACCATATTTGACCTACAAAAACGGCAATTTCATATGGATCCGTGACTCTTAACTTGGGGTCAGTTTTGCCCTGCAGAGGACATTTGACAATGTCTGGAGATATTTTTGATTGGCACAACCAGGGATAGTGGTGCTACTGGCATCTAGTAGATAGAGGCCAGGGATACTGCTGACACCCTTCAGTATACAGGTCAGTTTCCACAATAGAACTACCCAGCTCCAAATGTCATAGTGCCAAGGTTCAATATAGGTCCCCCAATAGTATTCTATTATAGACAGACTGATTGTCTTTAAATATGTCTTTCTGAAACTCACATGGCTTCCATTGCCTAAAGAATAAAGACAGCTTTCAACAGGCTCTGGCCTCCAATTTGTCTCTAAGCTGGTCTCCTCTCTGTCTCCCTGGTGTAGCCACGCTGACCTGCAGTAGCAGGTCCCCCGAGCACGTGAGGCCTGGAACAACCTCTCTACTCTCTCCAGCTGGTCTAACCCTAACACCTGCTCTGGGGAGCTTTCTTCGAGTGACTTTCTTCCCCAACCTGGCTGACTGTGGCAATCACCGTGGCTCTGAACTAATGTGATTCCCAGCTCCCACTCCTTGAGATTCTGATTCCATAGGTCAGAGCAGGGTTCAGTAATACTTCGAGAAGCCCCCAAAGGAGGATGATGATCAGCCAGGTGTGGAGACCACCATGCATGTCCTGCATCTTTATTTCTAAATTGCTCCTGGTTCTGTTACCATTTATGTACACTAGCCCTTCACCTGCGCTTCTGGCTTGTTTTATGACCTGGACTGTGAAGATGCTGGAGGGCAGAGACCACATCTTAGAGACTTTGGCCACTCAAAGGTATCCATCCCAGTGTCTTGTGCTCCAGAAATTCTAAGTTATGAATTAAATTTGAATCCAAGAATTTTCAGACTTTACTGGACCCATGAGTGACCTGAGATTCTTGTTAAAAATGCAGAGCCCCAGGCTTGAACTTCCGGGGGTTCTACCTCAGTGGCTGTGGGCTGGGGGCCCTGGAACCTGGATTTTTACCCAGCTGGTTTTGAAAAACGTGTCCCTCAGTTCACTGTTCCAATCCTCTGACACATCTGGTTCCAAGGGTCTCTGGGCCTCTGGCAAGTCTTGTGGAGGTAAATGCTCTTCTAATTGGATGTCAGACTGAACCCGCCCCAGAACTCCAGGAGAACAGGGGATACTTACACACATGCTGGCTTGTCCTCCTGCACCAAAAACCTGCAGGTTCCATGGAAGCAGAACTGAGTGTGGGAATCTGGGCAGTCATTAAAATGGGACACCACTGCTGCAGCCACGGGCGGGTCTGCTGGGGAGAGGAAAGATGCGGGGCTCAGATCCAGGAACAGCTGACATGCACACCCCACGCCTCCCACCCTACCAGTCAAGAAGGTAGAGCCCCCGATGGCTGGGACTTTGGGTTGTCACCTGGGGCACCCCCTCCTCGGCTCTCACTTACTTCCTAAAGCCTAGGACAGGCCTAGAGTTCCTGTATAGCACGCTTTCCAGCTTTTCATTTTTGTAGACAGCAAAACAATTTTCCCCCCAAACTAAGGTAATTCAAAGATAACAGAGCAATTTTACTATTTCAACCCAAGAGCCACCTAATTTCACTTTTGCAAAGTGACAGTGATTTTTTTTTAGATAGCTTTCATAAGAATCTGTTTTGAAAGCAAGAGAAGACAAAGGTACAAAAGAATATTCTGTAACCATTAAATTGATGCAGAAGCAGAAGAGTTAATGATACAAAAGTGCTTATGATATACAGTAAGTGAAGTAAATGGGTTTCCAGTAAGGTCTGTATAGTATGATGATCCTCCTTAAAAGCAAAACAAAACAACACAAATAGAAATTAGACATGAAGGAGTCTGGGAAGGACACGCACGAAGATGGTAGCAGGGCTTCTCTTGGTAAGATTAGGAGTGATAAGGCTATAAAGATTACTTAAAGCCCCATTACTAGGTATATACCCAAAGGAATATAAATCATTCTATTATAAATATACACGCATGCATATGTTCATGGCAGGCCTATTCACAATAGTAAAGACATGGAACCAACCCAAATGCCCATCAATGATAGACTGAATAAAGAAAATGTGATACATATACACCATGGAATACCATGCAGCCATAAAAAGGAATGAGATCATGTCCTTTGCAGGGACATGGATGAAACAGGAAGCCATTATCCTCAGCAAACTAAAGCAGGAAGAGAAAACCAAACACTGCATGTTCTCACTTATAAGTGGGAGCTGAACAAAGAGAACACATGGACACAGGGAGGGGAACAATAACACTCACTGGGGCCTTTTGGGGGAGGGCGAGTGGGGAGAACATTAGGGGAAAGAGCTAATGCATGCTGGGCTTAATACTTAGGTGATGGATTGTTATGTGCAGCAAACCACCATGGCACACATTTACCTATGTAACAAACCTGCACATCCTGCACATGTACCTTGGAACTTAAAAAAATTCAATAATTTAAAAAAAGATTACTTAAAGCAAGAAACCCATGTGAGAGCAGCACAGTCAGTGTTGGGAAATTCTTTTCTCTTTCCCATAATGGGGAGAGAGAAAAAAGAGCAGAGTAGGGCCTGAGACGGTCCTACTCAGAGCCCTAGTACCATGACTCTCACGAGATTGGGGTGGTCACCAAACCTCTCAGGGTTTTCCATCCTTGGCTTTCAGACAGGAATAAAAATAGCCAGCCAATTCAGGAGCACCATCATGCACAACAGACCTGCTGACCAGGCAGCACTTTGGGCTTATTTTATTCCACTCCCATTTTGTCCAAAGTAAATTTGAGGCATGGTATGTCGCTATTTCAGGACAGCTCCATCGATACAGTCTCCATCGCTCCTTTCAACAGGTCCTCTTATGCTTGTATTTTGGGTATTTCAGGAGTGGGTCTTTCCCACTTAGTTTTTTTTTTGAGGAAAAAAACCCATGTTCCTGGAGCTCTTGCTCTCTGAGAAATGACAGAACATTTCATATCTTGGGAGATTTTAGGCCATCTCTAAATATTAAACTCCTGTTGCTATCTTTCTATTCATCAGCTGCTTCTAGAAGTGTCATCATTTTAGAAATCCCATAATTCCAGGGGGGAAAAGCAGAGGCTAAAAATACAATAGAATCCTTGACATTGAAGGAGACACATTGTGTAGTGGTTAAAAGCATGGGCTTTGGAGTCAGAGACACAGGTTTGAATCCTGCCTCTGCCACCTGAAGCAGCTGGCCTCTCCTAGCCTGCCTCTGTAGTTACAAGACAGCGGGTCCCCCTGCCTCCTTGATGCCTCTGCGGTTGAATGAGGTAATGCTTGTTAAGTTCTGTACTCAAGAGATTGTCTGGTATGACACTCAGCTGTTAGCTCTCCTGTTGTCAACACTGACAATCCCAAGATATGAATGAATATCCACATGTGGTAAAACCACTACAGTATGTAATCCCCCCATACATTCAGTGAGGTGTAACTAAAAGACCAAGTGTCCCCTTTATCCCTTAATGACAGTTATTGTCTTTCACACCTGAGGACAAGCAGAGAAGCCCAAAGCCAGGTGGAAATATCAACTGGGGGCTACCGGACTCTCCTCTGAGCAGGAGTCTGCAGGACTGCTGGGTCCAGTTGCCTGGACTGGTTACAGTCACCTGCATGTGCTTGGCCTGAGTGGTTGATGAATGGGCCCCGTCACTGGCTAACAGTAGATGCTGGATGTTGAATTGAGACAGGAAGGGTCTGCTGTAATTTGCATAACTGGCTTCTCTGTGCTCACTGAATGTGTCAAGGAGCAAACACAGAGAGATGAAGGGGCTAGACCCTGGAGGCCTGATGCAAGCCGGCAAGGCAGCAAAGCTTCATCTGTACTTACAGCCACTTCCCATTGCTCACATTACCACCTGAGCTCCGCCTCCTGTCAGTTTAGCAGGGGCATTAGATCCTCATAGGAGCGGGAAACCTATTGTGAACTGTGCATGTGAGGGATCTAGGCTGTGTGCTCCTTATGAGAATCTAATACCTGATGATCTGTCACTGTCTCCCATCACCCCCAAATGGGACTGTCTAGTTGCAGAGAAACAAGCCCAGGCCTCCTCCTGATTCTACATTATGGTGAGTTGTATAATTATTTCATTAAATATCATAATGTAATAATAATAGAAATAAAGTACACAATCAATGTAACATGCTGGAATCATCCTGAAACCAGCACCCCTCCCAAGTCTGTGGAAAAATCGTGTTCCATGCAACTGGTCCCTGGTGCCACAAATGTTGGGGACTGCTGGGCTAGTGGATCTCATTTGATGTACATGTTCAAAAAGGCTTTTGACAGGCTCCACAAAAGGCCGTTTAAACCACCACCTCCAAGCGGCTAGAGGAAATCCCTTGTCAGGGCTTTGAGCTGGGTTCCTCCAAGTGTGATCTACAGACAGACAGCTTCACATTCCCCTGAGTCTGTCTGCCAGCCCTACCCAGCCCATACCTTCTGAATCAGGATCTCTGGGGTGGGGCCCGGAAATCTGTGGGACAAGCTTGCCAGGTGATTTTCTAAAGTCAGGCCTATTGAAATAGAATTGCTATACTGTAACGTTTGCCCTGCAGGTGATTTATTTATTTATTTTTGAGACAGGATCTCACTTTGTCATCCAGGTTGGAGTGCAGTGGCACATTCATGGCTCACTGCAGCCTTGACCTCCTAGGCTCAAGCCATCCTCCCACCTCAGCCTCCGGCGTAGCTGGGATTAACAGGGACATGCCACTGCACCCAGCTAATTTTTGTATCTTAGTAGAGATGGAGTGACATTGCCCAGGCTGGTCTCGAACTCCTGGGCTCAGGTGATCTGCCTGCCTCGGCCTCCCAAAGTGCTGAGATTATAGGTGCGAGCCGCCACATCTGGCCCCCTGCAGGTGGGGGATGCAGGCTTGTGTTACACAGAAGCAAAGGATAAATGGGCTCTTGGAAAAGTAGAAGGGCCAGGGTCCTTTTTGGAGTTGATTATCTTCCAGCTCTTCAAACTCCTGTGTGACTCTAAAGCCTTAAATCCGCTGAGGTTCTTCGTGGTAAAGTATTAGGTCAGTAGAAATACACTCAAAGACAGAGAAAACTTGGAATCTGTTTTGGAACACTCTCCTCCAAAACTGATGGGTGAATGGTGGACTCTGCTATGGTCTCATTTAACCCCTACTGATGGATACCTTTGCCTCTTCTTATAAATGACATGAGGAGGTGTTATAAAAATAGGTACCATAAAAAGGCAACGCAAACGAGAAAGAAGTGTGTGTGGGAGAAAGAGAGAGAAGGAGAGAGATGGGGGACAGGGATATAAAAGGGAAGAAGGAGGGAAGGAGACAGGAAGGGAGACAGAGTACAGAGACATGGGGGGTGGGTTATGAGAGCGATGAGAGAGAGAAGGAAGAGAAGGAGAAGAGGGGAGAGAGGGAAACAGGAAAAAACAGACAAGCAGGCAGTGAGAGAGGGAAGGAGAGATTGGGACAAAGGAAAGTAAAGGTAAGGAGTAGCAATGAGCAAAACAGGCACCAGGTTAATACACAAAGACGGATATTAGAAAATCACACGCATGTACCGAAGCTGAGGGACAAATCTAACTCTATGCCTCCTGGCAGTCTTAGCAAGGATGTATAAGGTTCACTAGATAGGAATATATATACCTGTTCTGCACAAGCTGGACAGGCTCAGCTTTCCCTAAGTCTATGGTTGGAGAGCAATGGTCAGAGAGCAACTTCTCTTCTTCTGCGGGTGTTTTTGAAGGGGGCTTCATGTGCTATGGTGGATGACATCCTGAACAATTTCCCAAAGAACCATCTGCCAGTGTAAACCATCAGTTCCTTCACTTCACATAGCTCACTAAGAAGCCAGAAGAGTCCAAGCTATGAAGAAACTCCATGCAACAGTAACAGTGATGGCAGATGACACGTGGTGGTCTCGCTCTGTGTATTCAGAGACCAGAGTGGAAACAAGCCTGAGGCTTAGAGTGCAAGGTCCTTGTCCTCCGTAATTCCACCTGTCTGCCTCAGCCCAAAGGTCAGAGAGGATGAAGGGAGCTTGATGCTAGTGGACTATCATCAAAAGGTTGTTTATTTAAAAAAAAACAAACCCTTTACCTAACTACAACCATGATACATTCACTCTTGAAACTTTTTCAAAAGTTTCAAAACATTTTCTCATTACAAAAGTGATACATTTTAGGAAATTAAAATAAATCAATATATAATAAATGCCATATTAGAGAATAAAACCCATCTGTAATCCACCATGTAGAGAGAACCACGTAAGTACACGCTGCACACGAACACGCACCTAAGCTCACTCTTTCTATTCTCTTATGTGCATTCTCCCCCCGCTGCCCTGCCCCCCCCCATATAACCAAACATCTTAAAAACAAGCATTTAATTCAAGTTCGAGGCTCTTTGCACAGGGTGCTGTCCTGCCCCCGCCACCCAGAGGAGTTCAATGTGCACCATGTGCAGGACGGGTTCCACTTCCACCAGCATATTCAGCAGCTTTGGAGCTTGTCACAGGTTTTCTAATGGGGGATGTGATTCAAACTTGAGACGTAAGTGGACAGGGAGGAGTGGGTCAAACCACAGTCCCAAGGGCAAGCCACACTGTGGCCACTCTGCTCTTCCTGTGCACCCTTCGGGTGAGCCAGCTGCAGGAGGGCGGCACTGGGGCTTGTGTGTCCCTAGGGTGCCTTGTGAGCTGATGTGCTTTACTAAAACCACCTGCAACAAGTGAGGGTGAGTCACTGTTCCCATTTGGGGGCCTTTAAAGGTGTTTGTCTTAGATCCTTCCAGACTCAGCAAAGAACACCCCCAATACTGCAGCAGGGTCGGCCCAGGCAGACAAGGCTATTCCTATGAAAGACACTTTGGGGAAGGTGGGGGAGGGCAGGGACAGGGGTGTCACTTACTGAGTGCTGGCTAAGTGCCAGGGGCTTTCCTTACATCATCCCCCAAGTCGAGGCAGGGTAGGCGGCCTGCTTTAACCTACATAGTCTCCATTTTTTAGATAAGAAAACTAAACTGAAGCTTAGATAACCTTGTCAATGGGCAACGGTTTGCTCAGTAACTTAGAGCACAATCTCCTCCTTGGGGGGCAAAACTGCCTCTAGTTATTTTATAAAAATGAGCATTACAAGGAAACTCCCAAATTCCTTGTATCTTTCCTAAGAATGATTCTCTCAGCCTCTCTCTCAGTCTCTGAGTCTGCCTCTTTCTTTTCTTCCTGCTTTTCTCTCTCTTCCTATTTTTTCTCTACCTCCCTTCACTCTCCCTTTCCCACTCTATTTTTTTTTTTCTGAAAATTCAGGAAAATAATGAGTGAGGGAAGGAAAGGCCTAGAGACTTAAAATTTTAAAAAAAGAATCACTTAGAAAAGGAAGGTGGCAAAGGCCAGCAGGGAATGTCCAAAGAAAGTCTCCTCAAGATGTGCCAGCTGAGGGCAGAGAAGGACTGGCACTGGCCCCCAGGACTCTGGCGCATCTCCTCCAGACACCAGGTCTGAGTAGCACTCAGGGCGGATGATAGGAAAAGCAAATGTTCCAGTTTTCGGAACAGACCTCATATCGAGCCCACCAGCAGCTGGAGTTTCAAAGCCACTCAGTTCCTGTTGCCATGAAATTTATGAGAGGCCCCTCCAGCATGTTAACCAAACGCACATCTTGCAGACACCACTGCTCTCTGGGGAAGCTGTGAAAGCTTTGCCCAGAGACCACAGACCCACTAATAGGGCCTGGAGCCCAACCCCACTTACAGGAAGAGGGTCTGGAATAGCAATTGAGGGGCAGGGAAATCCCCCATCCAATTCACAGGAGGGGTCTCCGCAGTTCAGAGCAGCCGGGGAGACAGCCATCTGGACAGCTCCTTCCAACAGCCCTGCTCCCGTGGGAGCAGCGTCCACACCACTGAGCACAATCACCCCCTTTAAAAGCAGCCCTAATTGGACTTCATGCTGTGCTGGTCAGTGGGAGCCGGCTGAGCCCGTGGCTCTTAACTCTCTTCCCCAGATGTCAAAAGTTGTGAACACGTTTGCCCATTGCAGAACTTACATCATTTATAGCCATTTCATAACTTCCTCAAATATCATAGCTAACTTTCTAACAATTTAATCATGACGTCTGGCTTTTTAGTAGGAACTTTCAGCCAAAGTTTCTGACCTGGGACTAAATATTTTGTCTTCAGATACTACAATGGCAAAGCCAACTAATACTTTTTGGATGTCTAGGAGAAAAGGCAGTAGATTAATTTAGTAAAGATGGGAGTCAGCAGTAGCTACTGGGGAAGCTGAGGGGGTATAAGTCTGATACTCCCAGGTATCGAGGCCTCCATTGCACCCCGAGGCCAGGCTGGAGTCACCCAAGGCTCTGGACTCAGCTCTGGCATGGGAGGCTGGCTTCAGGGCAGCAGCGGGCCCAGTTTACAAGGGTGGCACTCCAAGCTCGGGAGGCGATGCGTGAACCTGCAAAGGCAGCTATGGAGTGAAGGAGAGGCTGGTGCAGAGGCTTACACTCGGGTGGCCGAACTGCTAAGCCAGAGCTTAGAGAAGTAAATGGTCTAGAACCCAGTGCCTGTCCAGAGAGACTTGGTGAGCGGGGGCCCTGCTCCCCTGGGCATGTGGGTGGGGGGAGGTGAGAATGATTCTTACTTTTGTGAATGATCCCGAAGAGGAAGAGCACTGTCAGCATCTGGCGTGCCATTGCCACTGACCTTTGCAGAGGGAGCAACGCCCCTTCAAGGAAATTGATTGATAGGGGCATTTCCTGGGGTGGTGTGTGCGGGCAGAAGAACAAGAGAGTTTTCAAATGAGCGGGAATGTCAGCAGGATTACAGAGAAGGAATCCCCATCACATTAACAGTAGGAAATTGATCTCAAGTGTTACCAACTAATGAGGGGAATTCAATGTTGCTGTCTTAGAGCGGAGAGTGTGGGATGGTGGAGATGAGACAAATTTAATTATGCAACTCATTCATTATTAAACCCAAGAACACTGAATATCTTTTAAATGATGGATATAAAACCATTTGAAAACAGAGTTTAGCTTTGCAGTACCATCGTTTAAGAGAGAAGGGGCCTTCATTGTAGTTCAGCAGTGAAAGAGAGAAAGGTAACTACAGTGCTACAGTTCTCTCGCTGTTCCGCTTGTTCAGCTGGGTGGGGTGCGGCAGGGCCATTTTTGTCTCTACCATCCCCCAACCCCAGATTCTCAATTTACTGAGAGAATTTCTATGCTTAAAAGAGAACATATTTTTCCTATAACATAATCCCTGGAAAATCTACTAGCTCTTCAGTGATCTTTTCCAATATTGAAGAAATTTGACTCTATTTGCGTTTTAACTTTCCCTGATCATACACTGACTTTAGATCCTACCCACCCCTCCATCCCCACTGAAGGGCAGGGACTCCATATTATATCACTAAACATCAAAACCACCCCGTGGGGTTAGCATTATTAGTCTCTATTTTTAAGATAAGAAAACAAAACCGAAGCTTAGAAACCCTGTCAATGGACATGTACCTGGAATGTAGTAGAACTGAAATTTGGTCCCAGTTTTCTCTGACATTGAGAGACTGAAGACCTATAGAAAATTAGGATGCTATTCAAGTCCAGAAACACAAATGCTGAGAAGGCACATGATCCCAACCCACAGATCACACTGCAGTGAGGAAGGGGAACACTTGTGAACATCTTCTAGGAATCAGAAAGGGGCACTTTCAGGAGAAACAAGAGGAAGTATTACTTTATTTGGGGGAGGAGTGGGGAACTATACATATGGAACTTATTATTCACACAAGGGAGCAGTGGTTGAAAATACAGATGCAAAAGAGATTTCTACATGTTCAGGGATGATGGTTAATTGAGGAGCTGCTGGAAGTAGGGTGGTGGCTGGAACATGAGATGCTCTCAGGCCTTCCACTAAGGGCAGGAACCTCTGGGCTACAAAGTGCTCTTATCCAGGAGCTCAGAGCAGGCCTAAGATGGACTTCTGAATTGCTTTTGCAGCTTCAAACAAGATGCTGTAGGGGAAACCTAAGGGAATATCTGAGCCATTTTAATTCCCTCTGACCATTTCTCCCTTTGGGAAAAACTCAAGGGGCATCAGATGTGATGGAACCAAATTCAAACAAAGGTATTGGTAAAGAAGCAGACAATTTAGTTTCTACTTTCCTACAAAGATACTGGTTATTGATAACTCAGCAGCCGTGTGTGTGTGTGTGCACGCGTGTGTGTGTGTGTGTGTGTGTACTGGGAAAACAGATATAGTCAGAGAAGCCCAGTGGGGTTCATCACACTTACTTTGAAGGCAAAAGCAGAGTTTGCATCATTTTGGTAACTTTTTCTTTTCCAACAGGGAGAAGAAAATCAGATAACATGAACACAGAAGTATTTTGCCAGCTTTCAATTCCATCTAAAGTACCTGGTCTTAGAGTTTTTAACCCAATGTAGAATTTTCTGAGGTTGGACTGTGATGATGATGATGATATTATTAGTAGCAGCTACTATTAGATTGTTCACTTCCTGCAAGTGCTATGCCCAGTATTTTATAGAGAGAATTCTATTTAATTCCCACAAAAATCTTGCAAGGGAATCCTCACTATCTCATCTTACAGATGAGGAAAGTGGAGCTCAGGGGGTTTAAGGTTGTTCAATGCTGCGAAGTCAGCAAATGGCAGAGCTGAAACCAGAACTCATGGTTGGTTTCCTCTAAAGCTCTTGTCCTTTCTAATACAGCACACTGTCACTTCAGAGGGCATGTGTGTGTGAGAGAGAGTTGAGAGTTAAGAAGTCCTTGTGGGCATCTTCCACACACTCAAGATGACTCTCATTTGGAAAATAAACAAATCAGGAATTAACAGGAAAATTTAGGGGTATTTTGGAATTAAAAGGGCTAAGAGTCCCAAGGCAAAGGGTTTAATTAGCAAATAGGCTCTGGGAAATGAAAATAAAACCTCA
Organism: Mandrillus leucophaeus; assembly: GCF_000951045.1. Classification (NCBI taxonomy): domain Eukaryota; kingdom Metazoa; phylum Chordata; class Mammalia; order Primates; family Cercopithecidae; genus Mandrillus; species Mandrillus leucophaeus. The sequence continues at coordinate 186,444 of NW_012108641.1, forward strand.
ATGGAATCATGTTAAGTGAAGGCTAAAACCAGAGATTGTATCCATCTAAAGATGCACGACATACATATTTCAACTTGGCCTCTTACCTGTACCCCAACTCCCCCTGGGAACATCACTACCTCCCCCAAAAGGCATAAGGAGGAGAGAGGCAGGTGTGAGACTCCACAAGCAGCTTTCCAATCACCATTTTACATTCATTATGGATTAAAATGCAATGGAAATAGATGGGAAATATGCTGCACAAAGATCACACTCTCTCCCACTAAGCTCCTCTTCCTCCTCATGACCCCGTTCTCCAGCTCCCAGGCGGCTTCTTCTATCCCTACCTTGGTCTTAGTAATTTTAAGAAAAAAAAAAAAGAAAATTACAGGTCATGATTTTGATTTGAGGACTGGAAGCTAAGCCTCCCCATTTTCTTTTAATATGTGATAATTTGATTTCAAAGAGACAAATCATTTCCTTCTTTCATATCTTCAAACCAGAAAGCCCCTTATTGTAATTACATCCTCTTGGTGTCAACCAGCATTTGGAAAATACTTTACTTCCAAGTTCCATTCACAAAGTAAACAAGGAGGTCTATGTTTGGCTCTCATCAGCTGGCTTTGAATGAGAATGTGAATGGCTCTGGGAACTGGAGCCCAGTCCTGCTGGATGGGGAATTCTGTTCTGGCTTTGTTGGAGGAGCAGCCCCGTTAGAGCCCAGGGCTACCTGCCTTTGCAGTCTCTGTGTGCCTCTATTCTCCTTATAAGTATCAAAATTATTAGGTAAAGTGGTTGGCAGGAAACTCTCAATCCACCCTTAGGAAAAAATGCTTCCTCTTGTTGAGTCTTTGAACCATAATCCCTTTAAACCCTCTACACTGAGCACATATAAGCACTATTGGGATGATTGTTTTTCTAGAACATTTTATGTCCTCAGAACTTTTGACAGGTGCCTTTTTCATCTGTAGTTTGCAGATGCAGTGTGGGTGGAAGAAGGATACTCCTCATTTTAAGTGAGAAAACTGAAGAATACAGAGGTAAATTTAAGGCAAAGCTCAACAGTCTTAAAAACATAGAAGTGAATTTGTAGTTGGGACTATGACAAAAATGTGACTCTCTTTCCTATTCCCTCTGAGTTTTGTACAGATGATTTTGGTCGTCCTTAGATAAAAGCCCTTCAATCAAGATTATATTCAAGAGGAAAGAAGCTGAGATGTAAGAGAGTGGTCGAATTATGCACAATTACTTTCTTTTATAAATTTTCAAATTTCATGAAGTGAGCATTTTAGAGTTTGAACACAACCATTTAAAATTAAAACCCCACAACATTATAAACACAGTTAAAGCTTAACCAATTTTTATTTTTAGTGTTTTATTCACAGACAGAATTGTAGTGTTATAGAAGACTGGCCTTCAGGAATCTAGACTTGATCTGTGCAAGAAAAATCATGTTACCGTCTCACATTTTATCATTAAATAGGAATAAGGAGGAAGGAGACAAAATAATCATTTAGAGAAGACAGAAGATGCTCAGAAGAAAGATGTTTGGTAAGAGATGACCTCAGGCTTGGTCTCTGTGGACAGAAACCTCACACACTCCCACCGTAAACAACAACAAAACCCCAAAAGAGTACAGCCTATTTGATCCATTCCATTTCCAACCACTATACTTATGTAACTTTTTTTCTTTTAATTGAAAGAGTTCAGCTGGGAAACTTCTCTCTTAAGGGGGCAGGAAATATGCAAAAGATAAAGTGTGGGCCAGAGACTCCCAGGATTTCCCCTAAATCTGGAGTCCTTTTTCTTCTCAGAATACAGACTACATTTCCCAGCCTCCCTTGCAGTTAGGTGTGACCATGTGACCAGGATATGGCCAATGGATCTGAGCAGAGGTAACATGCTCCACTTCCAGGCTTGGTCCATAAGAACCTCCCTATGTGATCTCCCTTTGTCTTTTCCCAGCTGCTGTCTGAATAGAGAGGCTCCCGCAGGACATGGAGGAGGGAGGAGCCACAGGATGGAAGGAGCCTGGGTCCTTGAATAAATACATGGAAAGAAGTCTGCAGGGCCAGGAAAACCTGCAGAGCCTTTGACATGAGCAGGAAATAAACAACATTCAGGGTTTATCTGTTACAGCAGGAGTGTTACTCTAATGCCAAGCGTTAACTCTGAACGGTGTTCGGGGATTGGTTAGAGAATTTCTGATGTGGGACAAATCCTCACAATAAATCATATCATTTTTCTCTCTTTCTCTCACTGTCTCTTCTAGGAGCCTCACCCAAACACCAGCATGCCCTGCACTTACAATCTGAAGTCAATCTGTCCCTGATTGGGAGACTCGACCTTGAAACCCTGGTCCCCAGCTTAAGGTCTGTTCTGTCCGTTCTCCATCCTGGAAGGATCAGGTCGACCTTCACAAACCACTCCAGGGGTAGTAACAGTCTTTTGGGGTGAGGAGTGAGATCAGCTGTGAATTGAACAAAGTGTGGATGGGGCAAAGGCTGCTTCTGCAACTCTATAAAACAAAATATAAAGTGGTGCAGCCACAACTGACAGCAGGCAGGGCACAGCTGTTTTGATGAAAATGATATACAGCTAATGTAAATTTACTGCACTCTCAAAACCCTCTGGGCAGAAATTGCCAAGGCAGGACAGCATGGAAACTACTATAATATCAATCTTCTCGACATAGAAGATGGGTGCTCTACAGTTCTCCAAATGGCCATGATCATGTATCTCACCAGCTGCAAAATCTTAAATCGTAACCACTGGGAAAAAAAAAAAAAAAAAAAGCACGACCATCCTAGCCCAGAATATCCTGATCACATCTTATTGTAACTGGGAACTTCTCATCCATCCATTCTTTAGTTTTACTGGTAATGTGTTACACATCAAATAACATTTTATAACAGCCCCCACAAGGGATTTTATAATTTGTATTTAAAATGTTATGCATCTTCATTGTGTAATTTTGGAAATACAAATATCCTAAGCAAACGACTTGCCGTCTTATCACTGAGAAGAAATAACCTGTATTTAGAAAACATTTTACAAATGCTTATTATTTTTAGTAGGTTGCCTTTTTTGTCTTTTGTATAAAAGATCATGTTTCTTTGACTTCTTTCCTCTTTTGTGGTGATTTAGAATATAAATACCCTTTTTATTGTTTAAATTTTTAAAAAAATTTAGTTTATTTTCTCAATTATCAATGTTAAAAATGAAAACTGATGTGTCATTAGATTAAAAAAATTAGCATACTTACTTCCTCCTTCTTTTTCTTCCCAGTTACCAGTTTTTATTTCTGTCATCTGATTTCATATCCTCATTATTTTATATATCACTTCTATTTCAATAAATTTGACATCTGTACTAGTATAACTAAACTGACAACAGTTGCTTGAACATATTATCACTGGCTTTGAAAAAATTATATCCTCCCCACTTGGGGGTTTTTAATCTTGAAATAGCTGTTATCTAGCTGAAGAGGCTCTTTGGACATTTTTTCCAGGAAGGGCATATGAGAGGTATGTCCATGTAATAAAATATTATATGTCTGAGAACATCTGTGTTTCATTCATGTACATGACTTTACATATGAATAACAACTTGGGTCATGAGCTTTGGACCCCATAGGCCTCCCACCACTGACTTCTGTCTTGTTGACGAAAAAAACTGAAGCTAGATTTACTATATTCCTTTGTAACCTGTTTTTATTTTCACCTCAGTGCTTATGAGACCTTTTCTTTGCAATGAGAACTGGTTAAATTACCCTGAAGTTAATGCTTTCAATCTTAAGGACAAGTCTTTTTCAGCTTAAGAAAGCTCTCTTTAATGATCTTTGATGATTGTGTCAGCCTTGGTTTTCTTCTTTCCTTTTGGAATTATCTGTATATTGGATCACCTGGTCTTTTTCCCTTTTTTTCTCATTATTTTTGTTTTTGAGTCCTGAGTTCTGGGAGAAATTTCCCAGCCATTTAAACAAATTACTGACTTTACTGTGATGTCTAATCTTCTGCTCATTAGTGTACTATGGATTTAAAATTGGTCACCATATTCTGTCATCTCTTTGCAGCCGTTTCTTACTTGTTTCATAGATGCAATGTCAGCTTCAGTTTTGAAGACATAAATTAGATTATTCAATATCTTTACTCATTTCTTAGGAATAGAGCCATTTGTTGATATTCCTCAAAAAATCTTCTCATATGGTAAAATCCTTTCTTGTGGCCAGCGATTTCTTGCATCATCATCTTTACACAGAAAGATCTGCTTTCGTGTAGCATGATGGGGAGTTACGGTGGGCTCCATCAGAGACAATGGCCCTATTCAATATTTTGGGCCCAGATAAAGACAGAAAAGGGGAAGTTTAATTGTAATGCCTTCAAATATCTAAGAAATCTATTTGGTAGAAGCAGGAGACAACAGGTACAGACTAAAGAGTTTTCTCTTTTCCCCTGTGTTTTCCAGACATTCATGCCATGCCAGTAGTGAGAGCTGACTGAGTTTGTCACTTATTGTGGCCTTGACTGTGTCCTTTCTTGAGGCACTGATAGGATCCAGTGGCCTGCCCTCACCTTCATACCTTGGCCTTCCAAGGTTGGGCTGTTTGGGTGATTCTGCTCCTGACAATCCTGTCTTCCAGAGTAGTGGTTGTTGGACTAGGGTAGAAGGGCTGCCACCTGCACTGGCATAAAGTCTTCAGAGCTTCCAGTACTGATATACATTTAGAAACAGTTTCATATTTCACTGATCATTTCAGGATCAGGCTAAGGGAGGAGTAAACATGGTATGCTCTAGTGTTAATATCCCTGGAAACCCTTTGCTTATGGATGTTTTCTACATTATATGCCCACATGGTGACCAATATAGCAGTGCCTCGCCACCCCCATCAACAACTTAAAAAGTTTCCCCAGGAGTCTATTTTAAAAATGAGTGGATTCTCAGTTCTCTCTATGGGAATCCCCAGCAAAGCATCAGCTAGTATTTTTGCATACTCAAAGAGTAGACCGATTTCCATTGATGGATATCTGAGCCTTCCCCGGACAATATCTCCCAGAGCTGCAACCCCCCTCCCTCTCTCCAAGGTGTGCCAGGATTCCCCGTGAGGAAAACTCAATGCCAACATTCCTGCCTCTTCCATGATCTAAAGGCTCTTCCTCATAAAAAAGTTGGGAATTCCTGGTTTAAATCCCCTGGGCTAAGTGTAAACCAAACAACTTGGAGCTCTGCTCTTAAAAGGAGAAATGTTAAGGGATTCCAGAAACACCAGGGTCATTTTACCTCTTAATAGTTTCTCCAAGCCATACTGGTTCAGAAGCAAAGACCTCATAGTTCCATGAAAAATTTGTTTTTCCTCAAAAGTAAAAGAAATGAAGCCCTAAGGGTCTCCTTTCACAAAATTCTCCCCTAATCCAGAAGTGAAATATCAAAGAGTCAGAGGTACTCACAGCTATCTTTCTACCCAGTCAGGGTTCTGCATATGGTGTCCCTGGGAGAGGACACCCAACCTGTGCTCTACTCTTCCAGTACTCAGGGGCTCAGTCTCTAAGGCAGTACTAAGTACTACTGCCCCAAATAGAATGAGCTGCCTTAGTACTGGCATTCTGTTTGGGCAGATCATTGCTAGGAGGTTCTTCCTTAAACCACACTAACATCTGCCTTCCAGAAACCTCTGTGTATTGTTTTGAATTCCATCCTTGGAAGCCACACAGAATAAGTCTCCCTCTTCTATACAGCAGTTCTTTCCATTTCTATAGTCAGCCACCAAACCTCTGGGTCTTTGTGGTCCTAAACTCCCCTTGACATCCAGCCTCCAAGATAGCTCCCAATGATCCCTACCTCCTGGTATCCACAGCCTCGTGAAATGCCCTCCCATACTGTCTCAGGGTTGGTCTGTGTGACCAATAGAATATGAATGGGATGTGACTTCAGAGACTAGGTCATAAGAAGCACTGTAACTTCTGCCTTGTTCTCACTCTCTTTCTCTTGGATTGGTCACTCTGGGGGAAGCTAGTTGCTAAGTCATTGGGACACACAATGGAGAGGTCCATATGGAAAGACAGAGGCCTCCCACCAACAGCTTGTAAGTAAGTGAGCCATTCTTCAGCCCCACTCAAGCCTTCAGATGACAGTGCACCCCAGTTGCCATCTTGACAGCAACCACAATGAGAGACCCTGACCCAGAACTTCCCAGCAAAACCACTTCTGAATTCCTCTCAGACCCCATGTGGGAAAATAAATGTTTATTGCTTTAAGCTGCTGAATTTTAATTTATCATATAGCAATAAATAACATACACTTCAAGTTTCTGTAAGTATTCTTTAAGGAAGAAAGTCTGCAAACCTCTTGCCTCCGGAAAAATTCTTATTTATTTATTTATTTATTTATTTATTTTTAGTGCCTTTCTTAAAATAATCTACTATAGAGTAATGGTGACAACAACAACAACAAAACACATTTACCAAATACGTTGGATGTTGGTCTTTGTGCTAAGAGTTTTATACCTACTATCTAATTCTTATAAAAGCCCTGTGACATAGGTTCTATTATTCTATCCATTTTACAGATGAGGAATACAGGTTTAGAGAGGTTAAAAGCCTTGCCTAAAGATGTAGAACTAGAAAGAGGCAGAAGGGAAATCCAAAAATAGGCAGTGTGACCTCAGAGTCCTAGCTCTAAAGCTCTGGGTTACAGGAACAGAGTACAGTAGGAAAACCATCTCCCATGACCTGATTTCTACATTGATAGAACTTAATTCTTCATCAATTTTGCCAGCAGTCCTGGAATGCTATTGGATTATATAAACTTGTGGTCAACTAAGGCCTCTGGCTGTTTCTCCACTTAAACTACTGTCAAATTTGGCCTCATATCTTCCTAATTAAATCATTACTCTTAACCCAAATACTAACTGTTATTATAAATGTGTCACTGTTCAATTTAACTTGGTTGGTTGGCTGTGATCCATTGTTCTGGCTTAAAATATTTTTTTTCCTGAGTCTTTATTCTATCATCCAATACTTCAGTTATCATTCTGGGCACGGTGTCGTCTCTAAATCTGATAAACTTTGCCTTACATATCTTCCTTCAATTTGCTCATAAAATTCTCAACAGGAAAGAAGGATAAAGCCTGTTGGCACACCGAGGAGGCCCCCTTCTAGGTCAATATGAATACATCAACAAATGTTTTCTGAAGATGACCTAGTTAAAAATGTCCTGCCCTTCCCAAAAGCTCCTAGGTGAACCCATGGCGGGTATGTTTGGGGATCTCTTCATTTAAAGAGGTCACTGGCATTGTTCCTTCTCACCAACTAGTCAACTGTGAACTCTTGTGACTCATATTTCTCCATTTTGTCCAACTGAATACTTCGATTTTGTCATGTGCCCTGCTGAACTCAACTTGTATTCTCTTATACAGCCTTATGCTGGTGGCATTTCCCTCATCAGTCTTACAACACTAAAAAAGAAGTAAAGTTAATCTGCTATGACTCATTTTGATGGATTTACTCAAGGGCCTAGGTTTTCATTCTTTATTTGCTGTAATAAATTGATCTCATGTTTTCCTGGGAGTGTCAAGTTTTATCATCTACATTCTAAACAATCTTCAAGCATTTTTATGTCGTTAAAGTCAGAAACGTATTTGTCTTTTTTCATTCTCTGAGCAATTTTTACATTTGCTGCTATTTCTTAAAAATCACCAACAGGGATGGGTGATTTTTGCTACGTTTCTCAGTACATTGAGGTGAAATTCATCTGTACCCTTGAAGAGTACCTCTGTGGTATTAGGGGTCTTTTACTAGGATACTCACTCAACCTTCTATTTCATATTTACTGTGTTTGTTTCATTCTTTTTGACAGAAAATATAAAAACAAAATTATGTCAATAATAGTCTTTTCCTGGTACTGCACTAACCTTTTCTACCTTCCTTTTCTTACCTGTCTGTTTCCAAAGATAGCTTTAGAAAACCATTGGTTTTGTTTGTGGCCAATAGCCATGTGGACAACTCTAGTTCTTTCTGTCCTTCAGTTTTCCTGACATTCTCATAAACACCTGCCACCTAGGAGGCACCAACATGCTTGCTCACTCAACAAAGTGCCCTTCCATTCTATTCTTTGTCACCTCTTGGGACACATCCTTCTTTTGATGTTTTTGCATAACTTAGTAGATGATGTATCAGAGAATTCCTTCTGCAGTCACATTTGGGTTCCTTACAGTCTCTCTCCCCTTCACTTTCTCATGCACCCTCTGACTACGAACTCAGAACTCTATAAGCCTCTCAACTGGCCCAGCCACATTCCCTTTTAGAATCATGCTTGTGGGATCACATCTGGTTTTCCCCTGAATTTTTGGACACTCTGATTGCCTGAAATTGAACTCTACCTAGTGTTTCCTTCTCTCACTGCTGTAGCACATATAGATACCAACTTGTTATCCTTTCTGATCAAGACTGCATTCACAGAAGCAGGTGTCCCTGTTGTCTTCTTTATCTTCTGAGTAATACATAACCAACAGGTATGTAAAGAATTCTTCAGGTGTTCAATTTGTGGTATGCTGAGATTTCCAGAAAATGTACCCATCTGAAGTTTGCTGTCGAACCACATTCTATCCTTATGACTACTTTGTCATCAAGATCCAGACAATATTAATTTCTTAGATCATCTATCCACAGAATTGATCTATGATGATATAACTTTTGATATCCTCTTTTTTTCTTCTTGAAGCAACTGTCCATGTCATTATTGAGCCCGTTTATTTATTTGGGACTGCCTGGCAAACATTTCTTTACTTCCTAATAGCACTCGGGTTTCTTTTAGGGAATTACCTCTTCCCCTACAGGTTTACACTGGCTTATCACCATGATCAGATGTGCTACCCACCCTTCTATCCTCTCTACCTAAAATATGAATCTTGATAAGAAAGACAAAAAGATAATGCTGTGGAATTCATACATTATAACTGCGGCACTTTGAGCACAGTTTTTCTTCTGAGATAGAACCTGCCATTCCCGATTCCTGGCTTCCTGGAGTCATCTAGGTTACTGTTCTGTTCTGTTAAGGGTGGTTCTCCAGCTTTCCCACAGATTCTGTGTGCTCCCAACAGCCTTCCAACAAGGTTGCTTTTGTTCAAGTTAGTTGGAATTGATTGCTGCAACCAAAGAACCCTAGCTGATGTATTCGGAACAAGGTCTGTTCTTCCACTGACCTTTTATTATGCTATTCCTTGTCACCAACTCTCCAGTGCCCACAGGATCATGGAATCACCCATTCAACTCATTGCAACCATTGATTTACTTCAGTTTTCCAAAAACACTTCCTCAACAAGCCCACAGGCAGAAACTGAATTAAAATGTCAAGTTTCACCTATTCACTGCCCCCAAAGTGAGCTGTAAGTCTGTAGTTACCCAAGGTAGTAAGTCTTGTTTATAGCAATACCGTGTTCTGTAGCCTTACTACTCTTCCTTCTTCACTCAAGCTCACCCATCCTAAATTGATGCACCCACCTTCACAGTCCCCCCACCCCGCCACTTTTTTTTTCTGAGACAGAGTCTTGCTCTGTCACTCAGGCTAGAGTGCAGTGGCGCGATCTTGGCTCACTGCAACCTCTGTCTCCTGGGTTCAAGCTATTCTTTTGCCTTAGCCTCCTGAGTAGCTGGGATTACAGATGCCCACCACATTTTTGTATTTTTAATAGAGATGGGGTTTCACCATCTTGGCCAGGCTGGTCTTGAAATTCTGACCTCATGATCCACCTACCTCGGCCTCCCAAAGTGCTGGCACAGTCCCTTTTAATGTTTTATGAAATTAAAAAATAAATCCAGTATCACCTCTGAGGACTGAGAATCAATCCAAAGGAACCGAGCACTGCTTAGTTTTCAAACCACCCCTGCTACCCTTCCCACAGCATCTGGCTTGATCATTTTGAGTCTTTTTTCTCTCCCCGCAATTTCAGCTAGGGACACACTGATCAGCCTAGTGGCTCTTTTGCCAAACATGTACTTACTTATTTCCATGTCTTTGTATGCTACAAAGACATTATAGCTGAAATTATATTCATATATTGCATTTATGCAGGCAAACACTCCACTCTGGTGGCTGGCTGTATTGGCCCTTCTCCATCAAGTCTCAGATGAACAGTCAAGAGAAACCAGATACTTACTAATTGGCTACATCAGGGACAACACTGTATCCTTCAGCAGGAAGTCACAATTCACAATCATATTGCCTCCTCCTGGAACTGAGGACTCTTCTATACTCCCAAGTGCCAAGCTGATGGTATTTGAAAGGCAAAAGCTCACGAAGTATATATCTTAATTACAGTGCCTGAACATATTTTTCCTAGCCTGCTACATCAGGAAGTCATTGCTTTCTACTGCCCACTGGAGTGGACTTTTCCCTCACCTACCCACTTATGACACTCTTCTTGCAGATGGAAGTCTATATTTTGCCTCCAGCCAATGTGGCAAAAATGACCTCTGTAGACTTAGATGGTGAAACAATGAATATTCTGACCTATTCCACAGTGGCCCTTAAGGGATGAAGGGTACAGGGAACAAAGGCAGGGTATTTTGCCTCCTTCCATCCATGTCTGAATACCTCTAAGGTATACTCTTGGTTGTACAAGACCCCAACCACAAACACCTAAGCTGTCTCTCAAAAACATCTAAACAAATTCCAACAAGATCCTTACAATTGCACCCCCTGCCTTTATTCATTTCTTGTGTTTTTTGTTTGTTTGTTGTTGTTGTTTGTCTTTTTTTTTTTTGAGACAGGGTCTCACTTTGTTGCCCAGGCTGGAGTGCAGTGAGGCAAACACGGCCTCCCGCCTCTGCCTCCCAAGTAGCTGGGGCTACGGGTGCACGATACCACATCAGGCTAATTTTTGTGGTTTTTTTAGAGACGAGGTTTTGTATGTTGCCCAGACTGGTATCAAACTCTTGAACTCAAGATATCTGCCTGCCATGGCCCCCTGAAGTACTGGAATTACAGGCATAAGCCACCATGCCTGCCTATTTCTTGTTTTCAATCATTTTTGAAATTGCAAAAGCAATACACATTTAAGAGAGAAAACTTGAGATAACAGAAAAGTACAAAAAAGAATAAACTCAAAGCATACAAAAGTCATTCACAGATAACTACTATTAAAACTTTGGAATATAAACATTGTCTTTATTTTGTGTTCTCCTGCGTGCCCAACAGGGAATAAAATGATACTACTCATTACTCATGAACATTTCCCCAACTCAATTAAGTATTATGCTACAGGTTGAGTA
>NW_012108641.1:197739-207222 GCF_000951045.1 Mandrillus leucophaeus
CCAAACATGTACTTACTTATTTCCATGTCTTTGTATGCTACAAAGACATTATAGCTGAAATTATATTCATATATTGCATTTATGCAGGCAAACACTCCACTCTGGTGGCTGGCTGTATTGGCCCTTCTCCATCAAGTCTCAGATGAACAGTCAAGAGAAACCAGATACTTACTAATTGGCTACATCAGGGACAACACTGTATCCTTCAGCAGGAAGTCACAATTCACAATCATATTGCCTCCTCCTGGAACTGAGGACTCTTCTATACTCCCAAGTGCCAAGCTGATGGTATTTGAAAGGCAAAAGCTCACGAAGTATATATCTTAATTACAGTGCGCTGAACATATTTTACCTAGCCTGCTACATCAGGAAGTCATTGCTTTCTACTGCCCACTGGAGTGGACTTTTCCCTCACCTACCCACTTATGACACTCTTCTTGCAGATGGAAGTCTATATTTTGCCTGCAGCCAATGTGGCAAAAATGACCTCTGTAGACTTAGATGGTGAAACAATGAATATTCTGACCTATTCCACAGTGGCCCTTAAGGGATGAAGGGTACAGGGAACAAAGGCAGGGTATTTTGCCTCCTTCCATCCATGTCTGAATACCTCTAAGGTATACTCTTGGTTGTACAAGACCCCAACCACAAACACCTAAGCTGTCTCTCAAAAACATCTAAACAAATTCCAACAAGATCCTTACAATTGCACCCCCTGCCTTTATTCATTTCTTGTGTTTTTTGTTTGTTTGTTGTTGTTGTTTGTCTTTTTTTTTTTTGAGACAGGGTCTCACTTTGTTGCCCAGGCTGGAGTGCAGTGAGGCAAACACGGCCTCCCGCCTCTGCCTCCCAAGTAGCTGGGGCTACGGGTGCACGATACCACATCAGGCTAATTTTTGTGGTTTTTTTAGAGACGAGGTTTTGTATGTTGCCCAGACTGGTATCAAACTCTTGAACTCAAGATATCTGCCTGCCATGGCCCCCTGAAGTACTGGAATTACAGGCATAAGCCACCATGCCTGCCTATTTCTTGTTTTCAATCATTTTTGAAATTGCAAAAGCAATACACATTTAAGAGAGAAAACTTGAGATAACAGAAAAGTACAAAAAAGAATAAACTCAAAGCATACAAAAGTCATTCACAGATAACTACTATTAAAACTTTGGAATATAAACATTGTCTTTATTTTGTGTTCTCCTGCGTGCCCAACAGGGAATAAAATGATACTACTCATTACTCATGAACATTTCCCCAACTCAATTAAGTATTATGCTACAGGTTGAGTATTCTTCTTCTTCTTCTTTTTTTTTTTTTTGAGATGGAGTCTCGCTTTGTTGCCCAGGCTGGAGTGCAGTGGCACAATCTCGTTTTGCTGCAAGCTCCGCCTACTGAGTTCTCGCTATTCTCCTGCCTCAGCCTCCTGAGTAGCTGGGACTACAAGCACCTACTACCACGCCTGGCTTTTTTTTTTTTTTTTGTATTTTTAGTAGAGACAGGGTTTCACTGTGTTACCCAGGATGGTCTCCATCTCCTGACCTCGTGATCCGCCCGCCTCGGCCTCCCAAAGTGCTGGGATTACAGGCGTGAGCCACCGCGACCAGCCCAGGTTGAGTATTCTTGATTCAAAGTGCCTGGGATTGGAAGTGTTTTGGATTTTGGATTTTTTCAAATTTTGAATATTTGCATATACATATATGAGATATGAGATATCTTGGGGATCGGACCCAACTCTAAACATAAAATTCATTTGTTTCATATATACCTTATACACATATCTTGAAGGTAATTTTATACAACATTGTAGATAATTTTGTGCATGAAACAAAGTTTTGACTGCATTCTGACTGTGACCACATGAGGTCAGGTGTAGAATTTTCCATTTGTGGTGTCATGTGGGTGCTCAAAGAGGTTCAGATTTTGGAGCATTTTAGATTTCAGCTTTTGGGATTAGGGATGTTCAGTCTGGATGTGGTAATCTTTGATGGCTGAAGTTTTCATCTAATATATACTATTTAGCCAATCTCCTCTTATTGGGCATTGTGATAGCTTCCCAATATCTCATATAATATTATGAAGTATTATATGAAACCAAATATCCTTCTACATAGATCTTTGTTCATGCACATTTATGATTATTTTTCTGAGAGTAGAATTAGTGTGGCAAAGAGACACATTGTCAAGCTACATTCCAGGAAATTTGTAACAATTTACACTCCCCTGAGGAGGAGATGAGTGTTTCTTCATAACTGTTCCAATACTAGATATTTTTCATTTCCCTTTTTGTCAATTTCATGGAGATGTATAAGAATCTCATGTTAATTGCATTTTCTTAATTTCTTGATGTAGATTTTTTTCATATGATTATTAACATTTGTATTTCAACTTTGGTTAATTAGCTGTTTATATCTTTTGCCTACTTTTCTAGGGATACATTCTTTCTTATCTATTTGAAAGTGCTCTTTAAAATATTAATAACTCTGTATCCTGTTACATATGTTACAAATAATTTGTGGTTTGTGTCTTCCTTTTGTTTATGCAGAATTCACCCTGACATTATTAGAGGCCTTCCCTTCCTTAAGATTATACAAATATTTACCTACGCTTCCTTCCATTATTTTATTGTTCATATTTTATTCTAAACTATCTATATTTTAGTGCATAAGATGTATTTCATTATTTTCTTTCTTTCTTTTTTTTTTTTTTTTGAGACGGAGTCTCGCTCTGTCACCCAGGAGGGAGTGCAGCGGCCGGATCTCAGCTCACTGCAAGCTCCGCCTCCCAGGTTCACGCCATTCTCCTGCCTCAGCCTCTTGAGTAGCTGGGACTACAGGCGCCCGCCACCTCGCCCGGCTAGTTTTTTATTTTTTTAGTAGAGACGGGGTTTCACCGTGTTAGCCAGGATGGTCTCGATCTCCTGACCTCGTGATCCACCCGGCTCGGCCTCCCAAAGTGCTGGGATTACAGGCTTGAGCCAACGCGCCCGGCCAATATTTCATTATTTTCTAAACAGCCAACTAATTAACCTAACTCCATTTGTTGAACAGTTTGTCATCTCCTTATTGATTTGAAATGTTACCTTTATCATAGGCTAAGAACTCTCTTTCAGTCTTTCTACTTAGTTCCACTGAGATTCTACTTCTGTACCAGCACCAAAGCATTTACTGTAACCTTGTAATATGTTTAATATCTGGCAGTACAAATTTGTCATCTTCCTTGTCCCTACCCCTCATTTTTTTGAAAACACTTTGAATATTCTCCCCCGTTTGTTTTTCCAGATGACCGTTAGAATCATTTGTAAGTTCTCTTCCCCATATCCAAACTTTTAGGGGACTGACATTATAATTATACATTAAGTTAGAGATAACTGGCCCATTTACAACAAGGAGTTCTCCTAGTCACCAATGTGCTATGCTTCTCCATTTATTCACATTTCTGTGGTGCACCCTGCAGTAAAGTTCCATGGAAGTCCTGCATACAACCACCACTGCTGGATTTATTATTTCTCTGTAACACCCTCAGCTTACTTTTAACCATCCCTGACAGAAAAAGAAAAGGCCTCCAGCCATCAAGCCCTGCTATAATACTTTGGAGACTGGAAGGGTGTGCCAGGGCTGGAAAGATGGCACAAAAGATTCCGAGTCAGCAGCACGGGCCCCAGTAGTAGCTCTGTCACACTCACTCTAGATGACTTTGGCCAAGTCCTTCCCATCCCTGGGTCTCAGTTTCCTCCTCTGTAAAACAAAGGATTTGGTTTACACAGCCAAGATTCCTTTTAGATTAAAATTCTGATTCTATCAAAAAAGAGACAGAGGATGGGAGAGTCCTTGAGGAGCCCTATGGGAATTAAATGTTACATCCATTGTTAATGGAATGATTAGGTGCTAAAGGAATAAAGGTTGATTGTTGAAATGCAACCAGTTTAATGTGAGAAAACTTGGAGACAGTGAGTTTGAATGTGGGATCTGGAAAGGCACAGCAAATATATGGAGTCAGTTTTCCAGTGTAGAACGTGTGCGCAGAGATGCAGAGGCAGGGTGGTGGGGGCGTAGGGGTGGTAGATGAGATCCAATGTGACTGGAAAGTAGGAATCAAAGTAGTTTTTTTTTTTTTATTTAGATGGAGTCTCGCTCTGTGATCCAGGCTGGAGTGCAGTGGCGCGATCTCGGCTCACTGCAAGCTCTGCCTCCCGGGTTCATGCCATTCTCCTGCCTCAGCCTCCTGAGTAGCTGGGATGGTTTTTGTACTTTTCTTGGAGATGGGGTGTCACCATGTCGGTCAGGCTGGTCTAGAACTCCTGACCTAGTGATCCGCCTGCCTCGGCCTCCCAAAGTGCTGGGATTACAGGCGTGAGCCACCGCATGCAGCCAAGGTAGACTCTTGACTACAGAGTAGCAATGCAGGAAAATGGAGCTTGAGTAAGTTTTTATGCTTCTTTGAGCTCCGTCTGGGGTGGCAGTTCTACAGAGTCCATCCACTCGAAACACAGAGGGCCTAGTCCTAAGATTTTCTTGGTTCAAAGGATGATCAAAGTCTCCAGTTAAATTGACTCAGCGGTCTTGGCCTTGACTTAGACCCTCCCAGGATCTGAGAAGTCATGGGAGGTACAGAGTAAGATGATCTTTCCTGGTACATGGAAGGAGACTTTTTGTGAAGGGCTGGGTGTGAGAGGCATGGGCAGGAGCTGCTCCCTTGTTCTAGGCCCCAGAGTGAGGCTCAGACAGACCATGTACCCACAGCCACACCAGGGAGGCAGGGCCACTGTAGGCACTTGTGGGCACAGGCATCCTGGTGCCCTGTGCTGCCTGTCTGCTCCTGGGGAGAGGGTGCCTGGCTCTGTGCCACAGGCAGAGGCTCCCTGGGCAGGTGAGCGCCTTCTCCCACCAGCTGTTAGAGAAAGGTGGGCGTTGGAATGCTGCTCAGAGGCACCCTGGCTTCGCTCAACCTGGCGTTTCACACACCCATTCCTTAACCTCATTCTCTCCCTATTTCATTCCTCTTCCCACGCAGTGTTTACTAAAATCTCTCCTCAACACCAGATGAAGCACGAGACCAGGATGTTCTGGGCTGCTTGGAGAATGTTCCCACAACGGTGAGCTGCTTGGCAGAGAATCACACGGTCGCCACCCATTCAAGGCGGGGGCACCCCAGTCTCCAACTCAGGGGTCACTGATGTGCTCAGGGACAAGAAAACCATCAGACAATGTCGGAGAGAGGGGCTTTTTCCTTCGGTGCTTACAAATAAACAAAAGTCCTCACAGGAAAAGGAGGATAGAGGCTGTGGTGGCTTTGCTGTTTGTTTGCAAAGCAGTCAAGGGACAAGTGAGAACTTGTGTGGCATTTTATATTCACTGTGTCTACAATCTAGGGTCTAGCTATATGTTCTCTTTTATAGTCTAGGATCTTGCTGCTCAAAGTGTGGTCCACAGATGAGTGGCACTGGTGCTACCTGGGAACTTGTTAGAAATGCAGAGTGTAGATGTCACCCCTGAGCCGCTGAATCTGAATTTGCATTTTAACCAGGCCCCCAGGAGAGTCTTTCACACATTGTAGGCTGAGATATGTGGCTCTGGTTTACTGCCTCTCAATCTTCCACGTGCATTGCAATCACCTTGGAAAAGTACCCATGCCAGGGCCCACCCCCGCACCCAGAGATAATGATTTAATTGTGATGGGGTGCAGCCAGGACAATGGGGTTTTTAAAAACTCTTCAGGTGATTCTAATATATAGCAAAGTTTGAGAACCACTGGTCTAGTATACATACAAATAGATTAAAAGAAAGAATGAGAAATCCCTTCCTGGACAATAAATAGAATCATAGAAAGTTTATAAACAACTATAGCAAAATTTATTGAAAATAAATTGAACATATAACCACCAATCTGATGTCTTTACCATATAGTGTCAATAAATGATGTACTTGAGAAAAACAATGAATTGCACTATTCAGAGAAGGTAAAAGGTAACATATTCTCTCCCCCATCTTCTTTCCACCTTGTGACTAATTAAAACAAAACCTCCTCATATAGTAATTTTCAAATGATGGCAAATGGGAATATTTTTATGCTTCAGCCTTAGCACAATTTTCCTTTAGCACTGGAAATTTCAGTCTGATAATGCGCTTTGCACTACAGTTACATAAGCACAGTGGAAGTTCTTGTGTTCACTTGTAGAATACAGAGTTTCCTTTTACTCACACACTCCTTTAATGCAGTTGGACATCAATCTTTCCCGCTTAGAAAGGAGGTTTTGTTTCACTGCCAGGGGATAGAACTTCCAAAAAACACAAATGTCTTTCAGCATCATGTTGAGTAAATAATCAAGGGGGTATGAATTGGTCTCTCTCTAACTTCCTGCCTTATTTTGCTTTCAACTCATAGGTGAGTTATGAAAAGACATCTGCCCTAACGTTCCAGTCACCTAGGCAGGATGTCAGCTCCAAAGACAAGTCTCAGCTTATGGTGCTTCCCGTGTCTTTTTTTGTTTATCTGGTCCTGGAGTCCACTTGCAAAACATGAAATGTAGATATGTGTGTGGACCAATTAGTGCCTTTCCATTCAATTCAAGCCATTCATAAAATTTACTCAGGAAAATAGAAAGTGGCTCTTGGTTCAGGTTTCCCCAATCAGATCAGGTTTTATATAGGATATGACCGTATTCGGTGGGGGAACTGACCACAGAAAAACTGACAGCATTCTGTAGTCCAAGCCCAGAGGCAGCACAGAGTTCACCCACCCACCTACCCATCCACTTTTAATTGAACTCCTATTACAAAGGCACTGTCGGCTCCTACGGCCCCACCAGAAACCCAGCAAGTTTGCTGAGATTGGGTCTGAGGACAACGAGTGGAGGTTCGGGATGGTGCTTCCTTCAGGTTATTCAGCAGCCAGGTATGTAGTGTCAGGGATGGGGATGGAATGGGGTCTCCCAGGACAAACCCATGTTGAGGCAGGGCAACAATAAGGTGTGGGGAGGTTGGCCAGGACCAGTGGCTTTCAGTTCAGTAAAGCGTGGGGGACACAAAACCTTCCCAGCCCAAACCAAAGTTTTCAGCTTGGTATGATTCAGAAGTCATCCACACCACACCAGGCCAGGAAAGCCCACTCCACTCAAGATGGTGCCACCAAAGCCCACCTGTGCTTCCATGAGTCTCTGGATTGTGAACTGGCCTACATGAAACTTGGTTTTTAAAAATGTTCATTCCCTTTATCTTCTAGAAAATTCAAAAAGGACAAAAGTGTACAACATCAAGTCTCCCTCTTACCCTGTCCCCAGCCAGCCATGCCCCTTTCCCGGAGACAGTGGCATAACAGGGTCCCATGCACATGACTGTTGGCACTGCCTTTATTCTTGAAAGGGCTCTTCCATTATGAGCAAAAGATACTTTTTGCTGTCCTCCGGCCCCCTAAGGAAAGGTTCACATATGGCTTCCCTGCCCTGTGCAAGATTCCATGGCTCTGTCAGTCTCCTGCCCTCATCCCTTGGGGAGTCCCAGGGCAGCACTGCACACATCACGGAGTAAGAGTGCATAAAACCCAGTAAATGAGCTGCACAATGGCACATCTCCAGCTTCTTGTAGATGAGAACTTCAATTCTACATTTTTTTATTTCTTACCAAATATTAACTTAGCTCTTTCCTTGTGCAGGAATACTTGGCTAGATGCTGCAGAAAAGAAAAACCATGAGCAAATCATGCCTTGTGTTCACAGGATCTTAAACCTGCGTGAGGTTGGTACCCACACTCCAATTTATGGTGATACAGGGAGAGGAAAAAGTATCAAGAAGGGAAGAAATGGAGGAAGGCAAGAATACAGACAAAATTTTGGGACCTGACACAGCCAGGGGTTGGGAAGGGAAGGAGAGACAGCAAGTTTGTCTTATGTTGTTGGAAGCTATCCCATAGCCTATAATGGCACCTTAACAAATACTTGAATATGCCATTTCCTTCTCCACACCTGGTGAAGGTGGAGCCCAGAGGAGAGGACTCTAGAGCAGGAATTAATGGGCTCTGGCTTGGATCATGGACAATCAAGCATGACCCTGGCATCTTCTCAGCTGGACTGTGGTCCCTTGAGGTCCACCGTGGACAAGATGAGTAGCTGTATGCCCCATTTCTCACCATCGCCAGGCAAACAAGCATTATTTTCCCATTTCATAGACAAGGAAACAGAAACAAGAGGTTAGGTGACTTGTCTAAGGATGTTCTGCTGGTTGGCACCAGGGCCATGCCAGCGCCCCAGGACTGTCTGGTGATTCAAGCCCAGGCTTCTGTTTTCTTCACTCACTGTATGAGGCTTTGTTCACCTTGATGTTTCTGGACATCCCTTTTGATTACTGAACTGAATTTGTGTAAAGTAGGGGTTTTCCATATTCTCATCTTTAACTTCAAAATCCAGGTTCCATTTCACAACCTTTCCAAATGTTGGGTTAACATGTCATAACTACGACCCTTTTACATGTTTCTTAATCACCAATTGTGCTTCAAATGTGCTCTGAAAAACAGAGGTGCCTTTCATGTTACTCCCTGATAGAAAAATGACTGCATTTAGTTAGAATGCTAAATTCTATAGCAATTTGTATCCAATGCTTATAAGATTAATTCATTCTGATTTTAAAACTCATTCTCACTTAAAAATTTTAAAATGTAGCCCTCATTCCCTATAGGCACATATACAAATATGAACACCACATGTATATATTTATCTTTCATATATTCAATCTCAAATGGTAATGAATATTGATTATGGTTCCTGCACTTACATATAGATGAAAGAATGTACATGATAAAACCCAAATGCTCCACATACCGAGTTATTAAACATGCCATATACCCTGTAGTATCAAGCAGTAACTCTCAGCATTCACATTTCAGTTTCCTTTAGTAGCACTGACTGTGGCTTTCTGTGGGCCAGAGAGCATGTGAGGAGACTCAGGAGGCTCACCTTCCCTTCAGGACAAGTGACCGGGGAAACCTGGGCTGTTCCTCTGCATGGCCTTGACATGACACTATAGCTTCAAACTTCTCATTCCGTATGTGCAAACTTTTGCAGTGATTTTAGCATAGGAGTCTGGGTAGGAGGAATCTTTTAGGACATCTTTGCAGAAGGACCTAGGACCACTATGGAAGACTCTGTGAGGCCTCCACCTGCCAATTTGTTTTGGTTCTGATGGCTTCTAACCTCTGTGTTTGCCTCCACAATACCCTCTGAAATGTTTCAGAATCCCCCATATGAGAACACACTACTCACCCAAGCACCCACCCCAAAAAGGAAAATGCTAACAACAGTGTAACCAGCTTTCAAAACAAAGAAACTAAAATCTACTCAGCAGCCTCACCCATACTTACCAGGGCCATAACAATGACGTATCTAATGATGGTAAACAAATGCTTAAGGAGGAACAGAACTTCAGAGCAAGAAGGGAACCTTAGTGATGAAGAAAAGGAGCTCTAAAGAAGTGACTTCCGGCCGGGGGCGGTGGCTCA
>NW_012108641.1:207817-214787 GCF_000951045.1 Mandrillus leucophaeus
GAGACTGTAGGGGAGAATCTGTTTCATCTTTTCCACCTTCTAGAATCTGCTTGAATCCTCTGGTTTGAGGCTGCATCACTCCAACCTCTGCTTCCCTCATCACATCTTTTCTTCTGTTTGTGACCCTCTTCCCACCCTCTTACAAAGATCCTGTGGTTACACTGGGCCCACCCAGATAATCCAAGATACCCTTCCCATTTGAAGGTCCTTAACCCCACCTGCAAAGTCCCTTTTGTAATGTAAGGTAACACAGTCAGAGTTTCTGGACAACATGAGTTGGACATCTTTGGGGGACCACAATTCAGCCTTCCGCACCAAATGAAAATTATTTGTTCAATCATCTGTTTGTTGTCTGTAGAAAAAATACTTTTCCAGTTTGATGTCCCTTCTAAAATGCAAAACAAGTTAGAGCAGTAGGAAGAGGAAATCTATACTTTTTGTTCATATAATTATAAGCCAAGGGCCAACACAAGTCAGAAATTCAAGCAAATGTCTATATCCACACAAACCCAAGTAGGTGTGCAATGGCAAAACTGTCAATGAGAAATTTGACCCAAAATCCAAAGTAACTTGAAAGATACAAACTTGAAAAACTTCCATCAAAATGGGGAGAAAAAACACCCCAAACAATAGACCACCAAATGCATCATGGCCAATTACATGTATGCCTCATTCAACCCCCTGCCAATGACTTGAGTACAAGATGTTCTCTGTGGCCCAAGAACATCGACATAGGCCCTGCTCATCCATTCCAAAGCAATGCTAACCCTTCCCCAGCATCTCTTACCATCTCAGTGCTTGGAGTTTTCCTGATAAGCATCTGGCTGCAATGAACACTAAGCTAAGTGTTGGCACAAATCCACCCATGCTTATTTCCTTAGGATAAATTTTTGGAAGTGTTATTTCTGGGCCAACAGATAAGCAGGGCTTATTTTTCAGCCTTATGATAAGTATTACCAAATGGCTGTCATAAATGTCGTACAATTTATACACCCAACAAGTCTCCGACCTTATCTGCTTTGTATGTCAGCACTTATTTTTATCTTCACTAATTTGACCAATGAAAATGATATCTCATTCATTTGCATCTCTTTGATGACTAGTAAGGCTGGACATCTTTTCTTTGTTTATTGGCCGTATGTGGTTTTTCTTCTGTGACTTGCCTATTGCAATAATTGGCTTATTTTCTTACTGATGTGTTAAAATTTTTATTGGTGTGCAAGTGTACTTTACATATTAAGGATATAAATCCTCTTTAGGATTCAAACACTAGCAAATATGGATTTTATTTATAGTGGTTTTCAGGAGATGTTCAGAAAATTATAATTTTTATGTGTCTATTTTCCTTTATGTTTTCTGTTTTCAATGCTCTGATTAGTCCTCCTTTTGTGTAAACTATATATATATCCACTTATTTCCCTGGAGAAATTTTATGCTTCTATTTAAAAAGTATTTCAATCACCTAGAACTTATTTTAGAATGTCATTATGTTTTTAGATCTAGATTCTTTTCAAATGTTTAACCTACCATCTCAGAATCATTTGTGACATGATCTGCTCATTTCCTATGGATATGAAATGCCACTACTGTCACATGTCAACTTATGCATAAGTGGGTTTCTTTTGGAGCTTGCCATGCTGGCTCATGAATGTGTCTATTCTTGTCCCAGTGTCGCAATGTTTTAATTATTTCAGTGTTTTAATGTTTATTAATATTTGGAGGTACAAATCCCTCCACATTTTACATCAGCACTTTCTTGTGCCTTAAAGGTGAACTTTAGAATCACGGAGTTAAGTTCCCCCTTATTCATCCTAATCCTGTGGAAAGAGTAACTAGAACTGTCTTGGATTTCTAAAGTAATAATGAGAAGAAGAGTTCTATAACCTTTTGCCTTCCCAGGGGCACAGGTCTCTCTATTAGTCAAATAAATTGCCTTAAAAGGCAATTTTATGGTATTCTTCAAATAGATTCTGACACATCTCTTAAAGATTATTTCTACTTGGTCTATAGTCTATATTTTACAACTATTTTGAAGGTGATTCTCTCCAGCATATTTATTGTTACTATGATTATTGTCATTTGAGGGGGATTCTTTTCTTTTTTGAGACGGAGTCTTGCTCTGTCGCCCAAGCTAGAGTGCAGTGGTGTGATCTCGGCTCACTGCAAGCTCCGCCTCCCAGGTTCACGCCATTCTCCTACCTCAGCCTCCCGAGTAGCATGGACTACAGGTGCCCACCGCCACACCCAGCTAATTTTTTTGTATTTTTAGTAGAGACAGGGTTTCACCATGTTAGCCAGGATGGTCTCGATTTCCTGACTTCATGATCCGCCCGCCTCAGCCTCCCAAAGTGCTGGGATTACAGGCGTGAGCCACTGCGCCCAGCCTTGAGGGGGTTTCTTTTAAGTGTATAATATCATTAACTATAAGCACAATGTTGTATACATCAATAAACTTTTTCATCTTGCATAGCTGGAACGTTCTGCCCTTTGAATAGTGTAATAGTTCCCCGTTTTTCCCCCCTGCTCAGAATAATTTTTAATCAGTTATTGATGTTTTATAGGAAAACTACTGACTGTTTCCTTACTTGCACCCTACTGGCTACTTTTAAGATATCTAATAGGCATTTGTGGCTGTTTGTGTGTGTTTCCTTGATATATACTTACATAATTTGTAGAAATAGTGATTTGTCTGTTTTCCAACCAGAGGCTCCTGAGCACTGGGGAGCCTGACTGCCACGGAGATCTCAGCTGAACACTGCAAAGCTGCTGCCGCACTCATGTATGTGAACCTGAAGGCCTCGAGACTGGGGGAAGGAGGTGGTGTTACCAGAGCATTGTCACTGTTATCTGAAGCTTGGGCACTGCTTTCCAGTTGCTGCCATAAATTATTTTTATTGTTTTCTAAAAATGAGACTTTAAGACACATATTCTTCTCAAATAAGAGTCATTCATAATCTTCACTCTCAAGCAGATCTCCACAGTTCCCTCCAAGTATGCTCCTACCAGAACGCTTTCTTGTTACCACCAAGTTCTTTTGCAGAAAATAGCAGGAAAGGACCTATTTCAAAGGCCATGGACCCAACATTTTGAGCCACAGGAAAAAACAGAATACTTTCTACTATTATACCTATGAAGATACAGAAAGAGGTAAAAACTTAATATTGAACCATAACCTCAGACCTGACTCTGGCACAAATTTTTGTAGGCAGACAAACCTGAGATCAAATCTTGGCTCTTTGTGACTGACTAATTCTGACCTTGGGCAAGTCACTGAAACTCTCTGGGGCTCAGTTTCCCCATGAATCAATAGGGAATGTTATAAAGACAAAATGGGTGATATAAAGCACTCGGTATGGTGCACAGTGTTCCTTCCTTCTTTACTTCCTTCATTCATTTACTCACTCAACAAAATATCAAGTGTCTTGTATGTGTCATGCACTGTGCTGGGCACTGGGGATCCATTAATTAACTAGACAGACAAGGTCCCTGCCCTCAAGGAACTTAAGTCTAATGGGGGAGGCAGGCAAATAAGTAAATAAACAAATCATTATAGACAGCACTGGGTGCTACTAAGGAAATGCACAGAGATGTGATGAAGAGCTACTGCCAGAATCACCATGCAGGGAAAACTTCTCTGAAATGGTGAAACACATCTGAGACCCAAAGACATGAATGAGTCAGCCACTGGAAAAACTGGGGAAAGAGCATTCCAGGCAGAAGGAGGAGCAAGTGCAAAGCCTAGAAGTTAGAGAAGGACTTGATACATCTGGGGAAAAGAAAGGAGTCCAGGGAGCTGGAGCATAGAAAGTAGGGAGGAAGAGGTATGAGCTACAGAGGAAGAGGGAATGGGTGTTGCACCTGGCAGGGCCCTGCAGGGCAAGGCAGAGCTTGGACTTTACTTCAAGAGTATGTTACTATGTATGTTCTTGTAGCTGTTGATATGAGGGATGCAGTATTGGGTTTGCCATTCAAACCAGAAGCTTACACACATTTTTAACTATTTCCTTTGCAACAAAGTATATGACATAGATCTTAACTTAGGAGGCTCATTTTAAGACTGCTAAGCATTTCTGTTCAATTCAGAGAATCTCCAAGGTCCACAAGCAGACCTAGCACCATGCATAAAATAATGAAAAGCACTTTCTGCACCTACTATGTGAGAGGCACTGAAATAAGAAAAGCCTGCACCAGTGGTCACTGCCTACAAGGAGCTGAGCTCCTTGAGCATCTTCTCCGTTAGGCACATTGCATCCCAGCCCTGCTAACTTCTGATTAAGAACAACTGTAGAAAGGAGGGTCAGGCTGGTGGGTAGGACAAGAGAAAGTGGCCTCCAGCTTTTGAAAAGGTGGTGGTGACCTGTGATCTGCTGCTTCACATAAAACTTCCACTACCAAGAACATCGGCCATGTCAGCGTGACCAGTAAGAATCATTGTACAGAACCTATATCACAGCTATCCAGGCTGAGCAATTCTTTCCATCATTTTTTAAAGTTAATTCATATAAAATGCACAAATCTGTATTTTTTCACAAAAGGTGTTACAGTTATTTACTTGAGGTACTCTTGCATTGTTCTGCCTTGAAAATTGTTAGACACAAGAGAAAAAATAACCAAAAACAGCTTATTCCAGCATTAACTCTTAGCTCTGCCAATGGAAGAAAGCCAATGTGGGATTTTTATGACCAAAGAAAACTGACTGTCGGTACAATTTCCAGTTTACATAACAGTAGCATTCCAAGAGCTTGTTTGCAAATCATTTGGTGAGATCTCAGAATCCACAGGCAACAGAATGTTATAAAAAGTGGGTGACAGAGCTGGAGCAGCTCACAAAAGCTGGTCTTACCTATTGCATACCTCACCTCTCAGAGTGCTGCTGAATCTGCCATTCTTAACAATACCACCAGGGACAATGCTGGGCACAGATTTTCTGAGAATATGGATTCCTTATGCTGTTCAAGCCATCAGCCAGCAGGCATGGGGCTCCCCCAGGGCCCTGCCTTTCCTGGCATGGGACTAGGTGGCAGGTGGGAAATAGGCTGCAGGAAGAGGAGGAGATGAGGCTGCAGAGGACCAGAGGTTTGAGGCACCAGTTTCAGGTCAACAGAGAGTAAGGAGAACGGGGCTTGGGCTAAGGGTTTTGGAACAGGCTGGAGAGAAAAAAATCAAGACAAGGAATGAGTTTTTTCTTCTCTTCATCTCCTTTATCATCAAGATAAGTGGAGGGGAGGGGAGGTAGAAGGGACCACCCATTTACTGACTATAAAAGGTGGCAGGTGCAAAGGTGTGGTGGATGCTGCCCCTCCTCTCCTGGTTTTATGTGTGGCAGTGAGATC
Source organism: Mandrillus leucophaeus (assembly GCF_000951045.1). Taxonomy (NCBI): domain Eukaryota; kingdom Metazoa; phylum Chordata; class Mammalia; order Primates; family Cercopithecidae; genus Mandrillus; species Mandrillus leucophaeus. The sequence continues at coordinate 213,151 of NW_012108641.1, forward strand.
ATGTCATACATATATGACAGCTTGCACAGATCTAGTTTGCATAAAAGTCCACACCTGCCAGTGTATAATGGCCACTATTTGTTCTATATTATAGTTGACAAATGCTTTCACATTTGTTTGATCTTTACTGCCATCAACAGACATGCAAAACCAGATTCGGTCTGTGTTAAGAGTCAGGATTCCATAGTCCTTCCCTCTTTTTCCCCTACACTTGTAGTTTTCAACCCTGGCTGCATACTAGAATCCCTGGGGGAGGTTTCAAAAATTACTGATGCCTACATGCCATCCCCAGGCCCTGTAAATTAGAATGTCTGGGGTGGGGCCAGGACACTAGTGTTTTTAAAACTCCCCAGGTAATGCTAATGTGTAGCCATAGTTGAGAACTCTTGTTCTACTCAATGGTCCTCAAACTTACAGTGAATATGAATCGCCAGGGAAGTTAAAAATGCAGATCCCCAGACCCTCCCTCTGAGATTTGCATTTGGCCTGTGAAGCAGATATTCCCATTGCTTACCAATATACACTCACCTCTACTTCTAGGTATGCAGAGGCCTTCCCCATCTCCTTGGAGCTAAGTATGGCCATATGAGTTGTTTCAGAGAATGAAATGTGAGCACTGACAAGTAACGCATATCTAGGCGGGAGCACCCAGCCTGCCGGTGGATCCCACTTGCTGATATGGAGCTCTAACCTGAACTATCAGTTTTCCTGGGGAATATCCCAGGGCCCAGAGTAGACACCGAGTGACCGAGAGTTAAACCTGCTGTTAAGCCAGTGAAATTTTGTCACTGCAGCATAATCTAACATCTTCTGACTGAACCTTTTAGTCTGGAGTAAATCCTAATTTTTACAAGCATTCTGGGTGATTCTTATGCCAACAGCCTGTGGTCTGCACTTTTAGAAGTAACCTCAATGCCATATTAACTTTCTGTACTTCATTTCTTTATAAAGAAATTGTGAGTTACAGAGAGCTAGTATTCATTTATTTGCTCAACTTTTATTTTGTATCTATTGTGTCAGACATTGCACTAGGGGTTCATCCCTATGCAGAGCATTTTCACAAGTACAGGGGGGACATGAGAAAGCACTCAACATCTGGCTGCAGCACAATATTGGGGTGAGACTGAGGAAAGATGACCCTGGGGCTGGCATTTGGGGAGAAACCCAGGATTGAAGGAAAGGATGTGAGTGAAAACAAATGTGTTACAAGGTTCTGAAACTGTGAAATAAACGTAAGCCGCATAAGTAACTTTATATATTCTAGTAGCCACCTTCAGGATAAAAAGGTGAAATTGATTTGAATAATGTATTTAGTTTAACCAAATAAGGTCAAAATAGTGTGACTTCAATAAACAAACAATATAAACATTTATTGATAAGATATTCAGTTTTAATGTACTAAGTCGTCAAAATATGGTATATGGTATCTATTTTTCAACACATCTCCTTTGGAACTAGCCATGTGTCAGGCGCTCCACAGCTGCATGTGGCTGCCATATTGGATGATGCAGTTCTAGACAGAGCTGCCAGAGGCTTCTGGGGACATCCTCTTCAAGGAGGTACCACATGCAAGTGGCCTGGGCATCAGGAACTCTTTTACTTAAAAACAAAAATATTAACTGAGAATCCTCCCTGGG
>NW_012108641.1:214872-217723 GCF_000951045.1 Mandrillus leucophaeus
TCTGTCTCCCAGGCTGAAGTGCAGTGGCACAATCTCGGCTCACTGCAAGCTCCACCTCCTGGGTTCATGCCATTCTCCTGCCTCAGCCTTCCAAGTAGCTGGGATTACAGGCGCCCGCCACCACGTCCGGCTAATTTATTTATTTATTTATTTATTTATTTATTTATTTATTTATTTTAGTAGAGACGGGGTTTCACCGTGTTAGCCAGGACAGATTTTTAGTAGTATCAGCCTTTGAACACCAATAAAAATACACTGATATTTTAAAATATTGGTATCATCAAAGCTCTCTCCCCAAACATCCTGGTTCAGGGGCTACATTCACTCACAAAGTTATACTACTTAAGCAGAGTTTAAAAAAAAAGTTAACTCGTTGTCTTAATGGCAAAATGTACTTTTGGAGAATCCTTGTGGCTAAATGAGTCAGTACTATTTTTTTCCAAAAGCAACTATTTGAATAGCCCTGTAGTACCAACACTCTTTACCAAGGTTGATCATTTTAATTCAAAACGTGACCAGTAGGGAGGAAGAACTGCTCAACTCAGCTCCTTGCCCCAATGCAGTAAAACAGACTGTCTGGTGCTGCCTCCACTGTATCCTAAGTCAAAGGCGCTCTCTCTCCTAGAAGAGCTGACCCTGGGCACCCTTGCTCTGAGCCATTTGAGTTCTTTATATAGGAACTCCCTGTGTAGGCTTCCATATAAGCCCCCTTATCAGATGTACGGTTTGCAAATATTTTCTCCCATTCCATAGGTTGTCTCTTCACACTGTTGATTGTTTCCTTAGCTGTGCAGAAGCATTTTAATTGGGTGTAATCCTTTTCTCTATTTTGTTTTTGTTGCCTGTGTTTTTAAGGCAGTCTCCAAAAAAAAAAAAAAAAAAAAAAATTGCAGAGACTGATGTTATGGAGCTCTTTCCCTGTTTTCTTCTAGTAGTTTCACAGTTTCAGATTTTACTTTTAAGTCTTCATCCATTTTGAGTTGATTTTTGTATTTGTTATGTGATGAGGGTCTTAAGTACGTGAACTCATGCATATGTTAACTAGCTTGATTTAGCCATGCCCCAATGTATTCATATATTGGAACAAGTACACCACACATGTTTTTTTGTCCAAAAAATTTTTAAAGAAAAAAATTTTAAAGTGCTCTTTTTTTTCTCCTCCAGGGAAACTTCTTCAGTGCCCTCAAGAGAGGAAAGCCTGCATCCTTCCTAACACCATTTTGTTCACAAGTCTGGCAGGCAGTCATTTAATTCAGGCAATGGTTTGCAGTTCTATTTGTCACCTTCACCACTGAGAAGAACCCAAGGGCAATGACTGTCCTTGGTTCATCTCTGATGCCCACTACAGCCCTCTGCAGTAAGCCCTCCGGCTCACTCACAAAAATAGCTTAAACAAGAAAGAGAGAAAGTCACCTTAAATTGGGCCAAAGAGCCCTTCAGTATAATAATACTGTCTTTCTCCAGGGTACCGAAGAACTTTTTCTTTTTTTGAGCAGGTATGATTTTCTTCCATGTTGTCCCCCAGATGGTAAAGAATTTAATCCCAAATAGTTCTAGTTCCCCAATTAGGTATACTCTCCATTTAAGGATCTAATTATTTTCCATCTTTATACATTTCTAACCTGTACTCCCACTTCAATTCTTACAGCATTAACATCAAAAAGGAAATTAGGCACTAACTTTTCCCACATAAAGTGCTATGAATAGTCTCCACCTGTGATCATCACCGCTCCCTGAACCTTTCACACCAAAGGAGAGCAACCTGTTTGTATTTTAAAGAACAGCGTGAAAAGGGCTTCCATGGAGTGAGCGAGCAAGTGAGAACATGACTTCCTCAAGCAAATGGTCCTGCCGTTTTCACCTCTGTGCTTGTGTGGCAGGTGCTGGGCACTTGCAGGGAGCTGAAACCTTCCTTCACCTTCCTCTTCTGCTGTCCCGTGCCTCTGCTTCTCTGACCTTCAGCCTTTCCACACAGCAGCCCTGCTGGTTCCCTCCAATTTCTCGATGTTCCTCCTGAATCTCGTTGCTGGAATAGTGCAAAACATTCCACATCTCCCAAAAGTAAAGGAAACCACCGAAGGGGTGTGTTTTCTCTGCTTTGGGTGCCGTAATTCTAAAAGTAAAGCTCAGTGTTTTGGCAAATACTGGAATAGCGGGTTCCATGACCCCGCTTCCCAACAGCCAAAGTGTGGCTTCCTTTGATCTGTTTTTGTTTTTGTTTTTGAGATGGAGTCTCACTCTGTCACCCAGGCTGGAGTGCAATGGCATGATCTGGGCTGACTGCAACCTTCACTTCCTGGGTTCAAGTGGTTCTCATGCTTCAGCCTCCCGAGTAGCTGGGATTACAGGTGCGAACCACCATGCCTGGCTAAGACGGGATTTTACCATGTTGGCCAGGCTGGTCTTGAACTCCTGACCTCAAGTGATCCGCCCCCTCAGCCTCCCAAAGTGCTGGGATTACAGGCATGAGCCACCATGCCCAGCTGATCTGTTCTTTAAGTGTTGAAAATAACTCCTTAGTGTTGAGTCATGCGATTGATCCTGTCATGGCCCTTATGACTTTAAGCTGAAATCATGTCTCTGCCATCAATTGGCTCAGGCCATCTTGGTATTTCAGATGCCATTTCTTACTTGTATGTTATTGCTTTCTGTCTCTGTAAACCTAAATGAAAATAATTATAACAAATACTTACATAGGACTTAACCTGTGTCCTATGTAAGCCTGGCCCTGTTCTAAGTGCTCTAGGTACATTCTCTCATTTCATTCTCATGGAGACCCTGTGGGGTAGGTTCTGCTGTTATCTCCATGTTACAGATGGGGGACTGAGGCACAGAGTGGTTAAGAAACTTG
>NW_012108641.1:219828-225016 GCF_000951045.1 Mandrillus leucophaeus
CAAAAAACAAAAAACAAACTTTCCCTTTTTGAGCCCCAGGCTACATTGTGAATAGAACTGAGGCCCTCCATTCTACTTCATCTAATCCATTTTCTCCTGTGTTTTGGTATTTAAGAAACATTTTAGTCAATGCAGCCTGGTGATAAAAAGGCCAGATGTGTGAAATCACTTTCCATTACACATTCTGATAAGGTAATTGGGCCGTAACTTTCAAGACAGGAAACAAGGAAGGGAGATTCTGAACAAATCCATAAAGCAAACAGTGGGAGAGCCTGCTTGTGAGGACATCTGAGCCTCGCTGGATTAAAATAGCTGCAGGTCTCTTCATCTGTAAATAATCAGATGCTCCAGGTCAATCTCTGAACTCAGAAGCCAGGAGTTTAGGTTTGCACAGCCAGAAAACAGAGCTGATGTTTACCAGAAAGCCACCGTGTTCATCATTTCATCACAGTAAGGCCAATGAGAGAGAAGAGGTTTGAGGTTTGAGGTGGCCCAAGTTCTGAGGTTTTTGGCTTTTCTTTACCAAAGTCCTGGGTGAATACTAGAAAGTCAGTCCTGGGTCACACACATTTCACAGACTCCCAGCGACCAGCACTGCCTGGCTGAGGTAAAGCAAGAACTTGGGGGACGGGGAAGTGCTGTCACCTTCTGGCGAGAGCATCTCAGCCTACAAGGACAGTACATTCAGTCTCATCTTCCCATCGAACTCTAACAAAATGTGGTTGATGACTAAAAATGCAGATTTCTGGATGGCATGTTGTGAGGGCCTAGGAATCTGCATTTCAACAGAATCAGCAGGATGACTGTTATGCACACTGAAATGTAAGACCACTACAGTAGGACTTACCTCCGGGTGGCAAAAAGTAACCATAAAGGTACAGCTTTGCTTCACACTATCTGCATCACCAGTAATGACAGTAAGGGTAGTAATAGCAGCAGTAGCTAACACTTAGAGTAGCTGCCGGGTATACAAACAGTTGCAAATGCTTTATAGTCAACTCTTAATTGTCACATCAACCCTATGATAGGTACTATTATTATTCCCATTCTACAGACAAGGAAGCCAGGCACAGAGAGGTTAAGTATCTTGCCCAAGGTCTCACAGCTAGTAAGTGGCAGACGTGGAATTTGAACTTGGACCGTCTGGTTTCAGAGTCTTCACATTTGAGAGACTGACCATAGACCTGGGTGCCCAGAAAGGCCCAACCTCTCTGTTGAAACCTAGAAGTGTTAAGTACTTGAAATTTCTGCAAAGTGGATCAGTATTTAGGAGTCACAGGCACTGAAGAAGAGTTTGGATGAACATTCCCAGATTTCTGAGGCCAAGTGGCAAATGTTGGGGCCAACTCATCCAGACAGCAAAGGTCCTGTGAGGGCTGCTGTGCAGAGGAATGAGGCCTGGGAGCCAAGCTACAAAAATGGGTGTCCCTCATGCAAGGCACCACTGTTTCCCCATGCTCTAGAGACAGCTGTACTGCCTGAGCCTCGGAGACAGCTGCAGTCACTGGATTGCAAGGCCAAGGTAGCCTGCACTCAGTGCACACTGACCAACAGACCTGCAGGGCAGCCACTGCCTCTTCTTTCTTTTTAGACACTGAAAAAACAGGAAAGCACAATGCAAATGAAATTCATGTATAGTCTCATTAACCAGAGATCATTAATGTGAACAACTATATGCCCTGTATTTTTGCATCTCTGTGTATAGTTTATAGATTTGAGTTACATCATCCAATTTTATATACTACTTTTTCTATGTATATATCATGTGCATTTTCTCAATCTTTAAACATTCCTCATCAACATGCTTTTAAAGGGCTATATAGTAGCCTGTCTGTCTACCTGTTCCATTACTATTTCCCTCTTGTTGACATTGGCTACTTTTCACTCTACTGGATAATAACCTAACATCTGATTGTTCTGTAAAACAGATCCCTAAGTGCAACAGTTGGGTCACAGGGCATATACAATTTTTAAGTTTTCACTTACTAATACTAAGGAATTCAGTTCACTATTAATGTTAAGCTGTTTCTCAGGCAGCTATGTCCATATCCACATCCATTAGTTTTGTCATTTGCCTTGCCTCTTTCGAAGATGGTAGATGCTCTATTAACTGAGTTCTGCTTAAATCAAGCCCCTGACTTGCCTGACCCCACACTCTCCATTTCTTTGCTAAAGCGTCTGCACCAATGCCCTCAGCATGCAAAAACTCAGTTGGTTACTCTAGTTTATCAGCCTATTTCTGTTTTCAACAGTTAGGCTATATATTTACCAAGAGGCCATTTGCATTTGTTACCAAACCTGTTTATGTCAGCTGTACTCATTATTGTACTTATGTAAGTTAATTACATATTATGTAAATTAATGAAATATCTGTGCATAAGAAAAGAGCTGTTGTTTCTATAAGTAGAGAGTTTTGGAAAAATGAAGATGAACTGCTGTCAAGTTAGGGGTGGATAAGACAACTATAAAAGACTAGGAGGGCCGGGCGCGGTGGCTCACGCCTGTAAACCCAGCAATTTGGGACGCTGAGGTGGGTGGATCATTTGAGGTCAGGAGTTTGAGACCAGTCTGGCCTACATGGCAAAACCCTGTCTCCTCTAAAAATACAAAAATTAGCTGGGCATGGTGGTGGGTGCCTGTAATGCCAGCTCCTGGGGAGGCTGAGGCAGAAGAATCACTTGAACCTGGGAGGCAGAAGTTGCAGTGAGCCAAGATTGTGCCATTGCACTCCAGCCTGGGTGACAAGAGCGATACTCCATCTCAAAAACAAACACACAAAAAAAACTAGGGAGATGAAGGGGGGAATGTTATAGGTCTAGAAAGATTTGTGGCACTTACTCTGCAAGTGTCTAAGCTCTTATTTATGAATAAATCAAGTCTGGAAATTATAGAAGCGATATGGATGTAATTCATGCAAGTAAAGTGAGGCAGAATGCCAATATATGAATCTATTAATAAATAAAACAAAAGTCATGAAACGGTACCTGTCCTTCCTACATGTAATGTACTCTGAAATTCTCTATTCTAAACTATTCAGTTCCACTTTTAAAAATGTTGGTTATAATCCGTAAAGTGATTCTGTAACTCAGTTTGAAAAGACATTGACTTCATTCCACTCCTTCATTTTATTGATGGCAGAACTGAGGTTCAAGAAGATTTAAGAGCTCTGTTAAGGTGTTGCAGCCAGTGAGTCAGAATTACGATTCTGAATTGCATATCCTGTGTTCTGTCTACTACCCTGAGCAGCCTTTGCTCAAAAGGCACTGACCCAGCACAATTTTCTTTGCAAAAAGTAGAAGGTGAAATGAGAAGGTGAAAAGAGAATGTGGGCAACAAAGATAAATCTTGGAGAGGAAAGGAAGAATCCCTCATTCCCTCCTAACGCTCTTCTAAGCATTCTTTAAAGTAAGCACAAATAGGTATATGTGGTGTTATCCCCAAACTAAGACATACCAACTGTCTTGTGTTATAGACACATATTTGGAGCCGGTGAGCAATGTAGTACCTGGGAAGAACACATGAGCCTTCTAATTTTAGAATGACTTCAGCTGCACGTGGGAAAACTCTAGACAATGGAACGGGGAAGCAGTTCGCAGTTCTGAAAAGCTTTTGTTAGGCGAGATGAGCAATAACCAGATCGCTTGCTTGCTGGCTGACACACGTTCTACCTGTTTTCCAAACAAGTAAAGCCTTCAAAGGCTTTTCCCTAGAATCTCATCTGCCTTCCCTCTGTGCAACCCCAGCTCAAACTTGCCACCTCAACGTATTTAAGTCCAGGGTCACCACTGAGATCTGATCACCATCTCCGTAAGCCAGCTGCTAATGGTGACATTCCCCATGAATAACCGCACTGTAAATTTCCATGTTCTTTCATCCTCACCTCTCAGAAGTCTCCCAGACACTAAATTAAGCACGCTTTCAAACATGCCTTGATTCCAGGTGGGTGTCCCTAGACACAGGCCAGAGGAAGGAGCAGAAGTTCAGAGGTTTAAAGTGCAGCCCTGAGTACCCAGCTCATGCAAGAAAGATAGCAGATGGAAGCCTGGAGGCTGGCTCCCAGGCGCCTGAGTAATGCCCTCACCACACCCCCTTGGTCATTAGAGTGAGTCTCATGAAAATTTGAGAACCAGATGGGCAGCCTGGGAACTGTGCAACATTTCTCAGGGTTAAGCAAGTAGCCACCCAACGACTTCTTAACCAGGGTGCATTCTGTCCCTTTTAAGGGACATTTAAAAGTGTCTTTTGAAGATAGGTCATAACTCCTTCCTGGAGAGGGTGTGACAGGTGTTCTAAGCTATAGGCGCTGCCACCCTTGTCCTGCCTCCAGCTAATGTTTCTCTGCATGCTTTACAAATTGACAACCAACCTGGTAAAAATACTCTGTCCCCAGCCATACTATTGATTTCACTCCCATGGCAACTATTTTCTAAATCACGCATTAAGCAATCAGTCAAGGATGCCCACATCATTGTGACACGTTCTGCAATGGGTTCCCATGCTGTCTTTTCTCACCTGCATGGGAGGCTCCTTGAGGGGAAGGCAGAGAAAGCCTGCTCCTTTGTTTAGTTCCAGCAACTAGAATCTTTGAACCTGAATGTAAAAAAGTGTCTGGTTCCAAGAAAATCAAATATGTGTCAGTGACACTACCACTTCCCTACCTTGGGCCTGTGACAATTGGCATCACCAATGGATCAGTGCAGTACTTCCTAAAAACCTGCAGTCAGCCTCATAACCCTCCCCACCCCAGCTCTCCAAGTCATCTCTACCAATCCATCAGTGTGTGGTCATGTGAAAAATCTCACAGGCCACTTTTGATTCGAGTCCAATAGATGAGGAAACAAATCCAAACAGGAACCAGAAAATTAACTTGCCTAGCGACTGGGCAAAAAAACTAAAAACAAACAAACAAACAAACAAAAAACAACTCAGAAAACTCAGAAAAAACTGAGACCAAATTACCCCAAACCCATGATTTCTCATCTCCAGCCTCAGGCACCACATCCCTCTGCTGTCCCACTCAAATTGTCTGAGAAGCATTTATTAATGACAATGCCAGTTTCCTGTAACTCTGGCATCATCTTCCCTCCATATTTGGGGATCTTAGAGAAAGGAAGAAACCAATGAAATGTCAAGAAGAAAGGCCAAGAGCAATGGTCAAGTAATAAGAATATAGAACTTTTTTTTTTTT
>NW_012108641.1:225196-228733 GCF_000951045.1 Mandrillus leucophaeus
CGAGAGGGAAGACTGTGTTTTCATCCCCACTGACTCTGTGACTTTCGAGTCTGACAGGTTCAATCCCCTGTGCTTCATAAACCTACTGACACAGTCATCTTTAGTCAATTCATGAAAAGACTCTTTTAGGAAACATCTATTTGTGACCAGATTTGTGCAAAAACATTACAATAATAAGAACCTAGACACCACAGAACAAAGTCCATTGCAGGAAACAAGTTAGTGTTTGTTGAGTGGAAGAAATTATATACAGGCTGGGCACAGGGACTCATGCCTGTAATCCCAACACTGGGAGGCCGAGGCAGGTGGATCACTTGAGCTCAGGAGTTCGAGATGAGCCTGGGCAAAATGGCAAAAACTCACCTCTACCAAAAACACAAAAATTAGCCTGTGTGGTGGCATGTGCCTGTAGTTCCAGCTACTTGGGAGGCTGAATTGGGAGGATTACTTGAGCCCAGGAGGCGGAAGTTGCAGTGAGCTGAGATAGCGTCACTGCACTCCAGCCTGGGCAACAGAGCAAGACTCTGTATCAAAACCAAAACCAAACATATACACACACACAGAAAAGATTCCAGAGTTTTGTGATAAGATAAAAATAAAAGCTTAGATATACATACATGCATATACTCACATGTGCATTTGTATATATGTATACATGTACACACTCACACACATAGTTATACACACACATACCTGGCTTTAAGCTGTATGTCTAAATTTTAATGAAATGAAGGGTTAAAAACCCAAGAAAATGGTTTCCAATCTGTCTTGGAGAAGGGAAAGAAAGAGAGTCACACAGTTATTTAGTGCAAAGTGTTTGTAAATCTCCCCTCAAATAACATCTGTGGTCTGAGTGAGATGTACGTGTATCTGTGTGTGTGTACGTTTTTGAAACATAGTGGTGAAGTGCTTAGAATTCTGCAACCAGTTACCTGGGTTTAAATCCCAGCTCTGCCACTTTCTAACTAGGTGACCTTGGGCAAGTTACTTAACTTCTCTGTGCCTCATTTTGCCAACTGTAAAATGGAGCTAATAGTAGTACCTTCTTCTTAGAGTTGTTGTAGAAATAAATAAAGCTAAATGGAGCAGCACCCAGCATATGGGGAGTACTCTGTAAGTGTTAATTCATATTATTATATAAATTCTATTGTGATTGATAAAATACAAATTCATTGTAAAGTGTCACTGAGTTCTCATAGCAGCTTTTGACCATGTTTATTAATTTATTTACTATAATTTAGGTTAATAGTAAAGGCACAACTACTCTCTGTGGGGTCTCACACAGTTTTGATGTTAAAAATGGATCTCTATTCTGAAAAAGGTTGGGAAGCATTGATCAAGGGCTGAAACCTTGAGAAATTGCCCACAACGGCAACTGCAATCTGGTTATCATTTGTTCAGGTGTGCATCTAGGTTTCTAGAGCCTTTCACTGTGCTGGGCTGTTTATTTAACAGGATATCAGGTAGAAAGCCTGCTAGAAACTGAGTTTTATAGAGGCTCCCATGGACTGTTAGGTGATTAATTATATTTCTATTTTTCATACCTAAGAACACCAGGAAGATTCACTTGTGGCAGATTTCATAGCAATGCCTGACATGTTTCACTTTCAAGATCTTAAAAATACCTTTCTGGACCTACTATGCAAGGCAGGGAGAGATGTTCATTAAATCCAAGTCCCTAAAAGTCAAAATGAAAAAAGACCCAAAAAGAGGGATTCCTCCTGAAGCTGCTAAGTGACAACTAGGAAGGAAAAAAACCAAAAAACAAAAAACAAACTTTCCCTTTTTGAGCCCCAGGCTACATTGTGAATAGAACTGAGGCCCTCCATTCTACTTCATCTAATCCATTTTCTCCTGTGTTTTGGTATTTAAGAAACATTTTAGTCAATGCAGCCTGGTGATAAAAAGGCCAGATGTGTGAAATCACTTTCCATTACACATTCTGATAAGGTAATTGGGCCGTAACTTTCAAGACAGGAAACAAGGAAGGGAGATTCTGAACAAATCCATAAAGCAAACAGTGGGAGAGCCTGCTTGTGAGGACATCTGAGCCTCGCTGGATTAAAATAGCTGCAGGTCTCTTCATCTGTAAATAATCAGATGCTCCAGGTCAATCTCTGAACTCAGAAGCCAGGAGTTTAGGTTTGCACAGCCAGAAAACAGAGCTGATGTTTACCAGAAAGCCACCGTGTTCATCATTTCATCACAGTAAGGCCAATGAGAGAGAAGAGGTTTGAGGTTTGAGGTGGCCCAAGTTCTGAGGTTTTTGGCTTTTCTTTACCAAAGTCCTGGGTGAATACTAGAAAGTCAGTCCTGGGTCACACACATTTCACAGACTCCCAGCGACCAGCACTGCCTGGCTGAGGTAAAGCAAGAACTTGGGGGACGGGGAAGTGCTGTCACCTTCTGGCGAGAGCATCTCAGCCTACAAGGACAGTACATTCAGTCTCATCTTCCCATCGAACTCTAACAAAATGTGGTTGATGACTAAAAATGCAGATTTCTGGATGGCATGTTGTGAGGGCCTAGGAATCTGCATTTCAACAGAATCAGCAGGATGACTGTTATGCACACTGAAATGTAAGACCACTACAGTAGGACTTACCTCCGGGTGGCAAAAAGTAACCATAAAGGTACAGCTTTGCTTCACACTATCTGCATCACCAGTAATGACAGTAAGGGTAGTAATAGCAGCAGTAGCTAACACTTAGAGTAGCTGCCGGGTATACAAACAGTTGCAAATGCTTTATAGTCAACTCTTAATTGTCACATCAACCCTATGATAGGTACTATTATTATTCCCATTCTACAGACAAGGAAGCCAGGCACAGAGAGGTTAAGTATCTTGCCCAAGGTCTCACAGCTAGTAAGTGGCAGACGTGGAATTTGAACTTGGACCGTCTGGTTTCAGAGTCTTCACATTTGAGAGACTGACCATAGACCTGGGTGCCCAGAAAGGCCCAACCTCTCTGTTGAAACCTAGAAGTGTTAAGTACTTGAAATTTCTGCAAAGTGGATCAGTATTTAGGAGTCACAGGCACTGAAGAAGAGTTTGGATGAACATTCCCAGATTTCTGAGGCCAAGTGGCAAATGTTGGGGCCAACTCATCCAGACAGCAAAGGTCCTGTGAGGGCTGCTGTGCAGAGGAATGAGGCCTGGGAGCCAAGCTACAAAAATGGGTGTCCCTCATGCAAGGCACCACTGTTTCCCCATGCTCTAGAGACAGCTGTACTGCCTGAGCCTCGGAGACAGCTGCAGTCACTGGATTGCAAGGCCAAGGTAGCCTGCACTCAGTGCACACTGACCAACAGACCTGCAGGGCAGCCACTGCCTCTTCTTTCTTTTTAGACACTGAAAAAACAGGAAAGCACAATGCAAATGAAATTCATGTATAGTCTCATTAACCAGAGATCATTAATGTGAACAACTATATGCCCTGTATTTTTGCATCTCTGTGTATAGTTTATAGATTTGAGTTACATCATCCAATTTTATATACTACTTTTTCTATGTATATATCATGTGCATTTTCTCAA
>NW_012108641.1:232098-258405 GCF_000951045.1 Mandrillus leucophaeus
TTTTTTTTTTTTCCCCAAAATGCACAAGAAAGGCCAGGCGTGGTGGCTCATGCCTATAATCCCAGCACATTGGGAGGCCAAAGTGGGGGGACTGCTGGAGCCCAGGAATTTGAGACCAGTCTGGGCAACATAGCAAGATTTCATTTCTGAAAAGAAAAGAAAAAAAAATGCACAAGAAAGCCCCATGTTCTTTTGAGCACATTTGACACCTTTGATTAGCACACGGAGTTGACAGTTTTCTCTCCGTCATGTTCCATTAAAGCCTGAGGGCTTCACCCTGAGTATTCCTGTTGCTCTATGCTCTAGTGCTGTCACTCAGGAATGTATCAAAACCTATCTTACATCCATTGTTATTTCTCATTCCCGTCAACTCTTAGAGTGAGAAGGCCTGCAAATTTACATCATGGGCAAAGTCCTTATAGCTTTTGCTCTAAAATTACCCATTTTCACACCTCACTGGTGGGGATGGTTTCACACCATCTACATTTTTCTGGGTGGTTTGTTTCTGGATTGATTCTGGGACTGAGTAAAGGAGCCCACCAGCATCCAGAGCATTGGGAGTTAGGGGCATTCAGACGTGAAAGTCACCCAGCAGAGACAGGAATACGTTTTATGAAAACAGTGTTCACCTGAAAAGAAATATAAGTAGAATGCAAGATACAAAAACATGAAAGTAAACGCAAATTAAAACGAAGTAGTACAAAATTAAATACAGCATCATCTACCTTCCATATCTGAGCATCTAACAAAAAGGAATCATCATTGCCTTTGCTGGTGCAGTCATGGAATTGAGGTGACGTTTTAAAAGCCTTTATCTGTTAGGTATACATATTGAAGTGTTACGAGTGAAGTGGGCTTTGCTTTAAAATGCCCCAGCAAAGGGAAAAATTGGAAAGATAGGGAGAATAGATCAAAGAAAAATGACAGAATGATGCTAATTGTCAAAGCTGGGTGATGGGTATACAGGAACTGATTTCACTCTCTCTTCTTCTGTGGATGAAGATTTCTCTAATACAATGTTAACAGGGAGTTTTACTTATTAGTCATGAGTACACACACACACACACACTTGCTACAATGACGGGCAGTGAGTGTGGCTGGTGGGAGCTGGTCCCCAGTTTGAGCTGTGCCCACCACAGGATCTCAGCCCTGTGCGGTGACAAGAGAGTGGGTGGGATGGGGTGGGAAGGCCTACCAGGGCCTGAGCAGTCCTCTAGGAGACAGGAAGGTCACCCTAAAGGAAAGAAAGTTAAGCATAAGCCTGATCTAGTCATAAAGCCCCAGCCTTTGGAGGTGTGACTATAACCTAGTCATCACCACTTGGACTTTTCTCCTGGCCCAGCCCTCTCTGGATTCATGTCTGGGTCTCACTGGGCAGGGCCAAGAGTAAATAACTCTGGAAAGAGTAATTTCATTAAATCTCTAAGCCCTGGGGCACAAGTTCTGTAGCTCAGTGACCCATCAAACAGGGAGCAACAGAGAGGGCACACGGGCAGCCACTTCCCTTCTCTGCAGACTGCCGGCCAACCCGGGGGGCTTGAGGCTCTCTGGACTTTAAAGGTGTGGCACTGCCTCTGCTGTCACAGACCACCTCAGGCCCCAGAGTGGCATTGAGCCAGTTACAGGGTAATATGCAACACAGCAGGGGTTCACCTGCTGTTTTCTGACCACACATCACAATGAGGGGAAGTAAACCTCAGAGATGTTCTCATAGAAAGAAGTTCAGGAAGAAAAGATGGAACAGAGGTTGTTCATGACTGCAAAAAGAATAGTCCCGTTCTGGACAAATGTATCAGGTCTGCCCACATCTGCCCAGCAGGGCCTGGGGAACCCCAAAAGGCCTAGGCAGGAGCTATGCCAGGCTCCTGGGGAACAGGCTCAAGGGCGACATCCCTTAGGCTTTTCTTGTCTGTCTGAATGGATGGAGACTTGGAGGGGGGTATGAAATAACCAACGGGACCCCCTTCTCTATGCATGGCAGCGTCAGTGCTCGCCATCATTGCAACTTGTCACCTGACTCAATAGAGGACCTGGCTCTTGGCCTACCAGGTCTTAGAGTGAGAATCAGGAGGAGCGGGAGGAAGGCTCCACCAGAGAGCTGGGAAACTAGGGGTAGAGGCCTGGGGCACAGGACTCCATCACCCCCTTCTGGCTTAATCTCAAGGCCTTTATACCTCAGTTCCACCCAACTTGACTTAGAAGAGAGCAGGGAGGGTAAGGAAAACACAGGAGGCTTCTCAGCCCATGGAGATACCTGGAGATAACAGTGACAAGTATCAAATGAGTGGTAACCCCTAACTGGCTCAGTGTCCAGGTTCTCTCAAATGATGCCCAGTGTGTAAGTGTTGCTGGAGTACCAGTACTTTCTAGTGTTTGGGCAGGTCACCAGAGGTCTATCTGTAGGAGGGACAGAATGTGAAGCTTGGGGCAAGTGCATTCTAGAAAGGGGGTTCGGGCAATTCTGAGAATGGCATGGTGGAGTTGCTAAGTTATCCTCTTCTTCCTCCCTATGTGTTCATATCTGAGTCCTTTGTGGATGGGAAGTAATTTAAAAGTGAAAGTACTTCTTTATGGAAACCCTAGTAGACCCTGGACTCCAGAAGCACTGCTTTGGGGTGGACACACTCACACCCTTCCACCTCCAGCCCCAACAAAGCATGACACAGAGTGGGAGAGGCATTTTCTCCTGTGTCACCATGGACCAGCAAGTGGCTTAGGCACCTTAAGAGTCCAAGCGCATCAAGGATAACAGTAGCAAGGGGGGCTGGTGGGGCTGCGGCAGCAGTGGTACCCAGTGGGACAGGCAGTGTCACCTCCAGTGGGTTTGGAGGGAAAGGCCTGGAGGAGAACAGCAAGGTACCAGGGACACAGTGTGGTTGGCTACAGAATTTATGAATAGATAAGAAACCTGCCCCTCCCACTGGAACCTCTCTGAAATAACTATGGAGACACAGCAGGAGGTTAGTGCAGTAACAGATGGGAGCAGAAGTTAGTGAAACACACTCCATGCTAACCAGGGAGTCGTGGGACTGGCGCACTCACACACTGCTGGAAAAATCAGCACCATTCACTCGGAAAGCTATCTGGCAGTTTGTACCAAGGGTCATAAATCTGTATTTATTCCTGTTTCCGGAGATGCATTCTGAGGAAAGAATCCAAAAGGAGCAAAAAGCTTGTAGGCATGAATAGGTAACATCATAACTTAAGAAACTAGAGGCACCATAAATATCCAGTGGAGAATGTTTCCTTAAATCACACATGTTCACTTCAATGGGACAGCATGACATTTTAAGAGAAGAGATTTCAAGACTTCCAAGCAACATGGAACAATGCACAGTCCCAACATTTGAGCTTAAAAAGCAGGAATCCACATTGTTTCCTCACCAGGACTAATTGTATAAAAATATTAACACACATGGAGAAAGAGCAAAAGCAACATGCAAATCAAACAGAGGTTTCTCCCCTGCAGTGCTGTGACCACCGGTGGTTTGCCTCGTACATGTCCCAAGCTCTCCACTATTTTGATTTGGGATCTTTAAAATATATATATATATACACACACAGTGATTTTTTTTTTTTTTACTACAAGTATTAAAATGTAAACCAAAAATAACTAAACAAAGGTCACCAGGCAGAAGCAGATGGGGGTTCAGAAATCTGGGTTCTACTTCAGGTGGACTATTACCAGAGTGGGGAAAACATGGCTGGCCCCGGGCTCTGGGGTCCTGCAGGCCCTGTTTCACACACTTGCCCACAGGAATTGTTTGAACAGCAGGAGAGAGACAGGGAGGGGAGGCCCCTGAGGGGGCCAGGAGCAGCCCCCACTTGGGCCTGCAGTTAAGGCCTTCCAGTGAGCGCCACCTCGCCCCTGAGGAGGAGCAGAGAGGCCTCTGGGATAGGCGTGTGCTTGGTGGGCAGGAGGCCAGGGACGGAGCTCTTGAGGTTCCACACAGCAGCAGGCCCGCTCCCTTCCCACACACCATCCACACACCCACGGCAGCTGCACTCACCGCTCAGCAGGGACGTGCTGTTCTCCAAGGCCTGGCACGCGGCCAACACAATACCTGTTGGGTGGAGGAGAAGAGGGAAAAGGTCAGAGTCTGCTTGGCAAACGATGTCCTTAGACGCTTAGAGGGCAGACCCTTTGACAGGCAAATGCTTGGTGGTTTTACAGAGTGGCTGGTAGACAGGCTCGGCTACATAATTTGTGGATATCAGTGCAAAATGAGCACATGGAGCCCCTTGTTGAAAAAGCAGGAAGAAAGTGCCCATGAAAAGCACTGAAATCGAGAGCCTTCCACTTCTTCCCAGTATCTCCATCTGTCAGGGTGGGTTTGGCTTTTGTTTTTTCTTAACGCCATATATATATATATTTTTTTTATGGTGGGAAAATACACATAACATAAAATTTACCATTTTAACCATTTTAATTGTACATTTCAGTGACATTAAGTACCTTCACCCTGTTGTTCATGTCATGTTTGTTTGCTATTTACGTCATTGTTGTCCTTTGGGTATGAGGATACCCACAGGTTGAGTGCAGCCCCTCACAGGTGCACCCCAGGGACAGAGTGTGTAAGGGAGCAAAGGATCCACTGCCTCTGGGGTTTCCTTCCAGCTAGCAGCCGGACCAATGTGCTGTGACCCAGCTGGGGGTTGAGGGGTCTAGTCAGGTATCTCTTCTTTCCAGGAAATTGCTGTCCCAACCCAAGATGGATGGGTGACCCCTTAAGGATATTGCCTCCTCCCTGTCAGGATGTACTAGGTACCTGGATTGGGGGAGTCAAGCAGCTCACCTCTCTCTAGTTGCCCACTGAGGATGCCATGGAGCTGCCAGTCCAGAATGGGGACAGCTGCCACCATGCCAGACCCTGAGATGCCATGCACTTACCCCCAACCCTTTTTGTGTCCAGGCCCCGCCAGGGACAGAGCATGGCAAGGAGCAAGAAAACCTAGGGGAGGCAGGGAGACAGTAATAGGCAGGACCATGGGAACCAAGGCTCTAAGCCCCCAGTGCATACTGTATTGTCCCACTGGACTTCACCTACAAGACACAAATTCAAAGATAAAACTACAAGATTTTTAAGACTGCAACTACAGAGTGTTAAACCTCAAGCTTAGGGCCCTTGTGAGCATGGGGTCCTGTGGGACCTACACAGGTTGCATGCCCATAAAGCCTGCCTTGCCAATAGATGACCTTTGTGTGCCTTCAGATTACAGTACTTGAGGTTTCTGGAAACAGCAGCAACCTTCCAATGAAGAAGGAACTCTTC
Source organism: Mandrillus leucophaeus (assembly GCF_000951045.1). Classification (NCBI taxonomy): domain Eukaryota; kingdom Metazoa; phylum Chordata; class Mammalia; order Primates; family Cercopithecidae; genus Mandrillus; species Mandrillus leucophaeus. The sequence goes on from NW_012108641.1 coordinate 237,372, forward strand.
TGAGTTATGCAACCAGCATGAGCCACATTAGAATGACTTCCCAAAACTGAAATGCAAAAAAATACCATGGTTGCCATGCCGAGGGGCTGGGCCTCTGACAGGTTAGCCCAGAAGGCAGATGAATCAAGTCAGCACAGGAAACAAGCAAAGTTCTGTCTGTTACAGGATCGATGCGGCCCCCTACTCTGCAGGCTGTGAGGGTTTCTTGCCCCTTTTCACTTAGGGTGTAGACACAGAAGTCCTGACTTTCAAAGAAAAAAAAAGCACTTGGAACAGATAAAGCAATCATGCTCCTAATGTTCTTTCAACCTCTGAAATGAGAAACATAAGAACTTCAGGCTGCTTTTACTGGAGGTCTGGCATGGACCTCCCAGAGACTTTTACAGAATCCTAAGCCAGATGTTTGGGTTGGAGTTGGAGGCAGGGCAGGGGGACAGGGAGAGAAAATCAGTAAAATCATGCATGTCTTCCCTGTGCAATTCTTTCTTGCTCTCCAATAGATGCTAATTTTGGAAGCAAGGCTCCCAGGGCCCCTCTGTCACCCACACGCCAGTGTTAAAACAAGGCATCCCCATCCAAGCCGGGAAAAGTCAGCGGTTGCCCACTTGAAGCTGGGGAACAGTCACATTCTGACTTCGCTGGCACTGCCACAAACCACCCTTGGCTAAAGTCAGCCAGTGACCCATAATAGCGTCCAAGGATGACACTAGGGATGCTTTGCATACTCTGAGGGGAAGCGTGACTTGCCTGTCACAAACTGCCCCTGAACTAATGAATTATTTTCACGCCCTGTTCCTGCTCCATATCCTGTCGGTCAGGGCGAACCCAGTCAGCATGGTTCCTGGGCTCCATGTTAGCCTCTGCTTAAGCAAAACCCAGACAAGAAAGCAAACACTGTGCAGCTGAATCCAGGACAAGGCACTGATGAGCACCACTGCTCCAGGAAGATGAGGGTGTGCGATGGGGGCCTGCTCCCCAGCCTTGGGGCAACTTACTTCACCTTCTGTTCCTCACTTGTGAGCTCGCAGCTGCCAAACTCACAGAGGTGTTTTGGGAATGAACTGAAGTTTGCAAAACCACGATGTTCCACAGATGAAAGACACTGGCTTTTTATTCATAATTTGAGCAACACAAGAAGAATAGGTCCTTTCTATACCCTCACGCTCCCATGGAAAACGACTTCTTGGTGCCCTGAGCTTCACTCTGCAATCTTGATCCATGCCCAGCATCAGCTGAAGCCCTGTGATGAGCGGCAAGGCCTCTGCTTCGTCTTCATTACATGGTGAGCCTAAGAGGACCCTGGAGCAGGAGGACAGGGCTCAGGTCTCACACTGTGCAGGTGGATATGCACTGGACCTAGTCCCAGGCCCACTGCTAAGGTTCTGCATGTGTTCTCTTACTTAGTCCTCATAACAACTCATGACATAGGTGCCTCCCAACCTTCTGGTCCAGCTGGTAGAAATGCCCAATCATAGAGATGAAGAAACTGAAGCTTGGAGAGGTTGAGAAATTTGCCCAAGTTCCTGCAGCCACATTCAAACTTAAGTGTGTCCAACTCCCATGCACAAGACAGTGTCTAATTACCAGACCACACCACAGTCCTTCTGACCATAGCCAATTGTGACACAGGTGTGTATTCAGCAGTCACAAACCCCAGGTGAGTCCAAACAACAGACTCCGCAGCCCAGTGGCTGAGCCTTGATCTCTCTCTCCCTGAGAGCCACGCATTGCCTCCTGGGGATTCTCCCACTGCCTCCAATCTCCCTGCCATGAACAAGGTCTACTGAGGGGCAAAGGTATGAGCATCCAGGCTCACCAGCTGCCCAGCCCTCTGGCCACACGACTGTGCTTAGAAAGCCAGGCTGTGTGGGGGCCTTCCAGAAACACATGACCTTGGCAGGCTCCAAGGGTCATCCCAAACAAAGGAAGGATGGGGAGAGGACAGCCACAGGGACCGCGGCAACATGCAGTGGCTCAGGGAGACACGCAGTGCACAGGCCTGGTGGCCCACAGCCACAGGCTCCTCCTGCCTAAGTTTCAAAGCTGGCCCTTGCCTGCCACAGGCCCTCGGGACAGGAAGGCTTCTAGGAACCCCTTCTAGGCCACTCCTGCTGGCATCCTATTTCTGTTTAAATAGCTCCAAAGAGAGGAATCCCAAGACTGCAGACTTCAAAAAGAAAAAAGAAAAGAAGCGGGTGGTGTCAAGGGGAAAACCACATGCAACGGAAGAAAACCCTTATGAAAGGCTGATCCCGTGCCCCCCAAAATAGAGTGGGAACCTGGTCTGCCCTTAGGAAGGACAAGTGTTGCTATGCTTGTAGTTCAGCTGTTTGGTACTCAGGTAAATATTCCCAACAGAAACAAGGTAAAAAGGAGCCTCACCTATTTAGCTCATGAGTCCCCAGAAGGGAAGCCATCCCGAAACCTATGTGCTGATGTGTCAATGGGAAATGCTCTTGAGAGAGGCTGGACACCCCTCTCCCCTGGGCCCCAGAGCAGGACACCCCTACTCCAACCCCTCACTCAGGCACGGGACTAGCAATTCTGCACAGATACCCAGGCTGTGCCTTCAGCGTCCAACACCCTTCATCCTCAACCACCCATTGGCCTGGTGACCACCTCTTCTGTGGACACTCAGCCACAGTGCCTGGAGCTGGGAGGAGTATCCTCCGGCCCCTGGCCACCTCAGCAGAGTGGACCACGTCCTGCTCTGGCCTCTGCTGGGGCTGGTGTTTGCTTTCAGGCCCCTACCTACTCCACGGCATGGAGCAGTTGCTCCCTCTAGAATATCAAGAGCTCTACCTTTCACCTGCTTGGGATCCTCTCAGCCAGACTTCCTGAATGAAGGGGCGAAGGGTGAGTTTTTGTTTTCGGGGGGATGTGGGAGGATGAAGAGGCTGCAGCAGGTCCTTTTGGATGAAGGATGCTCTGGATTCAGAAGAGGTGGTGAGGAAAGGTCTTTGGATGAAGAACACACTCAGGGCAGGAGGATAGGAATTGTGCTAGAGGGCAGGGCAGAAGGGAGTGTAGGTATTCAGAGGGCAGCAGGTTTTCCCCTTCCTCTCCTACCATTCTTAGACCTGGCAGGTCCTAAGGAACAGGAAGTAGTCAGTGGTACATAGAGGGTGGGAATCCCGCTGCTCAGGGAGAGGTCTGCAGAGGCTCCCATGTGGGCACAAACATATAAAGAAATGGGCCACAAAGAACCCAGGGCCAGTCAGTACAGGTTCATGGCATCTTCCTGTGTGAATTATATCTCAACATTTAAATTTTATTTGCAAGGGTGACAGGATTTTAACTGCATAGCAAAAATCACTAAATTGTATGATTTCATCAATATTTTTAAATCCAAGAGGTTGACAGCCAGGTGAGGATGCTGGCTTCAGGGTAAGAACTGATTAAGAAGGAAAAAGGGAGGGCCTTGCAGAGGAGGACTACGAGCAAGGCTGGTAGGATGAGCATATCATGGGCTATCCACAAACTGATTAGGATATTAAGGCCAAAAGCAGCCACGTGGCATCTCCATTGGACAGCAGCAAGTTCCAACTTGATAAATCTGGGGAAATACTTCATGACTATGATATCACAGGAAATGATCCAGCATTACCTGAAAGCTCATAGGAGTTTTCCATATCCATCTAAACATATCTGATAATAGCAAAAAACAAAGTATTCAGAATGAACCTTCAGGATCAGGGAGGCAAGAGAGATGGGCAAACGGCTGCCTGCACCACAACCCCCTCCCACTTTCTAGCCTGTCACAGCACAGCAGAAAGGGGCTTTGCCATCAGGCCTGGGTGCAAATCCTGGCTCTGCCACTCCTTCACTGTGAGACCTTGTCTGTATTATGTACCCTCGCTGAGGTTTGGTGTGCTCATCCATAAAACAAGGATAACAGCTCTTCATGGGACTCGCAAGGATTAAGTGAAACAAAATGAAATAGAGCACATGAGGTCCAGAAGTCACGTGAGCACCCACTGAACACAGCAGTTGATGGCGCTTCATGTTGCTCCTGTTTCATCATAACTTCCAGGAAGTTCAGGATGATGAGGAGGTGGTCATGACCCTCCTCCCTTTGGAAGTCACTAAGGCAACTTCAACAAAGGGTTTTATTTGAGGCCCCGGGGTCACTTAGCTGCAGGCTACTGATGTTCCATGGACTGATCTTGAAATAGCATGCCCTTTATGCCTTTTGAGGGTTTAAATAGTCAACATGGCGAAACCCGGACTCTACTAAAAATACAAAAATCAGCCGGGTGTGGTGGTGGTGGGTATCTGTAATCTCAGCTACTTGGGAGGCAGAGGCAGGAGAATTGTTTGAACCTGGGAAGCGGAGGTTGCAGTGAGCCAAGATTGCACCACTGCACTCCAGCCTGGGTGACAGAGCGAGACTCCCACTCAAAAAAAAAAAAAAAATTGTTATTTACTTATGTTAACTAATCAAATATTTATTGAGCGCCTACCTACTGTGAGCAAATTAAGTAAAAAAAAGAGAAATCTGAGACCTGTGACTTTCCCTTAAAATGTCCAAGTCACATGGGACAGCAACTACCAGAGAAAATGGAATCTTCCACACTTCAACAAAGGCAGACAAGTATAGGCTGTTGAAGTTATCACTACAGCCCACCGAGGCACTGGACTGACCCTATATTCCCATAGATGCTTCCCCTGCTTCCATGCCCAAACACTGTCTCCAACCTCCAGCACTCTCCCCAAGGCCTGTACCCCAGATCATGTGTTCAAAATTAAACTCATGTCCTCCACCTCTTACTTGGTTCTGGGTGGGACTGATAACTAGGCAGTCATTGTCAGTACCTCCCTCTCCTTCACCAGTATCCAAGCCAAGCCCTCCTACACACCCAGCCTCCACACGGTCCATCCTCTCCATCCCCCTGCATCCCTGCTGTTACTGCCCCAATTCAGGCCCTATCATCTCTCCCTGCACTATCACAATAGTTGTTAGAGTGGTTTTCTTGCCAACAGCTTAAAAAAAAATCTTTGCTCCTACTACTAGACTGACCTTGCTGAATGAAATCACTTCTTTCCTCTAAACTCTCCATGGGCTCCATACCACTCACAGAACCCAGCACAGAGACAGAACCCAGTCCCAAGTGCTGAGTGGAGATTTAGCATGTATAACCTGGTCCCAGACCCCGTTTCCACCTAAACTCTGCCCATTCCCTCCTGTTAGGTCCTCTGACCCCAGCAGCCCAGCACTGCCCCTTTTCCCTGCACAAAAATTGGCACTCCCAGCTTGGTGCCTTGGGCTCATGCTACTAGGATCCTCACCCAACTTCTTACGGCTGCTGACTGTAGTTTAGCTGCCTGAGCCTCAGTTTCCTTCACTGGAAAAGCAGATAAAGATATCCAACTCCTACACAGGGTTGTTTAGAGATTAAACAAGGGACACATGAGAAAAATGTGGTATACTGAGTGACACACAATAAACATGAAATAAATGGTAGCTGCTACTTTTGATAGTTTTTTTTTTCTTTGAGATAGAGTTTTGCTCTGTCTCCCAGGCTGGAGTACAGTGGCATGATCTCGGCTCACTGCAACCTCTGCCTCCCGGGTTCAAGCGATTCTCCTGCCTCAGCCTCCCGAGTAGCTGGGACTACAGGCACGCACCTGTAGAGATGGGGTTTCACCATATTGGCCAGGCTGGCCTTGAACTCCTGACCTCATGATTCACCTGCCTTGGCCTCCCAAAGTGCTGGGATTACAGGTGTGAGCCACTGTACCTAGCCTATTGACAGGTTTCATTCATATCATGCTGATCTCTCAAGTCGGCATATCCCGTCCTCTACCCATGGGAATCAAATTGGCCTCTCAAAGCCTTGCTCAAATGTCAGAAATAATAATTTCTGGCCGGGCGCGGTGGCTCAAGCCTGTAATCCCAGCACTTTGGGAGGCCGAGACAGGCGGATCACAAGGTCAGGAGATCGAGACCATCCTGGCTAACACGGTGAAACCCCGTCTCTACTAAAAAATACAAAAACTAGCCGGGCGCGGTGGCGGGCGCCTGTAGTCCCAACTACTCGGGAGGCTGAGGCAGGAGAATGGCGTGAACCCGGGAGGCGGAGCTTGCAGTGAGCTGAGATCCGGCCATTGCACTCCAGCCTGGGCGGCAGAGCGAGACTCCGTCTCAAAAAAAAAAAAAAAAAAAAAAAAAAGAAATAATAATTTCTTCCTTAGAGGAACACTTACTTTATACCCCCTTGCGGATCAGAAGTTTTTACATCTTATCTGTTTCTCCTCTCTAGCGTGGTCAGAAGCTGTGGCTAAATCATCTCTATCCTTACACCTGCCGAATGCACCTACATAGGACTTTAATATATATATGTTGAACTGAATTTCTCTAAGAGGTCACCAGCTTGAAAACAGAGTTAAAGTCTTATCAAAGACGTGGACTAGGGGCTGGGTAGTGAGTACTGAGGGTGTGCAGATGGGGAATGGGAAAACCCACAGATCCTTGGGAATTCCTTCCTTCTATTCTAGATCCCTGCCGCTACAGCTCTAGGTCTTGGTTCTTACTCTGATTTCATTGGAGATGGGGAGCACTTGAATTTTTATTTCTAACATTTATTTATTTATTTATTTGTTTATTTTTGAGATGGAGTCTCACTCTGTTGCCCAGGCTGGAATGCAGTGGCATGATCTCAGCTCACTGCAACCTCCACCTCCCAGGTTCAAGCAATTCTCCTGCCTCAGCCTCCTGAGTAGCTAGGATACAGGTGTGTGCCACCACACCCGGCTAATTTTTTATATTTTTGGTAGAGACGAGGTTTCACCATGTTGGCCAGGCTGGTCTTGAACTCCTGACCTTAAGTGATCTGCCTGCCTTGACCTCCCAAAGTGCAGGGATTACAGCCACCTTTTATTTTCAGTTCAGGGGTACACGTGCAGGATGTGCAGGTTTGTTACATAGGTAGACGTTTGCCATGGTGGTTTGCTGCACAGAGCACTTGAATCCTGACATTCATCCATTCAACAAGTGCTCACTAAGCACCTGCTGCACCATTAGCGGGACATTGTTCTAGGTGCTGGGCAGAGAGCAATGAATGAAAAGTCCCTTCCTATGAGAAAGAATCCTTACAATTCTCAAAAACCATTGAACTCCGTTATAAATGGCTGTACCGTTGTTCAGTTGGGTGGTAAGTTAAATCTGTGTTTTTCTATTTTCTGTTTCTATTAATAACGATATTAAATAGTCCCACTAGAATACTGAAAAATCCATGAGGAATGAAGGAACTGTCATCCTTATCCAAAGCCTTGAGTTAAGTCTGCTAAAGAGGCCTGTCAAGTTGATCCTGAGTTGTTCGGTCACCCGATGAGAGGACCCCTGCAACATTTTATTTTCCACCCTTAACTTAAAAGTTGGCTTTTCCTGAAACTTTTATGAGAACACAAAGACTTCCATCCAGTGACCCCAAAGAGGCCTGGCTTAGCCTCCCAGGGAGGCTAAGACAGAGAGAGTGAACGCTTACTGTGAATGTTCATTGTGAACGCTGTGTTCTGGAGCTCTTCAAGCAAAGGCAAGACTTGCCCCAAGGAGTTTACAATCCAGATGATCAAAGCAAACACACCCAGTGGTGTTCCTGTATCTCTGATGCTCCCTATTTCAGCCCTTTCTTCCACCCAAATGTGTTTACCTAGTACAGGTCTCTTACAAACACTTAATTCCCTCTCTTCTGAATAGAAAAGCCTCCTCACTGCCTGATGTCATTTCTACCTGGCCTTCCAGATCCAGCTAGATCCCCAGGTCCTCCATGATGTCCCCTGACCACTCTGGCAGGCAGGGCTCTCTGCCTGCACCTCCTAACACCCACCAGCACTGGGCTGGGTGTAAGATCAGGTCACTCACATGGACCAGTACCTCCTGCCCCTCCTTCTCTCAGCCCAGACCTCATTTCCTACCATTACTGATTTAGGAGAGCTGGTTACTATCTTTCCCAGCTTCAAGAGACAAATGAGAATATTGGCAAAATGCTTTGAACTCTTTAGAGTCAATGCCCTAACAAGTGCCCAGAACCGACACCTTAGAAGTAACATAGTTGTTACATAACCCTTTGCAGCTCTGTTAACAGAGAAGTAACATAGCTGCAAAAGGAGGTGAAATGCTTTTCCCAACATGCATTTTGAAAAGCATGCAAAAAATAAACAACTAAATTTAAAAAAGCACAGAGACCCTTGGAGGAGGAGCCAGGTGCTTCCTGTTGAGACATTTTTGTTTCTAAGGCCCGGCCACTGTGATGTAACACCTCACACTGCCACACAGACATCTTCCTGTATTCTCCCCAACATGTTACCCACTTCAAAGCCTTATAGGATAAGGCTGCCCACTGATCTGGTGGTCCAAGAGAACCCTCTCTCATAAAGCAAAGCAAATAGCAGACAGGTAAAACATCTTTAGCCAACAATGTTAACCAGGATGCAGCACGCACCTGGCTAGAGGTGAGGAAGGCCCTGTGCTTGCTCCCACCTGTGCAGATCTATGCCACACCCTTTTGTGCCAGGAGGAAGCAACTGTCTCTTCTGAAGAGTTAAAGCCTTATCTAAGACTGAGACCAGGGGCTGGGTACTGAGTCAACCTTCCTCTTCCCCAGACCTGCTCACACACTGGCTGGCTGAGGGCCCCCATCCAAATTCCTGGAATTGCAAGGCAACAGGGCGAGTATCGCCGAGCCCTCTCGGGCTGGCTGGAGTTCCCCAGCTGCTGAATCACTAACAGGCTCTACCAGGGCCGAGTTCTGAGGTTGCAGAGAAGCCGTGCCAAGCTGAGGTACTCTGAAAACCTGTTCCAGCTGACTGGCATTGTGACGCGAGGCCTTGAGGTGTCTCTGGAAAGGGTGACACTTGATTTTCCCAGAGTGCAGGAGGGAGGAAGAAGGGGATGGGGGTGGTGGGCTAGGGACAAGGCTGGGGAAAAAGTGGCAGATGCCATAGCTATATCCACAGGGCCCCGGGCCCTCTGCATTGTGAACCAGCTGAACAGAGGGCACCTGGCTGACAAGAAGTACAGGAACCAAACACCACCTCTGGAAGGATCCATGGGGATGTTATAAGTCCCTCCCTATCCGTGAAGGCCCATCGGCCCCATCTCAACTTCCCTGGCCTGTGACGTCTCAGAATTGCCATCCTCTGGGCCCAGGTGAGCAGTGGTTCTGCTGGTGTGCAACTCGGGCCAGCAAAGTTAGACTCTTGGTGACTGAAATCAAACCAAGTCCATCCCCTCAGCTCAGTCAAGGCCATGTGTGGGCATCATTCACCCAAGTGGCTTGAAAGTAGGGTATGAGCAGGGAGGAGGTAAAAATAAGCAATCCTTGAACTCTGTCCCATTTCCTCCATGTGAATAGCTCGGTGATGACAAACTCATCCCTGCCCCCTGGTGCACGACACCCTGGACACCCCGGAACCACCCTGCAGAAGGCATTGTGAGGCTTTGGGTTTGGGCCAACATAAATACCAGTGTGACTTGGCAGAATCTCAGATCAATGCGGTATCAGCCTGGAAGCAGGGGATGGGGGAAGGGGACAATGCTGTTCCATTGCTAATCCCCACCGTCCACCTCGGGGGCTGGCCACAGGACACCCCTTAGGCATGCTCACTTGAGTCAATAAGGGTGGCTGATTAAGAAGCAAGTTCAATCAAGGAGGAAACAAATCCCCAGAACTACAGGTTTTCAAGAGTTAAGGGGTAAATACACTTACTTCTTGTAGCTCCACATTTCTCAACCCACATCACACTGCAAACTGGCAGAATCTCTAAGTTCTCCTCCTTGGGCCCCAGAAGCAAGGGGCAGGAGGAGGGAGAAGAAGCGAGTAGGGGAGAAAGGCCTGGGCAACAAGTGCAGGCTCCAGGTGCTGAAGAGGAGGAGTGGAGGGGGTGGTGCTCAGATTCACTCCCTTTCACTGGGAGACCTTGACCAGACCACCCACTAGCCCAGGGGGTTCTCACTGCTGGTAGCAGATGTCCCTTAGGGAGCATCTGAGAACCTGTAGAGGGAGGTGCTTTCTGACCATCGCAAGGACTAGGGGTGCTACTGGTACTTAATGGTGGGGCCAGGGATGCTAAGTTTCTGATTTCTGTAATGCACAGAACCTTGTCTTGCTTAAGATATTGACAGCGCACTCTGTTGAGCAATTCTCAGCCCCGACAGAGAAAGTCCCTTCAACTGCAGGTCATTTAGTTTCCAACTGTATATGGGCAGATGTACCCAAAACTCAGGGGAAATGGAACAAGCTGGTAGTCACATGAGCAGACAGGGCTACTCATTAGGGACTTGAAAATGGTCACAGAGGGACCATGGTGATCCAACCTGCCCCCATTTACCTCGAATGCTCTCTTTCCTGTCAGCTCTTCCCTCTATTCTCCAGGTCCTGTGCCTATCTTGTCTGGCTCTTTGTATTAACCCAAAGCATTCAGGTTACACAACATGAAGCCTATTTATAAAGTAACAAGACTGACAAGTCACAAAACCCACTCCAGGTGTTTTATAGTCGTGGGCTTCCAATGAGACTCGGGAGCCCTGAGAGAGAAGAAACACACCGGGGTGATGCATTTGACTCTCTCTTGGTCCACTGCCAGATTTTAGGGCCCCTAATGTATCTCCCTCAGGTCAATACATGTTCTTACCAGCCATGTGTAGCAAAGTTATTCAGTTAATGCCCCAAATGCACTTAGTTGTACGGGCAGAATCTCATTTACTGACTCGAGACAAACCAGTAAGGAACAAGGCATGCCATCCCCAGAGCTGTGGGGCAGAGAGCATCATGCACCTTTCAGCAGTGTCAATTTAAAGCATTTTAAAGGCAAACAAAAATCCCGGAGAACACGCAATAGCTCTCCTATGGGAAAATGGGTGTGGGATCTCCCCTGCCAACCCTGCTCTAGCCCATTTTCCCCTTTAACTTTTGTTGGGGAAAGGGCAGTGATGAGAAGCAAAAGGGAGGGAGAGGGAAAAGAGCAAGTTTCCTGCTAGGATGGTTTAGTTCTAGCAAGAACAGAGACCAGCAGGAAGACTACAGCAAGAAGAATGAAGGTGCCGGCATTTCACGTCTAAGTCCCATGTAAGAGGGCAGTGAGAAAAGGGTTTCAGGTTATTAATAGTTAGTGCATTTCTGAAGTATTTCCTGGAAAAATTAGACTCATCTAAATGAAAGTGGTTCAGGAGTCAAAACCAGTTGATGAAGTGGTCCAGACACTTCAGAAGATAGTTTTTCAGTTTCTTACAAAACTAAACATACTCTTATACAATCCAGCAATAGTGCTCCTTGGTATTTACCCAAATCAGTTGAAAACTTATCTTCAAAGAAAAATCTGCATATAGATGCTTACAGTAGCTTTAGTCATAACTGTGAAAACTTGGAAGCAACCAAAACGTCCTTCAGTAGGTACATGGATAAACAAATTGTGGTACATTCATACAATGGGATATTATACAGCAATGAAAATAAATAAGCCATCAAGTCACATGGAGAAAGCTTAAATGCATATTGCTACGTGAAAGAAGCCAGTCTGAAAAGGCTGCATATTGTATGATTCTAACTATATGACAGTCTGAAAAAGGCAACACTGTAGAGATCGTAAAAAGATCGGTAGTTGCCGGGGCCTGGGAGAGGGAAGAAAGGGATGAACAGATGTAGCACAGGCAATTTTTAGGACAGTGAAACGACTCTGTACAATACTATAATGGTGGTTATGTGTCATTATAAATCTGTCCAAACACATAGAATGTACAACTACAAGAGTGAGCCCTAATGTAAATGAGAGACTTTAGTTTATATCTAACTTTAGTTAACTAATATTAACTTTAGTTAATAATGTACCAAAATGGACTCATCAATTGTAATAAACATATCACACCAATGCAGGATGTTAATAATAGGGGAAACTATGCAGTGGGGTAAAGCTCTCTGTGCTTCCTGCTCAATTTTTCTATAAATCTAAAGCTACTCTAAAAAAGCATTCTATTACCAGCTGATGACAGTTGCAGCACTGTGAAGTTGGATGACTTTACTCTGCACTCTGGATTGTCCAGTCATACTGTTTCCCTAGGTTCAAGTACAATGTCCTTCTCCTAAGGAGGCCATGGCAGGGGCAGCTTGAGTCAGACATTTCTTGAAATGCAGAGGAGACACTGCTTAGTTGGGGACGAGCAGCCTTCTATGGAGCACTGTGGCTCTCAGCCTCATCTGCTGCCCTGTGGGTTTGGCTGATTGCAAAGACAGACAAAGTTCACTTCCAACCTTTGCCATCACAATGAATTCTACCCTGCTGAAAACAGAGAGAGCAGGAGCACGCTTATTTCTCACCTATCATGAAACCTGTTGAAGGGCTATGTTCAGTAACATCTAATTTTAGTCAACTAGTCTTAACTTTAGTTAATAATGTATCAATGTTTTTGATACATTTTGAACAACTGCTCATTAATTGTAACAAACATACTACACCAATACCACATGTTAATAACAGGGGCATAGTAGCATGTATTCACAGTGGCTCCAAGGGAGAAGCAATGACCAGCTTCGATCAGTAGCTGATCTCACCGGGCTGGGCTGCCCCATACCCCAAGCCTCACTCTCACACTGGGAGCATGTCAGATGAGAGGAGGCAGAGAAAAACCATGATCCCCGTGGAAAGAGTCCTGGAAAAGGCAGGGGTGGAGGAAGTGGGGAGGGAAGGGTAGAAGGATGTGGGAGGGGGTCTTCCAGAGAAGTCATCTAGTAGAAAGGTTGACAGGCACACAGTCAGGAATCTGAGCAGCCTTTGAAACAACGAAGAAAAGTCAGTATCCTGGTTTCAGTGCAACTGGCCTTGCTTGTGTGGTTTTCCACAAAAAGGACGATGTATCTTAGGTGTGCTGGCTCTCAGCTGGGGATAAGTAATCAATACAATTTTTAAAAATCTATTGTCAGTGATCTCTGTGACCAAGAGGGCAGAACCTAAGAGTTACTACAAGGGTGGTTTAATTCAACTTCTTGATCCTCCAGCTACATAAGGGAGGGTTCCCCAGTGGGTATAAGACACGGCCTTTATCATAAAATGAAGCTACAACTACAGAGAACTCTTCCAGCCTCCTCTTCCTGTTCCTTCTTATACTTCAGGAGAGAAAGAAACAAGAGAGCACTGGGTGGGATGAGGGGGGCTCTCAATTGTCCAGCATCCACCTCTGGTGAAAATGTGCAGCAAGCAGCTCACTCACATCCCTGGCTTTATCTTTGTTCCCAGCACTGTCACAACCCGACATTTTATGGTATGTGTGTCTGTTTGTTTTCTGTCTCCTTAGGACCAAGTGAGGTGTGTGAGGTGGAGGGGAGTGTTTTTGGTTCACCATATTCTCATTGCCCAGAACAGTGCCTGACACATAGGCAAGCTCTTAACCAATACTTGCTGAATGAATTGTTTCTTTTCAAGCCAAACCTGCCAGGCAGTTCCACAGAGACATCCAGGGCGCGTGAACTACAGAAGACAACAATTGGACTCCTATCTGAGCAGCAGAACTTTGTAAGGACCTTGTGGACTTTAGGTAATTTCCATCTGGAGTAAGGAGACACCGTTCAAACCTTTCTGTGATGACAGTTCTCCAACAAATAACACAGACACTGGAGCCATTTTTATCACGGGTGCATGTAAATAGATAAATAGTCATCATGGATGTCTTTTCTGAATAGGTGACATCTGACACAGGCCTGAGTGAAATGAGGGAGCCAGACCTGGAAATATCCGGAGGGAGAACACGTACAAATGTCCTGAGGCGTGAATCCCACTAGTCCCAGAAAAAAGCAGGCGGCTGCTGGGGCTGGGGGAGGGATACTGGGAAATGAGGCTGCAGAGATGCGGGAGCAGACACCTCTAGTGGGGAACATTAGGGGCCTGGACTTTATTCCAAGCTGGGCAGCCCCTGGAAGACTTTGAGCAGAGGAGCAACAACATCTGATGCATGTGTCAGAAGAGACACTCAGGGTCCTGGGGACAGAAAAGGCCTTGAGGAGGCACAAGTGGGAACTGGAAGAATAGTGTGAGATCACTGTAGAAGTTCAGGTGAAGGTCACAGTGGGGTGGCCGCTAGGATATGAGAGTTGTCAGACATAGAACATAACAGAAACAGCCAGCAGAACTTCCTGAGGGACTGAACGTGGAGGTATACTTTGGCGTCATTCTTCCCTCTGCCTCCATCTGCCTCTATCCTTGATTTTTTGCCTCTTACTATTCCCTGCCTTCTCCTTCTACTTCCAAGGCCATGTTCCATCTCCAAGGCCAGTTCAAGTACCAATGTCTTCAAGAACCTTTCCTGACCACCTCAGATGGGGGACTGTGTCTCCCTCAAAAAAATCTAAAAAGCAAACACATGAATAAGTAGGAACACAGGCTTAGAGACATCCATTAGCAGGCTCAAATGCTATGAAGGTCAGACCTACATCAGTAAATATTATCTTGGTCTGGATAGTTTAAAATTTCTCTAAAGCACTTTCAAGTTCCCTTCCAGGGTCTGCCCACCATCCCTGAAATATTCATACTTCAGGATGCTGCCACCTGGAATGAAGGCTTTGGTCGTTCACAGGAAGATCCTAGGGATCTCCATCTAAGGTAGGGGTGTCCAATCTTTTGGCTTCCCCGGGCCACATCGGAAGAAGGAGAAGAAGAACTGTCTTGGGCCACACATAAAATATACTAACAATAGCTGATAAGCTAAACACAAAATCACAAAAAAACCTCATAATGTTTTAAGAAAGTTTATGAATTTGTGTTGGGCCACATTCAAAGCCCTCCTGGGCCACAGGTAGCCCGTGGGCCACAGGTTGGACAAGCTTGGTCTAAGGTAACTCCAGGTTTACTTATGAGACACACATTAAATACCCAGGAGAAATTAGCCTCCAGATGACAATGGCTATGCCCAAGGCTTTCTGGAAGCTCACATAGTGTCTTGTCTGGCTCAGCACAGACCTCAGCAATACCACCCGCAGACAGGTCTGACAGCAACCCAAGCTCGGAGGTGAAGGGTCCATGAGGAGCAAAGCAAACAGGCTCAGTGCCAACCTGGTACCAGAGCACATGCAAGCTGCAAATGCCCAGCCCAAGACTGTGCTCTGCTCTAGGTTTCTATGCCCTCAATGTACCACCTCTGCAGCAATCCCTGAGGCCCCAGGTCTTAACTTTCCTTCATATCTCCACACGGTGCCTGTGGGAGAGAATGTAACAGAGATAGCCACCCCCACTGAAGTGGGTGTGATGATGCTGAGCTGGCTGCTCGGGCAGGAGCACTCAGACATGCCCTATATCCTCCAGGGAAAGGAGTCCTCCCCTCTAACAAAAGGTAGAAGGCAGTGTTCCTTCTAACTAGGAGCCAGACAGAATACTCCTGTGATAACTTAACAAGGGCCCAAGGTTGACAGACCTGAACATCCACACAGAGTATGGTCAGTCACATTAGCTGTGATTTTTTGCCTCTTACTTTGAGGGGAGGCAAATACCCCAGTGTGTCCTGAAGGATGACAAACATACCAGTCCACACCCTCATGGGTTCTCTGCCTTGCTGGGAAGCCAATCCTGTCTAACAGGACTCAGTAGTGCTTCCCCATGGCTATGGTACTAGGTTTATGGAACACATTTTAAAACCTCAAGTACTGTATTTAAAAAAATAAAAAGCCATGAGATATAAGCAACATAAGTGGGGACACCTTCAACTAATTCTTAGAAACACATATTTTCCTCATTCTTAAGGAAAAGAGTCACCATCTCAAGAAAGAATGCAAATACACTGTGCTTGTATCACCACCTCCATACAGAACCTACAGCAGACATTATTAAT
Source organism: Mandrillus leucophaeus (assembly GCF_000951045.1). NCBI lineage: Eukaryota > Metazoa > Chordata > Mammalia > Primates > Cercopithecidae > Mandrillus > Mandrillus leucophaeus. The sequence goes on from NW_012108641.1 coordinate 253,183, forward strand.
TGATCACAGCACTATTTCCTGCTGAACTCAGATGCAGCTTCCAAGTCCTTCTAAACAGCTAGTTCCAAGTGATTACAATTGGCACAGAAGATGGACTATTTCCCACTTAGTTCAAACAATATCTGCTGCTATGTCAAGGATGTGGGCGGAAGGAAAAAAGAGGGAAGCGAAGAGAGACTCTTAAGGGTAAAGTATGTCATCAATGAAAACATTGGTCAACCCTTGAATGTCACTGCAGAGGTTGAACAGAAGGGCAAGAGGAAAGGTGAAATAAAAAGTCAGTGAAGTAGGAAATGAAACTTCTACTTGAAACACACCTACACTCTCACATACTCACACAAAATTATTGCCAATGGAGCAAGAGGTCCTCCAGAGACACTCGCTGGTATTGACTATAAAATGAAAGTGGATTCTTTACCCCCCAGTATAAGGGAGACAGTACACAAGAATATCAACAGCTATTCATACCAATCTATCTACTTCCTTAAAGCAAATGGTTTTTATATAAACAAAGCTCCAGAGTTTTGGAAAGTTTCTGCCTGTGAAGCCTCTGAAAATAACTCATCAGGTGATAAATAGCCCAGTTGAAAGCAACAGAATCATTTATGGAAGAAGCTAAAATAGAGAAAACCCAAACCAGCAAATAGCTAGGGGGTTTAGAACAATCCAGATTTCGTTCTTGTTTTCTAATTATTTTACTGGGAAACTAAACACGAGTTTTCCCAAAGTTAATGACGTTATCTTCAAGGCCAAGCAGGGATGCCATTCATCTACTTTTGCTCTGCCCCCAGTGGAGACAGATGACATCACAGCCCCCAGAGGGCAGGCACAGCCTTGGCTCAGGGAAGAGGAGCATGCACACAAAGATAGGGATTCCCTTTCCAATGCAATCCTGTTCCTCATTCACAAGGATGGCCGGTGCCTGCCTTGTTAAAAGTGTGTTCAAGGGAAGATGCATATCATATCTTATTTGCTGGGATAAAAACCATACCCCACCCTCTTATGCCTGTGGTTCATTTCTCAAGGCTGGGAACTCAGATAAACTGCCCATCCTCTCTCAGCCGGTCCCCATCCGTGGCCTGTGAACAGTCACCGCTAGAGCAGACCCCTCTCCCTTCTTTAGGCAGTTCCTCCCACAGAGGAGCCAAAAACAGCCAGAAAGTGCTGTTCCCTGATTGTAGGTGAAGCACATCTCCGAATAATTGAGCAAGTTTATATTCTTTTTTTTTTTTAAACAGGGCCTCACTCTGTTGCCCAGGCTGGAGTGCAGTGGCACAATCATGGCTCACTGCAGCCTTGACCTCCCTGGGCTCAGGTGACTCTCTCACCTCAGCCTCCCGAGGAGCTGGGGTGACAGATGCACACAACCACGCCCAGCTAATTTTTGTATATATATATTTTTTTCATAGAGACAGGGTTTCACCATATTGTTTGGTCTCAAACTCCTGGGCTCAAGTGATCCACCCACCTCAGCCTCCCAAAGTGCTGGGATTACAGGCGTAAGCTGCCACGCCCAGCAGTTTATTTTCTTTCCTGCTAGAAAACAGCGTCTTTTACGTGTTATCATTCACCAGCTCTGTGTAGTTTGGGCTCCTTGTGTTCTGAGGTACAAGCTGAAAAGATGAAGAAATTTCGACCCAAAGGGACTGCTCTGTTATAAAAGGTGAAACCTTTTCCCCCACCCCACCCCCCCAACGCCTGCTGAATGTTACAACGGAAGCACATCATCAGATGAGGAAGACAAATTTCAGATTGGGGGTCACAAAGATTAGCTGACCCAGATGAAGATCAAGGAAGCCTAGAGTGCAATGTGAACAAAAACTGCAGAAAATACTACAAGGGCCTCTGCTCTGAGCAGCAGAATTTTTTAAAAGAAGCTGATGTCTGTGTGTTTAAATCTCAGGAGATAGTTTAGTTTCCTGGCTTCTGAAAACATCAACTCTTCCTCCCCTATAGACTAGCTGGATAGGCTTTTACACAGTTAACAAGTAGTCAACTTTTGCCGGGGAGAAGGGGTGGGCACTGCAGTAGAGGTAATCTGCTTCAAGTAATCCAGAGATGTGAATGATTTGGAATTACAAGCAAATTAAGGAGAAACTCTCCTAATAGAAGACCATAAGGTCCTTTAAACAAGAGACAGATGTTTAAAATTTACATTTTTTTTTTCAGAAGCTCATTCATTACAAAGAATTCTGTCTCACTGGTTGTTTTGTGTGTTAGCAATACACTGTTTGCTAATGCGTACAACTCTCTTTATCTAAAAAAAAGAAAATACACCTTTAACAAACATTTGTAGACTGTACATACTGTGGCCCTGCTCTAACACCTGGGGATCCAGACCCGAACCAGATACTGAAGAGTCCACTATTGGGAGGTACAAAGACCACTCAAAAATGCTGCCAGCTGAATGAAGTTCTTACATACAAGTAAAAGAGCAAATGCTATTTTTGTTCTCATCTGCTGTTTCTTCAAGTCAGTGGAAATGCCTATGCTTTTTGTAGGTACATGTCATTGCTAAAGTTGGTGGGGACAAGTCTGAAAGTAAGCCAGCTATTAGCAACTGTGCTCACACAGGTTCTATCTTTAGTTGGACTGTGAAGAACTAAAAGTGTTAAAGTAAAAGTGTTAGACTCGGTAACCATCATTCTCAGTAAACTATCGCAAGAACAGAAAACCAAACACCGCATGTTCTCACTCATAGGTGGGAATTGAACAACGAGATCACTTGGACACAGGAAGGGGAACATCACACACCGGGGCCTATTGTGGGGAGGGGGAAGGGAGGAGGGATGGCATTGGGAGTTATACCTGATGTAAACGATGAGTTGATGGGTGCTGACGAGTTGATGGGTGCAGCACACCAACATGGCACATGTATACATATGTAACAAACCTGCACATTGTGCACATGTACCCTAGAACTTAAGTATTAAAGAAAAAAAAAAAAAGACTCGGCAGCCTTCTGCCACTGTTTGGGGGAAATGTTGAACGAGAGGTGTAGAGGGGGAAGAGGATGAGGTGAAGCCAGTGCCCCAGGGGCTGCAGCTCACATGCTCCATGACTTCCAGGCGTGTCACTCACTGGGGGACAGACTGCCTACACCAACAGATCACTCTTCAAATCAAACACCTTTTAAAAAAATTTATGGTAGGAAGGCAAACAAGCCCCTGTTAATGAATTTGTTATTAGAGGTTCCTTGGTCATAATAAAATATGTCAAATAGCATGCCTCATGTGATCATCTGAACACCTGAACTGTTGACTGAAGGAGGGGGAAAAAAAACACTCTACCATACTTGTTTTTTTATGATATTTCCTAGCACTGGGAAGGGCAGTATTTCTTTTTAACCAGTATGACAACCACCTGTGTAGGAATTACTCTCATCATGGTAAATATGTTGGAGAGTGGCTGTCTGAAAGTCTGGCTGCATTTAGCCCAAGTCTGTTACACGATGGTGCTCTCACACACAAACAACTCCAGGCACCTCAGCATCCACAGCCTTCCATGGCTGACATGGAGAGTCAGAATGGAAGGGGGGTGGCTAGGATGGCAGGCAAGGGTCCTGGGCTCAAATCCTTATTCTTCTACTTGCTGGCAGAGGGAACTTGGGCAAGCCACCTAACAATTTTGTGCCTCAGTTCGTTTTTTTTTTTTAAATCTATAAAACAGAGATACCATATCTTTTAAGATTGCTAGGTGGGTTAAAGGAGTTTGTACAACATGTAAGGTACTTGAAGAACTATGAGTCAGACATCCTTCTAACTGTTGGCCATTATCTTTTAGAAGAAAGCACCCTTGCCCTGTCATACCAAGAAGGTGCCCAAAGTGTCCACTGTGTACCTCATGTCATATTGTAAAAAACTGTGTGTCTGCTCCTGCCACGATCTATAAGAAATTCAGGAGCTGCGGGCAAGGGCTAGGTCATGGTTCTCTTTGCATTAATAACACCAGACCCAGCAGAGTATCTAATATATAGTTAAATGTTTACTAAAGTGAACAATCCACAAAATAAATCACCAAAATAAATATGTAGATACATAGCATCTCCCACTTTGTGCTGATCTTAGTTTTGTTATTCATTCCATTGCCTCTATAAGCATTACGTAAAGAAAGTAGCTACCTCTGGTGAATTAAGCACCAAATGTTGCATTAGGGCCCAGCTCACAAAAATCACAACTACTGTTTGATCACTTAGATATATTCTACATGGGATGATAGCAGAGATATTCCACATGCCTCTGCTCTCACTATTAAAAGAAAAATGCCCTGCTTTTTATCTGAAATCCAAAACATCCATTTTAGTTGAAAGGACTGTTTTGTTTATTTTTCCCTCTGTTGCACAGTATGGGAAAGAGACACTTCACAAGAAAATAAGGTCATATTACATAGTGAGTTAATGTTGTTTTCCTAAGTGTAAATCCCTAACTTTCAAGTGGTTCACCAGTGCAACACCAGTCTGTTAGCCAAAATCTTGTATGTGCACCTAACAACAGTGTCAAAATCCATGAGGCAAAAACTAATAGAACAGTAAGGAGAAATAAGGAATCCACTATTATGGGTAGCGACTTCAATATCCCTCTAGCAGAAGTGGTTAGATCCAGCAGGCAGAAATCAATAAGGGACATAGTTGAGCTCTGGCAACAGCAGAATATACATTCTTCTTAAGCTCCTGTGGAACATTCACCAAGAGAGATCTCAGGGCCATAAAATATACCTTAACACATTTAAAGGAATAGAAATCATACAATGCATGCTCTCAAACCACAATGGAAATAAACTAGAAATCAATAACAGAAAGACAGCTGAAAAATCCCCCAATACTGGAGAGGAAACAACACACTTCTAGACAACACATGGGTCAAAAAGGAAACTCAAGAGCAGTTAAAAATATTTTGAACTAAATGAAAATAAAAATACAACTTGTGTGGGATGCAGCAAAAGCAGTGCTTAGAGGGAGATTTATAGCACTTACTGAATATATTACAAAGAAGAGGCATCTAAAATCAATACTCTAAGCTTCCACTTTAGGAAACTAGAAAGAGAAGAGCAAATTAAGTGCAAAGTAAACAGAAGAAAGATTAAGTTATTCATTTTAGTTACTGTTTTGTGGTGTGCTGAGTATCTGGAAATTAGTCATCCACATGGGATAGCACAGGCATATTTCATTTTATAGAACTTCGCTTTATTGTGCCTCACAGATACTGTGGTTTTTTGTTTTGTTTT
>NW_012108641.1:261443-262264 GCF_000951045.1 Mandrillus leucophaeus
GAAACTCTCCTAATAGAAGACCATAAGGTCCTTTAAACAAGAGACAGATGTTTAAAATTTACATTTTTTTTTTCAGAAGCTCATTCATTACAAAGAATTCTGTCTCACTGGTTGTTTTGTGTGTTAGCAATACACTGTTTGCTAATGCGTACAACTCTCTTTATCTAAAAAAAAGAAAATACACCTTTAACAAACATTTGTAGACTGTACATACTGTGGCCCTGCTCTAACACCTGGGGATCCAGACCCGAACCAGATACTGAAGAGTCCACTATTGGGAGGTACAAAGACCACTCAAAAATGCTGCCAGCTGAATGAAGTTCTTACATACAAGTAAAAGAGCAAATGCTATTTTTGTTCTCATCTGCTGTTTCTTCAAGTCAGTGGAAATGCCTATGCTTTTTGTAGGTACATGTCATTGCTAAAGTTGGTGGGGACAAGTCTGAAAGTAAGCCAGCTATTAGCAACTGTGCTCACACAGGTTCTATCTTTAGTTGGACTGTGAAGAACTAAAAGTGTTAAAGTAAAAGTGTTAGACTCGGTAACCATCATTCTCAGTAAACTATCGCAAGAACAGAAAACCAAACACCGCATGTTCTCACTCATAGGTGGGAATTGAACAACGAGATCACTTGGACACAGGAAGGGGAACATCACACACCGGGGCCTATTGTGGGGAGGGGGAAGGGAGGAGGGATGGCATTGGGAGTTATACCTGATGTAAACGATGAGTTGATGGGTGCTGACGAGTTGATGGGTGCAGCACACCAACATGGCACATGTATACATATGTAACAAACCTGCACATTGTGCACATGTAC
>NW_012108641.1:264564-280909 GCF_000951045.1 Mandrillus leucophaeus
TTCGCTTTATTGTGCCTCACAGATACTGTGGTTTTTTGTTTTGTTTTCTTTCTTTTTTCTTTCTTTCTTTTTTTTTTTTTTTTTACACATTTAAAGCTTGCAGCATCTATCCAACAGGAAGCATTCACTTTGTGTCTCTGTATCACATTTTGGTTGGTAATTCTCACAATTCATTATTATTATAATATCTGTTATGGTGACCTGTGCTCAGTGATCTTTGATGTTACTATTGTAATTGTTTCGGGGTGCCATGAACCACACCCATAGAAGATGGCAAACTTAGCTGATCAATGGAGCAGTCAGAACACACAAAATTTATTGGTCATTTCTCCATCTCTCTCCTTCTCCTCAGACCTCCCTATTCCCTGGGACACAATAATGTTAAAACTAGGCCAATCAATAACCCCACAATGGCCTCTCAGTTTTGAAGTGAAAGGAAGAGTCGCATGTCTCTCTCTTTAAATCAAAAGCTAGAAATGATTGCACTTAGTGAAGTCTGCATGTTGTAAGCAGAGACAGGCCAAAAGCTAGGCCTCTTGCTCCAGACAATTAGCTAAGTTGTGAATGCAAAGGGAAAGTTCTTGGAGAAAATTAAAAGTGCCACTCCAGTGAACACACAAATGATAAGAGAGCAAAATAGCCTTATGGTTGATATGGAGAAAGTTTTAGTGATCTGGAAAGAAGATCAAACCAGCTAAAACTTGCCCTTAAACCAAAGCCTAATCCAGAGTAAGCCCCTAGTTCTTTGATTCTGAGAGAGATGAAGAAACTGCAGAAGAAAGTTGGAAGCTAGCAGAGATTGGTTCAAGAGGTTTAAGGAAAGATGCCCTCTCCATAACATGAAAAGTGCACAGCGAAGCAGCAAGTGCTGACATAGGAGCTGCAGCAAGTTATCCAGAAGATCTAGCTAAGACCATTGATAAAGGTGGCTACTCTGAACAACAAGTTTTCTGTGCAGATGAAATAACCTTCAATTAGATGATGCCACCTGGGACGTTTGTAGCTAGGGAAACAATGCCTGGCTTAAAAGCTTCAAAGGACAGGCTGATTCTCTTGTTAGTAGCTAATGCAGCTGGTGACTTCAGGTTGAAGCCAATGTTCATTTACCATTCAAAAATTCCAAAGTCCCTATGCTAAATCTACTCTGCCTGTCCTCTGCAAATGGAAGAGTGAAGACTGATTACAGCATATCTGTTTACAGTATGGTTTACAGAATATTTTAAGCCCACTGTTGAGATCTACTGCTTGGGAAAAAATACATTTCTTTCAAAATGTTACTATTCATTGACAATGTACCTGGGTCACCCAAGAGCTCTGATGGAGCTGTACAAGGAGATTAAAGTTGTTTTCATGACTGCTAACACAACATCCACTATGCAGCCCAAGGATTAAAGAACAATTTCAAATTTCAAGTCTTAAGACCTACATTTTATAATGCTATTGCTGCCACAGATTTGTGATTCCTCTGATAAGTCTGGGTAAAGTAAATTAAAAATCTTGTGGAAATGATTGGCCATTTTAGATGTCATTAAGAACATTTGTAATTTACAGGAGTAGGTCCAAATATCAACAGGAGTTTAGAAGAAGTTGATTCCAACCCTGATGACTGACTTTAAGGGGTTTAAGACTTCAGTGGGGGAAGCAACTACAGATGTGGTGGGAATAGCAAGAGAGAGAACTAGAATTAGAGGTAAAGCCCGAAGATGAGACTGAATTGCTGCAATGTCAATAATATTTGAATGGACGTAGAGTTATTTCTTTTGGATGAACAAAGAAAGTGGTTTTCTGAGATGGAATCTACTCCTGGTGAAGATGCTGTAAACATTGTGGAAATGACAAAACAGGACTTAAGAGTATTCCATACACTTAGTTGGTAAGGCAGTGGCCCGGTTTGAGAGGACTGACTCCAATTTTGAAAGAAGTTCTACTATGAATAAAATGCTATCAAACAGAATCACATGCCACAGAGAAATCTTTCATGAAAGGAAGAGTCAATTAGCATGGCAAATTTCATCGTTGTCTTATTTTAAGAAATTGCTCCAGCTACCCTAACCTTTAGCAACCACCACCCTGATCAGTCGGCAGCCAACAACATCAAGGTGAGATCCTTCACCAGCAAAGATTATGATTTGCTGAAGTCTTAGATAATTGTTAGCATTTTTAACAATACACTATTTTAAATTAAGGTATGTAATTTGTTTAGACATAATGCTATTGCACACTTAATAGAACACAGTATAGTGTAAATATAACTTTTATATGCACTGGGAAACCAAAAAGTTCATGTGACTCACTTTATTGTAATATCTGCTTTATTGTGGTGCCCTGGAACTGGACCTGCAATATCTCTGAGGTACACCTATACTTCTCAAACTTTTCCATCAAAACCCTCATAAAATGGAAAAGAGAGGGAACTCATACCTATCCCTCTAGTCTGGGAACACAGCCTGAAGTAACCCAATGGAAGTAAAAAAAATCACAATTTACATAAAGTCTTATCTTTTACTCTAAAAATTAACTTTGATATTTTTGTTTGTTTGAGGTGGAGTCTCACTCTGTTGCCCAGGCTGGAGTGAAGTGGCACGATCTCAGTACACTGCAACCTTCGCCTCCCAGGTTCAAGTGAGTCTCCTGTCTCAGCCTCCCAAGTAGCTGAGATTACAGGCACCTGCCACTATGCCGACCTAATTTTTATATTTTTAGTAGAGTTGGGGTTTCACCATGTTGGCTAGGCTGGTCTTGAACTCCTGACCTCAAGTGATCTGCCCACCTCAGCCTCCTAAAGTGCTGGGATTATAGGTGTGAGACACCACACCCAGACAACTTTGATATTTCAATCTTGCATCCTATTAATTAACATATCTAAGTTTGTTTTAATATAGAAAACAATGTTATGACTTGCCAGTTAAGTTCCTTTTTCATTCTCTAGTTGTTCCTGTGCCAGGTGTGGTCTGTGATTCCACATATGCCATGGCATACTCTATACTAGCACTCCCATTTGAGAAGGGGACATGAAAATATACAGTCTCAGTTCACCAGAATGTGGAGGATTGCAGGCCTACCTCATGACCCAGCCCAATTCTTATAAAACACAAAGTTCCAGAAACAATAGGAGAGAGCATAAGCAGGTTCACCATGCCTTTCAGTACAGTGAGACCCAGTGCCCACCAGTCTCTGGCCAAGTGAGATAATGGCCAGAGACCAGGGAAAGAAATGTGGTAAGTAATCCTTCCCTTCAACACCACCTAGGTAGGAGGGAAGGCAAGGTCTCATTATGAGGGTTAGAAGTGATGGGTATCCACTGTAATACACTTTATCTTCCTGGTTCTGAATATTTTCTGCCTTAATTTTCTAGTGCAATAACACATTCCAACTCATAAGAGTGGTTCATTGTAGCCATGATCCTCAGATCAATGGAACAGAACAGAAACTCGACAGACAGACCCAAGTACTCCTAAGAATGTATCAAGTGACAAAGTGGGATTTGAGATCAGTGAGTGGAGAATAAACTATTCAAAAAATGATGTTAGAATAACTGGATCATTATTTGACAAAAAGACAAGTTAGATGTTTATCCCACATCTTACACCAAAATACATACCTAAAGAATTAAAATTTAGATTTGAAGGTAACTACATAAAGGTGTGAGGGGAAATCAGAGATCGAAGAGTCACAGAAAATCCTTTCTGCCCCAAGACTAAGCATTATATAAAAGTAGAAATCATAAAGGGATTATGAACAGATTTTTAGTCCCTAAAGGTTCAAAACAAAAATCACACTTTTAGTAAACCTAAATACAACTCACATAAATTTAAAAGACAAGATGACAAAATATTTTCAGTGTGTATTTTAAAAAACTGCTTACAAATCAATAATAAAATCACTAACCTACCCAAAACATGGCCTAAGGATACAAACAGGTAACTCACAAGAAAATAAATTGAAATACTCAACCATGAAGCAGCATTCAATCTTACTGAAAACCAAAGAAATACAAATTAAAATAATGAGATACCATTTTGCCAACAGAATTAGCAAAGTCTAGAGAATGACAATGTCCACAATGAGCAAATTTGGCAATAAATAGGCATTCACACATAGACAATAGAAGTATAAATGTGTACAGCTTTTCTGTTGTCAAAATATATTGAGACAAAAAAAAGTGTAAAACTTTTGACCTAGTGATCAATTTCTGATGATTCATCTATAGAAAATAATTTTAAAATGCTGATAATAACTCAGTAGCAAGAATTTTCATTTCAGGTTTGAATATTTAAAAGTTTAAAGCAATCTATATCTCCATCAATAAGGGATGGATTAATAAGTGATAGAGTTGTATAACAGAATATATCCTAGCCATTAAAAATTAATAGTTTATAGATATATTTATATATGTTTGCCACAGAAATATTTTCCCCACATACTGTAAGCAAAAAGCAGATTTTAAAACAGAATTTAGCAATGTTGTGAAGGGAAAAAAACGACTCTACAAATATCTGTATCCTTGCCCAGAAAGAAGGCTGGTAGGACACCTGGTAGTTAAACCTAGTAAGAGGATGTGTCTGGTGAGTCAGTCTGGGGGTGTTTTTACACCGTTTGCAGATTCTGATTTCTGCTTCATTTTGGGAAAACAATGTGCAGGATTGAACTGAGGCTGGTGGAAAAGGAGCCTGTGGTGAAGAGCTCACACAGGGAGATGGCAGCAGAGGATGCATGTGTTCTACGTGTTCTACAAATGAGAAGAGGCCAGCCCAGGGGTGTGCTTGTTTCGAGGGTTTTCTTTGTTGGGGGAGGAGAGTGCTTGATGAGATTCAGAGAGAGCCCAAATCCAGAAGGATTCTCCATCTGTGTGATCTATGAGTTTACCTCACATTCCTAAAAACTGCTCAGGCCCCAGGCTTGCTTTCACTCCAGTTCAGGGACCTATGATTCATCCCTGAAACCCTAATTATAACACCCGAGGTCTGCTATGTGCAAAAAACATCTGTCATTGTTGAAATCTGCTGGCAGGGAGTGCATATAGCACGCAGACTGGCCTGATGATGCGATCCTCCATTGCAAATTTAAAACCCAGAAACCATCCCAAGGTGAGAAGGGTTCCAGCCCAAAGTTTTCAGCTGCGCTCACTGACAAATAAGATGGACAGGTTATGCACACCATAATTCATGTTGCAATTCCTCAGGGCTGCTGCCGTGGCAGAAGTTACAGATCTTAAGCTCTGTCAATCAAAAAAAATATATATCATAAATTTGAGTTTTCCTTGTTAGTTGCTAAGAACTGGGAGAGGGAAGGGAGGAAAGTATGTAACTGCAAACCCCTTGTTTATCAGCTTCAGCCGCTTTTGTGTGACCACATTACCTGAACTATTTAGCCAGTTAATCTCCTCTGCCTCTTGGAAGTACAGTAATTACAAAGAGAATGCCTCAGACCTGGCGAGAGATGACGAAAAAGAGTAAAGGTACATCTATCCTCTCAGCGCCCAGGAGAATTGTTTACTGACCTCATTCAAAGTCAGAGTAAAACCCCTAAGGAACCCAAGCTGAAGATATGGTCTCATTGTAAGAATCTACTGTTTTAACCTAGAAGTACTGATTTTAAAAACAAGACAGAAAATAAACAAAAAAACAACCAACCAACAATAATAAGCATTGGTTGTGCGCCTAATGGACACGGTGGTAAATTTGGAGGTTTTTAAGGTGTATTTGGAGGTTTTTAAGCTTTTTAAAGTTTAACAGAGCATCAAGATGCTGCTTAGCAGCCTCAGCTACAAATTACAATGTCATATACTCTCCAAATCAGAACCGGCATTGCTATAACAACTGTGGTATATGCATGTATGCAAACAAACTACAAATAACCTGAGCTTATGGGAACACTGTTACTTATGAAACTTTTCCTTCAATTTTATTTGAAAGAAGGGTATTTGCACTTTGGAAGGCCGAGGCGGGCAGATCATTTAAGGTCAGGAGTTCGAGACCAGCCTGGCCAACATGATGAAACCCTGTCTCTACTAAAAATACACAAATATGCTGGGCGTAGTGGCAGGTGCCCATAATCCCAGGTACTTGGGAGGCTGAAGCAGGAGAATCGCTTGAACCCGGGAGGCGAGGTTGCAGTGAGCAGAGATCGCGCCATTGCACTCCAGCCTGGGCAACAAGAGTGAAACTCCACCTAAAAAAAAATAAAAATAAAAACAAAAAATAAAAGAAAGTTTTTTTTCCCCCCTAAATATCATCAAGAAAAACACACTTTAAAATATGTCTTATCTTGGGGGCCTTGATACTTACTTTATTTCACATTTGTTAAAGTCTTATTCACTAGGCTTGGTATGGTGGCTCATGCCTGTAATCCCAGCACTTCGGGAGGCCGAGGCAGGTGGATCTCTTAAGTCCGGGAGTCTGAGACCAGCCTGGCCAACACGGTGAAACCCCGTCTTTACTAACGAATACAAAAATTAGCTGGGCATGCATAGTACACAGCTGTAATTCCAGCTACTTGGGAGGCTAAGCAGGAGAATTGCTTGAACCCAGGAGACAGAGGTTGCAGTAATCTGAGATCACGTCACTTCACTCTAGCCTGGGCAACAGAAAGAGACTCTGTCTCAAAAAAAAAAAAAAAAAAAATTACATTAACTGGGGCCACAGATACAAAAAAAAGTTTCTTTAATTAAAAGGAGTTCATTTATAAATCTATGCTAAAATTTTAGAAATTTGAGTTGAATAGACTGTGAAGAAAATATACAATTACCAAAACTGACTCAAAAAGTAGCAAATTTGAATTGACCACTAAAAAGGGAGCAGGCCAGAAGCTTCATAGCAATTTCTTTGAAGCCTTCACAAAACTGTTGGTTTCCCTGATACTTTGACTGGCAGAACACAAAAAAGATGAGATGCTTTAAAGTTTATTTTATAAAGCTGACATAATATTGATATCAAAATCTAAAAAAGAAAACAAAACCCCGAATACTTTATAATGGATCGGATCTAGCAGTATATACAGAGAATAATACCACACAGCCAAGAAGGGTTTGTTTCAAGAATTTAAAGGTGGCTTTAACATAATTGAGTCAATCGATGTCCTCAAAACATTTGGGGAAAAAACCCCACACATTATCACCTCCTGCTTTAAAAAACTAACAAAACAAAAATGCCGACTCTTTTAGTAAATTATGATGAGACACACATTTTAACATCATAAAGAATATATGTGTATATATACGTATATATAATCAAAAAGTCAGCTTCATGCTTAACTGTTAAATGCACAAACATTATCTGTAAAGCCATGAAAAATACAAGGAAATCTACTGCCTTTTAAGAAACCATGCTCTTAAAGTCCTGGTCTGCGCTATAAGAAGAGATTAAGATATTAATAATTTAATATTTAATAAAAGATTAAAATAAGATATTTAATAAGAGATTAAAATATTAAAAGAAAGGAGGCAAAGTTATTATTATTCAAGCTTAAATGATCATCCACCTAGAAAACCTAAAGGGGATCAACTGAAGGACTATTAGAATTAACAAAACTCATTAAGATATAAATATGAATATAAATAAGATATAAATATGAAATTTATAGAATAAACGAGTGAACAAATTCACAGTAAGGGCAAAAATACAAAATAACAGAACCAAACTGATATTCCATAAACAGATTCCAATACTTAAGAATTTAGCATATGAAAATAAGCCAGGCGCAGAAAGATAAACTTCACATGTTCTCACTTATTCATGGCAGCTAAAAATGAAAACAGTTGAACTCATGGAGACAGAGTAGAATGATGGTTACCAGAGGCTGGAAAGGGTAGTGGGTGGTATGGGAGTAGAGGTGGTTAAAGGGTACAAAAAATAGTTAGAAAGAGTAAGATCTAGTATTTGATAGCAGAACAGAGGACTATAGTCAATAATAATTTAATTTTATATTTTAAAATAGCTAAAAGAGTATAACTGGATTGTTTGTATCACAAGGGATAAATGCTTGAGATCACAGATGCTCCATTTACCTTGATGTGTTTATTACGCATTGCATATCTACATATCAAAATATCTCATGTGCGCTATGAATATATATACCTACTATGTATCCACAATAATTAAAAATTGTAAAAGTGTTGGAAGGAGACTTTAAAGAAGAAGAAGAAAGCATAGTGTGTCTCATTTGAAACTGCTAGTAAGGCAGAACTGAGATTTGAATCCAGAGTCTGTGAGAGTCCAAGTCTTGTGTGCTTAGTTCCTAGGCGACAGTATGCCCCATTTCTTATCATTTTACAGAGAAACAATTTTAGTTGTTAAAAAAAAAAAACAGAATTGATCATATGAAGAAAATGGAATTTCAAACCACAGGCGGAAGAGTAGATTATTTCATAAATAGCATTTGAGACTACTAACTGGTCAACCGTTTAAAAAAATGAAAATGAGTTACATCTCACAACATACTCTAGAAAAATTATAGATAAAATATTTCAACATATGAGACCACTAAAGAATTCTAAGAAAAAAAGAAAATATTGACTGTATCTTAGAATAAGAAAAGGTTTTTCTAAATATATAAGTAACGGTAGAAAGCTAATGGGGAAAGATGTATAGTTTCTGCTACATAAAAATAAAAACCTTAGGTATGTCAAAACACCATAAACAAAACAGTAGAAGATAAAAAATAAATGGGGGAAAATACTTGCAATATATGATTGAAAAGGGATTATTATTCTTTTCATATAAACTGTTATTATAAAACTCCAAGAAAAGGATGCTCAATCAATAAGGAAAACATTTTTAAAGGTTAAGATGCAAGTAGCTAAATGACAAACGTCCAACAAATTTACTGACCCTAACAAATACTAAATACGAAAACTGGGCTGAGTTCATTTTTCTCCAATCAACTTGGCAAATGTTAAATCTAACTTACAGTGTTATGGAAGAGTCGAGAAAGTGAGAGAAAAGGCCAATTTCTAGAAATTTATTCTAAATATTAAAAGCTGTGCCAAACATTTATGCACAAGAATGTCTGTTGTATTACTTATCTTCTTTGACTTTAGGCACTATAGATTTAATATATGCTTCTTATAAAAAATTAACCAAGTCAGAGCAAGACACTCTACTATACATATAGTACTGGAACCTGCCCTTTAAATTTAGTGTATTGTGAAAACCCTTCACTACTTTATTTTATTTTTATTTTTAATGTCAGCTTTTATTTTTAGATTCAGGGGTACATGTGCAGGTTTGTTACATGGGTATATCGTGTAATTCTGTGATTTGGGGTACGATTCATTGTTACCCAGATAGTAAGCATGGTGCCGAATAGGTACCATGCTTTTCAACACTTGCTCCTCCCTCCGTCCCAATGAAAACCTTTCTTTTTTTTTTTTTTGAGACAGGGCCAGGCTGGAGTGCAGTGGCTCAATCATGACTCACTGCAACCTTGACCTCCTGGGATCCGGTGATCCACCAGCCTCAGCCTCGCCAGTAAGTAACTGGGACTACAGGCATGCGCTACCACACCCCGCTAATTTTTCTTTTTTCTTTTCTTTTTTTTTTTTTTTGCAGAGATTGGGGGGAGTCTTTCACTGGGAGCTGCAGAGTGGAGCTGTTCCTATTCGGCCATCTTTGATCCAGCCACGAAGGGAGTCTTACTATGTTGCTCAGGCTGGTCTTGAACTCCTGGGCTCAAGTGATCTGCCTACCTCAGCCTCCCAAAGGGCTGGGATTACAGGTGTGAGCCACCTTGCCTGGCCAGAAAACCTTTTAATAGCTAAATCTTTTAAATAGCTACCTAGTAAATCATTGCACTGACATAGAAAAATAAAGGATTTAAGAAATCTCCTTAAATAATTGTAGCAGTGTGGTACTAGCAACTTGTTCTTACAAACAATTCAACAGTCACCATCTCCTACATTTTTCTTTGCACATTTCAACATGTATTTATGTAGGATATATCAAAAAGTGAAATTGATGACTCAGAAGTTATGCCCACTTAAAATTTGTAGCTATTGCCACACTGACTTTTTAAAAAATGTTGTATCAGTTAATATTCCCACAACAATGTGTGGAATATTCATAATAGTGACAAATAGGAAAAATCTATATGGTCAAAGTGCTTCAAAATTCATTAAAATATATATAGTCAAGGGAATATTTCCCAGCCACTAGAAATATTATAGATGAATGTTTAATGACACAAAAAATGTTTGTTGGCTGGTGTGGTGGCTCACGCCTGTAATCCCAGCACTTTGGGAGGCCAAAGCAGGCGGATTGCCTGAGGTCAGGAGTTCAAGACCAGCCTGGCCAACATGGAGAAACCCTGTCTCTACTAAAAACTCAAAAATTAGCTGGAAATCACTTAAACCTGGGAGGCAGAGGTTGCAGTGAGCCTAGATTGTGCCACTGCACCCCAGCCTGGGCAACAGAGCGAGGCTCCATCTAAAAAAAAAAAAAACAAAAACAAAAACACAAAAAACAACAACAAAAAACTATTATGAAAGATTAAGTTACAAAAACAAGTACATTAAACAGTGTGAACCCACTGGAATACATATACGCTTTTAAAGAATACTTGCCCTATCTATATAATAGTATAAGAATAGGATAAGAATAGATACTTATACTGTCTATATAATAGATAATACAAGTATAATAGATATTATACTATCTATATAATAGATACCTATATCTATAAAAGATCAATAGTATACTATAAAGAATAGATCCATCAAGTTCTAAAACAAAAAATCAGTTATCTTTCAGTGGTGGAAATATAGGTCTTTAAAACACTCTCTTTCACTTGTCTTAATTTTCCAAGTGTTCTAGAGAAAAAATATGTTTTTGCAATTGTGAAGACATTAAATTATAATCTATTTTTTAAAAACAATAAAACACCATCCTGAAGACTACAAGTATTAGTGATGCAAGACTTTATATGCAACCTCCCTTGATTGTCATAATAAAAAATTTGTCGGGATTAACATGAATACCACCAAGTGTTTGCCAACTGAGTACCTCAGAGTATCCTGCACTGAGTCCCCAAGAGGTCATCAAATACTTATTGGTCCCTGCTGAGGCTCGGCCTGTGCTCGGAGGTGCCAAACACAGAGACGAGGAGGAAGAAGCTCTCAAACTGATAGAGGAGAGAGGTTAAGCACCAACCAACATTAATCCAAACCAGAACACAGTGGGGCCAGCGCTCTGCTCCTGGGGTTCCCAGCCAGAAAAGTTAACACATTCCAAGATGAAAACTGGTGAAGCAATGGCAGCCCGCTTGTTACAAAAAGGGGTTCCGTCTTGAGGAAACCCTAACCAGCAAAAAACACTTCAAGGGTACAAACGCGAAGGTGAAGAAAACGGAAAGCCTTTCACAGTAAGGGAACAACAACAACAAAAAAATTTAAAGCCAAAAGTGCTGGGCATAGAACTCACTTAACTAGGGGAGCAGCTCCATGGGAAACAAATTTGCTTCCTCTGACTTAGAGCACTAGCAAAACACATTACATTCCATCTCAATGAAACAAATTTGCTTCCTCTGACTTAGAGCACTAGCAAAATACATTAAATTCCATCTCAATAAACTTCCAACTTTTTCTAAGCCCAGGTAGCAACTATTTATTTCTTAAGTCATACTCAGTACAACAAATGTGTAATCTTTAACAGAATTTACCATTTTACCCAGTTTTTACCTAGATTTTTAGTGTTATTCTAAAGGGAATGTGCCTTGAACTTGAAGAGCTCCTAAGAGATGGTCTAGATTTCTGGCTTTCTTGAGTCTATGAAAGATTTTTATACTTGACATTTCCTAAGGGGAAGAAAAGGCTAAACAAAACCAAAAGCCATCGTGTAAGTCTCCCAATCTTCCTCTATCTAGGTGCAATCTTAAACATATTAGCCCTTTAGCAGAGAACTATGTTCATATTTTTAAATTAGGTGATTAAAAATATTTGAAACAGCAGCAAAACAATGGTCAGCTTTTGGCAATCCAAAGGAAAAGGTGATATGATTAGTACTGGTAAGCTTAAGTTTAATAACTTAGGGTCATTACATTTTCCATGGATAAACAACAAGAACACTTAAAATTAAGAGGTCTCAGTGAGAGGGCTAACTCTGTCCTGGTCAGCAAGACAGGCCTTAGAATTGCCTTTAATAACAGCTTGTAAATTCACGGTGGCATTTACAAACGTCTGAACGTACTTTAGGTAAAATGCAATTGGTTAAGCCAAACGTTTCCCTGACAGCAACTGACTGAAAAGCAGTGGTTCTCCAAGTGTCCCTTCTGCCCTCTCCCCATCAGCAACATAACTACTCCTGGGAACTTGTTAGACAGGCGAAACTCCCACCCACAGAATCACAACTGCAGCAGAGAGGGCCTGGCAATCCATTTTAACCAGCCCTCCAGGTTATTCCAATGTAAGGCCTGCTGTAGAAGATACTACAGAGGTCTTGAGTATGACATCAAGCACAACATGCTTAATTCAGTGTGTACAAGCCATTTTCATTTCCGTTCACCAAACCTCCTCTTCCCGTTGCCCATCCCTTTTAGAGGGCAGTGCAAAGAGTAGGACTTTGTTCAAGACACACTTTGAAAAGGTCCTTAGATAGGCCTAATGGAAAAGTCATCTATTTTTCATGTTACCACAGTAACAGTAACAAGAAGCATCATTTATTCCTATAAGAAAAGTCCCCATTGCAGGGGACATTGAGTATTTACAGAAGGATCACTTTATCCTGAGGAACCCAAAATCTGGAAAAGCAAATATGGAAAACTCAGCCTCCAAGGCTTCCATATTCACCTTTACAGCCCATGTTCTAAGCGAACACTCCCTAATTACGGCTGCCCAATACGGAAAACATGTGTCCTAGGAAAACCTCCACTGTCTACTCTGAAAGACATCACGTCCAGTAACAGAGAAAACGAATGTCTTATTTCAGTTCCCATACTGGTCCCTCAGTCTTGACTTAAACAGGGAAGGTGATCTATTTCGCCTCTGCCCATCCTTAATGCTACTTCGTGTCCTATGACATCATTCTTTAGGTCCACATTCAGTCCTTACTTATGGGAGTTGCCATAAAAATAATAAAGCTTATCTCTGGATTATAAAACCCATTTTTGTATCATAAAATCAATTGCATTTTGTGTGCAGTCCTTATTTTTTTTTCATAAATAGCTTCCATATTTACCATCTCATTTGAGTCTTACAACAGCTTATGAGGTGGGCACAGTTTTATTATTCCCACTTTACGGACGAGAAAACTGGAACTTAGTGCTAACCTCCATAAACAACTGATCGTTGAATATTAAAGAGGAGATACAAACGCTTTGCATAAAAAATTAAAGAATTCGTGATGTCTAAAAGAACCTCAAGATTTGCTTGAATTTGTCATCGGCCAAATAATATTCACCAGAAATTACCTAGGTAGGTTTTTAGGTTGGGTGATATTTTTCTAAGGAATGGTAAAGAGCCTGGAGATGAGATAAATGAAAACCTACAAACTCTCCCAGTTATACAACTCATATAACCTGCAATGATGTCTGGAATTCTATGGGGTTCAAAGTAACAACAACGACGACGATGATGATGATGATGATGATGATGAGATTAAGCTCTTACTACATACCAGGTATATATATTTAATATATACATTAAATATATTCAACAACCCTGTTAATATCCCCATTTTGCAGGTGAGAAAAACAAGGCACAGAAAAGCTAAGTAACTTGCCCGAGATGACACATCTTGCTCTGTGAACACAGAGGAGGAAATGTAACTGGAAATGCCAAGCCCTGTGCGGTCTGCCTGCCAGTGATGGAAACCTGACATGGGAGGGCAGCCACCACAGGAACCTGGATTATGTTTCCAGTGTTGCCATGTGGGCAACAGTCTTCACATTCTCTTACTCAAAACATTAATCAATGCTCAGGTTCCAAGTAATCAAACATTAACTGAGACTCCTAACAGCCTGTTCCTTCTCAGACTAGGCCCATGAAGGTTTCCTAGATCTTGGGTAGCGATGGAACACCGGTTAACTCTCCTGGAACTGCCTTCAACTATTTAAGAAAAATCAGAGGGGAAAGCAGCTTTGGAGGAAACGTGCAAAGTAAAGCTATATGTGGGAGGCAGCAGTTCTAGTAAATGCACAGAACTCACAGATCTGATTTTTCTTTTAAAGACATGTAAATAAAAAGGAGTTCTCACTGGTATAAATTACTCCTGCCTTTTTTTTTTTTTTTTTTCCTCCACTTTTTTCAACTGCGCACATTTTGGAACTGTGTGAACCAGCTCTTACATATTGATCAATCTTTTAAAGTTTATACATCATTTTCTTAAGGAAGGAAACAAAGATCAAGCTGAAAAGAATATTCAGGCAAAGGAGAAAAATCACACGATGAATGAATGCAGTCTTCGTGGGTGAGTATTCTGGGATGGCAGCGTAGGGTATAGGGACAACTTTCAAACACTTACTCAAATGTGCTTAGCCTCATCATTTCCTGCCTCTAATTTTTACCGAATAACCACCTTGAGATCCCAGGAATTCAATAGGAAACTCAATTGAACAGCAAGTTCCAGGGTATTCCACATAATCTCTCTTTAAGGCAACGTCCCAAAACTGAGAGATGGGACTATAATCACCACAAGTTAGGTGACTTTTCATATTCATATTCCTTCCATGTTCTTTGACAATCCTGGTCCAACTACTTACTAATTGTGGACCCTGTGTGCTTTACTTTCCTCTGCTATATAATGAGTATAATATTAATACCTTCTTTATCAGGTTGGTGTGAAAACTGCATGAATAAATGTAAAGCACTTGGACTGTGTCTGACACAGTAAAATGCTCGAATAGCGTCAGCTGTTATTATTACTACTACTTACTACTATTATTTGCAAAAACACTACAAGGGATAATTATATCCAGGAAGCTTCCCTTGTATCGGTAATGTTTTATTGCTTTTTCTAAAATTTAAATCAGAGCAACAGTCAATACATGCACACAAAAAAGGCAATTATTCAAAAAAGTGGGGGAAAAGCCTCCCATACCCATGTCACCTGCTGGTGAGTTTCAGGTAAGGGTGTAGCTGGGAGCATCCGGTTCCAAGACTGCCTTGTATGTCTCTTAGAGGATGCCTCCCCTTCTGCTGCGGTTTTTAATCAGCGTTTCTAGGGCAGGGTTGCAGGCGGGGTCGCGAACCCCCTGGAGTTGAACAGGGAGCTGGGTGAGGCTGCGGCTCTGGGCATTTCTGGTGAGGGGTTCCACGGCTTTCCACAGACTCTAACGACCCTGTAGCGAGCCGCATGCTATACAGGGTTAAACTCGCGGCATATCGAACGAACAATTAACTTCACGGAAAACTGTAGCAATAACCGGGACACCTGCACTGTTAATCAGCTATCTCAACACCAGAGAGAACCACCAGCACAAGGGGCAAGAGCTGGCCAGGCGGCGCAAGGCGCTGCGCTCTCACTGCGTCCAGACAGACCTGTGAACTTCACCGCCAAAGAACTCACCGCTCCGCAGACCCGACCTGGGAGAGGGGTTCAATTTCCCCTCCCCTTCCCCATCCCTCCTTCATTGGCAAGGACATACTCAAAGGAAACTGGCAACGCTCCGTCTAGGGTTTCGCTCCTGCCCTCGGCTGACACCGAAACCACTTCTCCCAGGGAAGTTAATTAAAGGAACCATTAATCCGCACAAAAATCCAAAACCTACCCCCAAAGCTCAAGAGCCCTGAAAGGAGATTGAGGGCGCCTCTGCGGATCGTGAACATCTCTGCTTGTCGCTGGGGCTTAGGGGTGGGCAGGGGGTGCCAAAGGGGCGCAGGCAAGACCCGGCCAGAGCGTCAGACGCCGGCCCCCATTCCGAGGCGGCCCAGTCTACACGCCAGCGATGCCGGCTGAGCCGGGCTTGGAGGCGGCCAGGTAAGCAGGTAGGTGTAGGCATGTGTCTGAGCAGACACACAGCCGCGGCGGATTAAAGTTCAAACCCGTTCACACTCCGCTTCCCCTTCCCAGGCGTTCTCAGGCACGGCCCAGGCAGCCACTTTCCCGGGGAAGCCTGGGCGCTCGACCGGACAGTCCCCTCTTTGTCATTCTTAATGACTCCCCTTGCCTCCCAGGCGCCAACCCATTGAGACTATTCGCTTCTCTCCACTCTCCCAGGCGGGCGCAGAAACCCCCGGAAAGGGGAGCTCGGCGGGGACCTGGGGAAGCAGGGTGTCGCGGGGCGCAGGGGGCGCCGCAGCCAGAGTACGTACCCAGCACGAACAGGGCGAGCTGTCCAGCCGAGGGGACCATTTTACGGGCGGGCGGGCAGCAGGCGCTCCAGCCTCCTGCCCTACCTGCGGTGCCCGAGTGGCGGA
>NW_012108641.1:281419-313323 GCF_000951045.1 Mandrillus leucophaeus
TGGGCCGCAGTGGCGGCTTCCAGGCTCTAGGCGGCGGAGCGGAGCCGCCTGGGCGCCCGTTAACTACATCGAGGGGCCGCTCCTGGGGCATCTCTGGGGCGGGGAAGGCTGGAGGCTGGGGACGCAGCCAGGAAAGGGACCTGCGAGTTTCGCCGGTCGCTTGCCAAGACTTGGCTCAAGGAGAGTGGTTCCCGAATCAATGAAGAATTTGTTAAACTAGGTTTCCCACCTGTGCCCCAGTCCCCATCAATTCTGCAACGCCTGCCGCCTTACCTCCCAGGCAGGCCACATCGTAATGATCAGTCTTCGTACTTCTGGCCTGGGGCTGATAAAAGATGGGTCTCTATGACGAATCTGGTTATACAGCACCACCAGCTGAGGCCAAGCGCCTGCTAGCCTGCCACCAAGTGTACCCCGAAAGAGGGGTGTGTGGGCCCGAGTCACCTGGGTGGTTCTTTCAGGATTTGTGACTCTGAGGTGGCCCCTGGTGCTGGAATTTGGGGATGTGGAGGGGATACAGGGAAAACATTCTGGGCGAAGAGTGGAAGATCCATAGGTTCCTTGGTGACCCTCATGGGGACAGTACACCCGGGAGAGTCATGTTCTGCAGGTACCCAGAGCTCACGGACTGACCCTCCTCTCCTGCCTCCTCTGGCCTAGGTGCTCCGAGTAGATCCAATTTCCTTGGAGGTGGGGGTGGGGGGTGTTGGGCCTGGGGAATCTATTGCTGCTTACTTGGGGAGGCTCAGGCTCTCACCTTTGACTTTTGCCCAGTTTGTTTCATGTAAGTAGAGCAACCTAGTTTCAAGAAGGAAGCACCAGGTCATTGGTCTCAACAGTTGGGCAGGAAGCACCAGTGTAAATCATTCCTTTCAATACATTTGTTGGAGCATACTTTGTTCTTTTAGGGTAACTCTTTTCCTTGGTCCACCCCATGTGTGTACAAGACACACATGCACTTCCTTTAGTAGGTTGTCCCTGACTCCCACTTCCTTCAGGTTGATCTTGACCTACTCTGGTGGTTTCCCTGTCTTCTCCCTAAACAAGTCTGCCTTGGCTACAGAAGGGGAGGAATCAGGGGTTCCCCCACCCTTCTCCTGTTCCCCAGGACTGGAGAAGGACCTGACTCCTTGCTTCCTCCTGGAACACGCAAATCAAGCTCATTGTGGCTGAGGGATGGCTGCCCAGCTGGCTGAGAGTCATGCTCAGCAGTTTCTGCTTATCTGCCCCCTACCCCCAAAGTCAGAGGTGGAGGGAAGTAGCAGAATCAAGCCAATTTCCTTCATGATTGGAAAATATTTTAAATCAAGAGGTAACTTGCAGGCCAGGCACGATGGCTCACACCTGTAATACCATCACTTTGGGAGGCTGAGGTGGGTGGATTGCTTGAGCTCAGGAGTTCAAGACCAGCCTGGGCAACATGGTGAAACCCCCATCTCTACTAAAAATACAAAAAATTAGCCAGACATGGTGGCATGCGCCTGTAGTCCCAGCTACTTGGGAGGCTGAAGCACGAGAATCACTTGAACCTGGGAGGCGGAGGTTGCAGTGAGCTGAGATTGTGCCACCGCACTCCAGCCTGGGTGACAGAGACCCTGTCTCAAAAAAAAAAAAAAAAAAAAAAACCACACACACAAACAAAACAGATAATTTGCCATCTTACAAACTAAAGAGTATCCAAATCAAAGTACATTTTAATGTTTGAAAAGCATTAATTCTCCCTCCAAGATTTTCAAAAGCTGGTCCATATCTACAGTTTTATAACCTTCCAATTCATTCATTCAAGTCCAACAGGTCATCAGGGGCTGTTTTTTGTTTTTTTTGTTTTTAACTTAAAGATCATTTTTCAGTAAACTGAAATGAAATGATTTTTAAACATTTAGTCATAGAGGAAACCTAATATCCTAAATTGTTGATGCTCTAGCATTTGCATTTTATATATCTCATTTAATCCTCACAATAATCTTATGAGATAGACCCCATCCCCCTTTTATAAGAGAACAATCAAGGCGGTGAATTTAGTAACTTATCCAGAATTACACAGGCAATAAGGGGCAGAGCTTGATTTTGAAGACAGAACAAGCTGGTTCCAAGGCTCATGTGCTGGCTTCTATGCTATGCTGCCTCGGTTTCCACATTTTTAATAAGGATAATGCTTAATTCATTGGGTTGATATGAGTACTAAATACAAGAATTTATTTGCATAGTTAGCACAATATTTGACATCAACAAAGCTACCTCTTATTTAAAAGAAAACTCCCTCAGTGGACACACCTTTCCCTTCTCTTAGTTCCTTTCCACTATCTTTATGTTATCATTTTCATATCAGCTCCTTTGCTTGAGCATATGCATGTACATGCACGTGTACACCTCTTCCTATGGGAAATATCTTCACAGGTGAATCAGGAGGTATGAAGTTGTTTCTCAGCCTGTGGTGTGAAAGAAATTAGAAAAAAAATGACAGAATGCAATTTAGAGCAAAGCAATCATTTTTCCTAAAGGGTGGTGTGACATTTTGTATTGGAACACCTCACTCTCTGAGCCAAGTGAAATTCCAACTGTAGCCCCTTGAAGCTGTGTGGAGACTCAGGTATGCGCCTTCACCTACAGACACTGCATCTGCCTGGCTTGGCCACTGCAGCTCCTGTTTCTCTGCATGTGGAGCCTGATAATTATGTGGCCTTCCCATTAAGAATCTGCCTGGACTGCTTTTGCACACACTTGCTGCAGCTGGTCTTGAGCTCAGTATAATCTCTTCTGCGAGAAGCCAATCACAGCCTCTCCTCCCTGTGCAAACAAGAGAACTACGTTATGCTCTACTGAGAGCCAGTAAACCCCCCTGTCAGTTTTCCCTTTCCTTTCTCCTGCATGCTTATTATAGAGGGTATGTTTAAAGAGCCCCCTTCTTCACTGTGATCAGCCTCCCCGTCCTTCCTGATTCATCTGTGGAAGTGATTGTGGAGTTGTGAGCACCAGAGCCTTCCTTGAATAATTCAGGCCAGCTGAGCTTGCTGTTTTAGATCAGCAGTTACCCAAGATACTGGGGAGTGAACAGCCCAGACATTCTTTGGGAGGACGCACAGCCATGGGCCCAGCATTGAAGGAATTACAATTCCCACAGTCAAGCCCCAGGGAGCAGTGACTGGGCTGGCTTCAGGTGGCTGCAGGACCTTCCTGGGTGACAGCAGCAGACAGCCCGGCTCAGAGGGAAAACAGGATGGGGCACCTGGTGTAGTGGGGGGGCAAAGGAGAGATGTCATCTGTGTATACGAAAGAAAGAGAGGGAAGTTTTATTAAGGACTCTGGAGAACTGTGTTTAGGGAGAGTGAGGAGATTTTAATGTGTTAAGGGGATTTAGAAAAAGAAATCTATTGTCTAAATATCAGCTCCCTCTGGGGCCTTAGCTATTAGTGTGTTCCTTATCTCTTGCCAAAGGAAAAAGTAGGAAACCTTATGCTGGGCTCATTTGTACAGTTTTCATCACCAGCATAATGGGCAAGGTAAGAAGAGATAAGAGGCATTTGCTTTGTTCTCAGCTACCTTGGTGATTTTTGTTGCCAGTGTTGTCCGAAGACTGGTCTGACCTTCTGCTTAACATCTTCCATCCCCCAGCTCTCAGGCCTACCTTTGGAATGCACATTGAAGTTGAAAATGAAGCTCGAATCTTTCCTTTCCAGAGATTTCACAGAATGGCTCTAAAGCCCAGTACTGAAGTGTGGAGGTTGGTGTTCCACTAGTGGTCCAAGCAGCTCCACGTCCTAGTCAAGGTGCTAGGTCAGAGTCTCTAGGATTCAGGGTCACCAGGTGGCTACCACATGAAAGACATTGTATAGTTTGTGAACTTCCTAGACAACAGGATGCAGTAGCGGTACCCACAGGATGGAGCACAACTGCTGTGAAGCCGTTCCATTAAGCGTGCTTGGAGGCAGGATAACTCTGCATTCAATTCTGTCCTCCTATCTTTGCTACTGTCCTCAGCAGTCTCAACCACACAGCCATACCCTTCTGGAGACTGGAAAGATTGTCCTAGCAGGAGTGCCCCTGGGAAAGTCCTAAATCAAGTACCCAGAAATCCTCAGGCAAGTACACTTAATGATGTTGATGGAAATAGGGTAGTGATGATTAACAGAAGCGACAGAGAGATAGGAGAAAGAAAATATGAAGAATCAAGGAAGGAGAAATCAAAGAACTACAGAGAGCTGAAAAGGTGGCTTGATAATTTATTTTTCAGTGATGGGTCAGTGTGCCTGATAAACTCAAGAGATTCTCCCCAAGCTCAGACGAAAAGGGAAAATAAATTGGGACAGCTAAGGTATGAGACAAAGCCAAAGCCAGAATATCCAAAATAGTAATGGAGCGCTCAGAAACAAAGAGAGCTGATAGAGGAGAAACTTCTTACATCCCCCAGAGGGAGGGACTAGTGATGGCAAGAAGGTGTTAAGAATCCCATAGGTCTATAAGGTGGAGAGGATCTTGTTTAAAGAGACTATGAAAGGTGCAAGGATAAACTTGCATTCTGTGACAGATGTCCAAACCGTCACATTGAACATCTCATCCCATCCCCACCCCCTGCTTCCAAACTCCCATTGAAGAACCAAAGGAAAATAATGTTAGGGGAAAATCTATGTCATTGTTCAAAACTGAAAGAAGGATTCCACCCACATGCCAGACGTTGTAAGGAATTTCTGTAAGACTTAATGCAGATGAGACTAGTTTGACAGAAGGATTTGACAACCTTCAATTCACCTTAGAGAAAAGCCTCTCCAGGGAAGGACCCCCACCCCCAACCCCAGACTCAGTAATGCTCCCAAACTGGTGATGACAAGAGCTGCAGGCAAAAATAAACCACAGAGGCTGGGCACGGTGACTCACGCCTGTAATCCCAGCACTTTGGGAGGCCGAGGCGGGTGGATCACCTGAGGTCAGAGTTTGAGACCAGCCTGATCAACACAGCGAAACCCTGTCTCTGCTAAAAATACAAAAAAAAAAAAATTAGCTGGGTGTGGTGGTGGGCACCTATAATTTCAGCCACTTGGGAGGCTGAGACAGGAGAATCTCTTTAACCCACGAGGCAGAGGTTGCAGTTGGCCGAGCTCGCGCCACTGCACTCCAGCCTGCGCGGCAGAGCGTGACTCTGTCTTAAATAAATAAATAAATAAACATGTGGGGCAAGTCTCCATCCTCTTGAAACATTTAGGAAGTGCCCAGGTACTGGGGTGCATACAGAGCAGGGATCCCACTGACGGGATCCTAATTCGGTGCCTGGTACAGAGAAAACATTGCTGGGGAGCAGTGGCGAAGGCAGCCACACAAGCTCCCTGCTGGCTTTATGTGTTTACAACATGCGGGAAAAAGAAGCTCTTCAATATGAAGGCAAAACTCCGCTCTCTTGGGGGCCCCCACAGAGCACCACTGGCTCTTAATAGTTTTCTTTCATCTCTTCACTCCACATTTGTTCATTGCAAGCCTGTTGTGTTCCAGGCACTGGATAAGACACTAGGTATTCAACAATGGACAAGTAAAGTGTTTTCTGCTTTGTGGAGCTACTCAGGCAAAAGAATCAGGTTACCTCCAAAGTTAAAAAAAATCATAATTGACATTGACATTTGACATAATTGCCAAAGTAAACAAAGCAATACTCATGGAATTTTGAAGGGAAATGATTGTGACACAAAATTCTGTTTCTTACCAACATATTTCAGATAACCTATTAAAAAATAAACCATTTATGTACCACTCCAAATGAAAACAAAAGAATCCACAGAGAATATTCCAGCCAAGCAAATAAGCTCAATAAAGTAAAAGAAATGTCAGTGAATGACAGCAATAAAATTTAATGTTGAACCCAACTCCTGATTTTTAATATGTTGTACTGCTCACTGTTGGTTGTCAATAGGATGGAAATTTTACTTTCCTTCCTGCTAACAGAATCCCAATTATGTTTGGTGGACAGCATGCCTCTGCCCATAGGAGAGGCAAGACAATGCCTTGGCCTTTGCTGATGATTAACCTGGGGGCAGGCACATGACTAAATCTGGCCAGTGAAATGTCAGGGGGAGTCTCCTGTTAGGCTTTTTGGGGAGGAATTTGCTTCTTGATAAAGACAGGCAGCAAGGTAGCTTGACTTTCTGCCTCGAAGTTGGTTGTCAAAAGATGAAATATCTGGAGTTGTGGCATCCATCCTGTGACTCTGAGGAGGCCAACAGAGTCTGAGACATGCCCACCTTGACACTGAAGAGCTAGCTGCTGAGCCAGCCCTGGACCTGTTTCTTTCTCCCATGTTTCTGTGTGGGGTGATTACAATCTCCATAATGCCTGAGATATGGAAGAAAGTTCTAAAACAATATACATGAATTAGGAGTTGGGACTAAATAATAATAAAATAAATCTAAAGGCCCATATTATTGTCTTAGAAACTGGGAGGACGGGGTGGCATAGGAGAAGGGAAAGTAAAAATGTGCTTCTTTTCCTTCCTTCCTTCCTTCCTTCCTTCCTTCCTTCCTTCCTTCCTTCCTTCCTTCCTTCCTTTCTCTCTTTCTCTTTTTCTTCTTTTTTTTTTTTTTGAAGTCTCGCCCTCTCACCCAGGCTGGAGTGCAATGGTGCGATATTGACTCTCTGCAACCTCTACCTCCCGGACTTAAGAGATCCACCCACCTCAGCCTCCCAAATAGCTGGGATTACAGGCATGTGCCACCACACCTGGCTAATTTTTGTATTTTTAGTAGAGATGGGGTTTCACTGTGTTGGCCAGGGTAGTCTCAAACTCCTGACCACAGGTGACCACTCCTGCCTGCCTCAGCCTCCCAAAGTGCTGGGATTACAGGTTTGAGACACCATACCAGGCTCATCTTTTGTGGAAGAGAATTAATAGCTACTGTGAAATCTTTCCTCTGATACAGAAATTTAAAATTTATTTAAAAAGTTAAAGGTAACTAGTAATAGGATAAAAATAGAATTTATCCAAATTTCTAAAAGAACAAAGAGAGTCAGCAAGAGATGTTGTGTGTAATATTAACGTAGCAAGAAGAAAGAACAAAGAAAATCCCAAGATAGAAAAGCTAGGAAGCATATATAATATGATCAGATCGGTAGAAGTAGGCACAAATATATCTGTGTTCTTGTTAATCATGAATAGGCTTAACTGCTCCTTTAAAACACAAAATCTGACTAAAGGCTTGTAAGAAACACACCCAATAGTGATTTATATCACTATTAAGCAAAAACCATTGCTCAGTAAATGCAAACCAAACAAAACCTGGGGAGGTGATACAATGAGGAGAAAACAAAAATTCACTACAGAAAAGAAATTAATATATACACAGGATCATTTTAGTCAAAACTATTAGAAATATAAGAAAAACTACAAGGACAAATTTATAATTCCTTTGTATTGGTAGACGGTAACATTAATGGCCCCCAGTGAAGCAAAATTCCCATTACCCTGTCCTTGTGTAGTCCCCTCCCACATGGACTGTGGGTTTGGCCATGAGACTTACTTTGGTTGATGGGACGTGAGTAAAGAGAATGATGCATGCAGAGACTTCATAAACTCCTGTGCATTAGGGCTTGTGCTCTTGGAATGTTTCTGCATCATGAACAGCTGCCAATCTAGTCTACTAGAGGCTGACGAGGGGCCGCATGGGGCACTGCCCCCATTACTGAACCCAGCCCCTCACCCCACCTACCAGTTGAATCTGGCTGTAAGAGTGAACCCAGTCAACCCACAGAATTGTGAGAAATAATAAAATGCCATTGTTTTAAGTCACTAAATTTTAGTGGGGCTTGTTATGCAGCAGTAAGCAATGACCACACTTTGTCAAACCCGAGCATCTCTTTCTGTCTATGGCTTCTCAAAAGGAAAGAAATTAAGTAAAATTATGATTAATTTGAATAATTTGTCCAATATAATTAATAAATACAAATCAAAATTTTCTACTCTGTAAATATATATTCCTTTCAAGTATCTTTAGAAGATATTTAAGAAATGATCATATGCCAACCCTCAGGATCTTAAGTAATTCTAAGAAAACACTTTTTAGGTTATAACCATTGACTATAAGACAATTAAACTAGAACTTAATAACAAAAGGACAACTTAAACATCTAATCACTTGGAAATAAATTTTTTTTATCCATACTACTCTCAGATCAAAGAGAAAGTGAATGCTACAAAATGATTATGACAGCAAAATCAAAACATTTGGGATTCAGCTAAAGTTATATGCAAAGAAAAATTTGTAGACACAAATTTTCTTTTATTATCAAGAAACAAAACTCACTAAAGTAACAAAAAGTAACTGAAATGAGAAGGAAAAAGCAATAAAGTAAAACTAAGGAAGGCAAAAATATGGGTTTACAATTAAAGCATACCTTAATGAATTTAAAGATTGGAAAGCAATGCAAGAGCATTTTGAAAATAATGAAACCATGACAAGACTAATCATGAACAGTAGTGAGAAAATTAAAAATGCACAATGTTGGGAATGAGAAGTGGCATAGAAAAGGTATTTTAATTATAAGAAAATGTGTAATTGAATGTTAATGAATTTTAAAATTTTATTTAAATTAATAAATTTTCCAGGAAAATGTAATTGCTAAATCGACTCAAGAGCTAGAAAACTTGAAAAGACTAATAATCAAAGAAGAAAGGGATATATTGTTAAATAATTACTCTATAAAAAAGGCCTGTTCCAGAGTTATACCGTGGATTTCTTTTCACTCAAGAAATTTCATGTTCTTGCTGTTTAAAATATTCCAGAACATTAAAAAAGAATGAAAAAGGTCCCCATTCAGCTTCTGAAACTAAAGGAATCCTGATACCCCAAACTAACTAAATTAGCAAAAACAAAAAGCAAAAAAAAAAAACAAAAGACCGATCTGACCTAACAGTATGGGTGAAAAAGGTAAGTAAAATGCTACCAAATCAAAGTTCAAATGGCATGAAAAATCATACACTGTGACAAAGTAGAGTTTGTTCTAGTAATTCAGGTAACGTTTCATTAATATAAATAATTACATCTTAAAATAAAAGATAAAACTGATAATTATCTACAGTGGCTGGAAAATTTCTTTGTTAACTGGAAATAGGATATTTCATTTATGTAAAGAATACCTCTGTCAAATCAGCGTTGATAAAATCCTTCGTATTAAGACATTTGGAGTATTCTTATTAATGGGACCAAACACGGATGACAATTTAACCACAATTATATAACATTTTCCATACAGTTTGATTTGTGGTGAAGAATCTTAAGGTTTTTTGATACTGAGTACATTTATCCATTCTTTTCCCCACTTCAAACAAGGTATTGTTTGAAATAATACTTTTATCATATGGCAAATTATTTAATATTCCTGGTTCCATGCTCCCCCCCTCAGGATTTATATTCTGTATTAATTATTTGTCTGTCTCTGTCCCCTTCCACAACTTCACACTGTTTTGCATTAGTTTAACTTCATAATATAAATTATTGATTTTTCGGGTCACCTACACCTTGGAGAGTCTGGTGAAAACTATGAGCTGTTTTGCCTGCTACTCCCATATATATTTATGTTTATATCCATGTCTCTATATACCAAATTGCACATATTATTATAGGTATTTATAGACTCTCTGAAATTTATGATGGATCCCAGGTTAACAACATCTGCAGTAAATATTCATCTATACTTATTCTAGCACATTTACATTTTACATTTTTCGCTCTTTAACTCAATGGAAATGTATTTTGATGACTATTTACAATATATTCCTAAAAATGTACAGTATGATCCAATTTTTGTCCCTCCCCGTAAATATGTTATATACATGCACAGAGAAACAGAAAGCTACAGATACAGCAAAATGTTTCAATACTATGGGTGGTAAAATTGAGTGATTCTTTGTCTATTCTCTGCTTTTCTTTATTTAAATTTTCCACAATGAATATATTTTGCTTTTGTAATAAGAAACAGATTAATTTCTTTCAGAAGGAAAAGCAGTGAGAATGGCTTAGTTGGTTACAGAGCTACAGGGAATGAGAGGTGGGAGAGTTTCTCTTCCTTTGTGGGTAGAGATGATTAGGGGGTCGTGGAGAGTGAAGTTTGAACATCAACTGTTTGCACTGGTGCACCAGGGCAGGCAGGAATCAGAGGCTGTCTGGGCCAATCTCACTGCCTGGACACAGGCGCCTCAGTGTGAACCGGGGCCTGTGATGGGCCGATACTGCTGGTTCCTGGAACAAGGGCCCTGTGTCTTCCACTGTCCAACACAAAGGACAGAGGTCCCCTGTTTACTTTGGATTAGAAATGTTCAAATGAAGGACAGCAACAACATTTGAGTTTTTCCTCTTTTCAGTTTCTTACCAAAAAAAATTGTAGTAAGTTGGAGATTTTTTTGGCATCTTCTGTGAATAAAATCAATCAGACTAGATTGCTGAAGGAGTCTTAAAGAGCTTTCCTTGTTTACTATGTTTTTTAGATTTATGGCTTAAAGCTTAAGAAGTAGCAGTGACTGACTAGGCCTCTGAATTGTCCATTCATTTCCCAAGAAATGGGGCATTCCCAATTCCTTGGTCAGTTGGGCCAAGTGACCTTTGACCTTTGGCAATAAGCTCATTCTAGGCTGGAAGTACTGACATAATTATGGAAACACTCCTTCCTTTTGTCCAACCTCCCACACTTCGAAATACTCCTTTCCTTTCAGATGCTCATTCAAAACCCCCCTCAATTAGACCTGCTAAGACATAGAGTTTTTATCAGACATAGAAGTCTTTAAATCCCACTTCTTTTTATCTCGAGTTTCTATTGGCCACCAGCACGAATGCAGAAAGGTAAAGTGTAGTAAATCCTCATTTAACATCACTGATGGGTTCTTGGAAACCGCAACTTTAAGAGAAATGACGTATAACAAAACCAGTTTTACTATAGGCTAATTGATATAAACAAAAGTTAAGTTCATACAGCATATTTCTGGTTACAAAAACATCACCAAACTTCTGAATAATGACCAAAACACTTCTAGTATTAAACATTGAAATAAATGTGAGCTATACTTACATTTAAGAAAGATG
Source organism: Mandrillus leucophaeus (assembly GCF_000951045.1). NCBI lineage: Eukaryota > Metazoa > Chordata > Mammalia > Primates > Cercopithecidae > Mandrillus > Mandrillus leucophaeus. Next base: position 292,471 of record NW_012108641.1, read on the forward strand.
AATAAAAACATGTAAGATTATTATTTACCCACTTATTCCAGTTCAGGGGAAGGGGTGGCTGGAACATATCCTGGCAGCTCAGAGCACCAGGCGGGAACCAGCCCAGGACAGGGCACCGGGCCACCGTAGGGTGCTCACACACACACCCACACTCACTCAATGGGGCCCTATAGACACAACAAGGAACCTGACGTGCACATCTCTGGGATGTGGGAAGGAACTGGAGAGCCTGGAGAAAGCCCACACGGACACAGGGAGAATGTGCAGACTCCATTCAGACAGTGGCCCCAGCCAGGTATTGATTTTTTTTCTCATCAACATTATAACAAAACGACGGTGAACAAAACATTATTTGAGGACCCACTGTGAGCCAACAGATTTTAAGATATAGCCAAGCTCACACAAAGAAAATCCCCTAAACACAAGTCATTTCTTTACACATCACGTTTTCCGAATTCCAATGAGAACAAGCATTTATTCCCCCACAGGTAGATAAGTGATGTTGAGAGCAGAAGTGATTGCTCTGAGAAACTGTCGGAAAACCAAGAGTCAGTAAAGTCAGTAATTATTTGGCGATTCATGCTTCAGGGGACAGGAGCCATTTGTTGGGCTCCACGCTTATTTTCGAACCTTTTGTTGGCCGGTTGTGGTGACTCACACCTGTAATCCCAGCACTTTAGGAGGCCGAGGCAGGTGGATCACGAGCTCAAGAGATCGAGAACATCCTGGCCAACATGGTGAAACCCCGCCTCTACTAAAAATACAAAAATTAGCTGGATGTGGCGGCGCACCCCTGTAGTCCCAGCTACTTGGGAGGTTGAGGCAGGAGAATCCCTTGAATCCAGGAGGCGGAGGTTGCAGTGAGCTGAGATCACACCACTGCACTCCAGCCTGGCGACAGAGTGAGACTCCATCTCAAAAAAAAAAAAAAAAAAAAAAAGAACCTTTTGTTGCTTCCTTTCCCTGGGCTGTGTTGTCTCTCTCCTTGCCGCCCCACTTGGGCTTGCTCTCCTACCACCTTTTCCTTTCCCTCTTGTCCTCTCTCTCTTCCTATTTCTCACTTTCTCTCTCTGTTTACCAGCAATAAGAGAAAGTAAGCGCCTATATGATATTTTATTTAATGTTAACGTCATTGATTTTAAGAGATCTTTATGTTGTCATTTTTTCTTGTTTTAATTAAAAACCTAAATTTAGTTGACCTTTATTCAGATATAATTCACTTAACTTTTTTCCCACTGTGTGTGCATGTATTTTAAATTAACAACAATCCTTTGACTTCTGTGCTGATCCGAAAGGTGTTTTATCCTGCCATTTTATTTCTTACTGTTAGACAACTGACCTCTAGTGTGTGTGTGTGTGTATGTGTGTGTGTGTTTTCTTGCATTTTTATAAACTTGACAATGTATGTTTGCAAATATAGTAGTAAGTAACTCAGCATAATCCAGTTCTTGCTCATGATATAGCCTTCACCTATGCTCTGAAACTGCACCTCAGATCTGAGAAAAATGTGCCCGCCCGGTCCTTGACTTACGTATCACTAAATATCTGGCCAGCAGGCCTCTTCCTGATGCCAGACACAAGTCAGGCAAGTAACTTGCTTCTCCAGTTGGGCAGGACCTTGGGATTCCCCTGGATGAGAGTCCTGGGTGGGGGTGGGATAGGTCCACTGATATTACTGTTGGATCACACTGAATGAGATAACCAAATTTTCCTTCTCATGATGCCACTTACAAAGAGCTTCTGAATAATTATCTGTTTGATCCTTACACCAACCCTGGGAGGTGAAGCTACTAATGTTATCCCCAATTTAAAGATGTGAAAACTGAGACTCACAGAAACTAGGTGACTTGTCTAGGGTCACACAGCCAGGAAACATCAGGGCGAGAATTTGAACCCTGGGCTTCTGAACTTCAGATCCAGGGCCTGGCACAGAGTGGGCCCAGCAGACATTTCTTCTTCCCATCGCACCTGCCATGAGCTAAAGAAAAGTCATCACTTCTGTCTTGTAGGACCAGCTCTCCATGGAAGGACATCCCCACCACCAGGACCTCTGGCAGAGAGGAATTAAAGACCCAATTCTGTTGTGATATTCATTATTCAGATCTCAGAACTCTCACGGATCTCTTGGATGTCCCCTGCTAGCTCAACTGATGAGACTATTACTTTATGTACCACTGCATGAAAAAGAAGGGAATCTCCTATTTCTCACACAGGATAACAGTTGAGCGTCATTACCACAATAAAATAGACATGTTGGCGGCCAGGTTCATGTAAGGACTAAGCGGCCCCATGAATCACCTAAGACTGGCTACTCCTAGGACACTCCTCTCTGTGGTTTGCTAGGTAGCAGAGAGGGGAAGCTAAATATTAGTTTCTAGTAACAACTGGGAAGGTTTTTTTCTTTTTAAATAAAAATGGAATCAGCGTAATTAGGAATGAAGATAAAGCTTGGAACCAAGTTAGAGAAGGTAAAGTCTACGTAGAAGGGCTGTTGCAAATATAAAACTTGGCTGCGTTCTTTGTGAAGGCTCAAACTTGGGAAGGTTAAATACCGTAAGTTTTTTCATTTGCTCTGTATTTTGATCCTGAAAATAAAGCTAGCTTTGCCCATTTATTATTTTAAAAACTTGGGGGAAAGGAGAAGAAAGGGACAATTTTTAAAAAACTGTCTGGAAACATTACAGCTGAAAGAAGCTACCTAGGAGCTGGGTAGAGAACCTAGTGACTAAGAGAATGAGGAATGCCGAGTATGCGTCCTGTGGGCGGGGTCTACCCTCGCCGCTTTCACATACGGGAATCTTGACACCAAACATGTTCTTACATGCATGGTGGTGTGAATGATTTGGAGGAATTCATAGTTAGTACAAGGAAGAACCTGGAACATGCTTAATGATTTACCCCTGGAGATCGTAATAAACAATGTAAAATTTGGGAGACATCTCTGAATTCCCTGGCTCTTGCAGAATTCAGCTGGGCAGTCAGAGCCAGTATTGTGCCCTTGGGAATGTCGCTGAAGTCCCAGGAAGATAAGAGACGTCTAGACATGAGACTTGTTTGAGGCAACCCTACTCACCAGCTATGCTCCCAATCAAAATGCCATCCTTCTAATTCTGTTAGAATTATTCCCACACTTACTGCATTCTCATATTCTCAGAAACACACACACACACACACACACACACACACACACACACACAAAGAATATTCCATACTGCCAAGTTTAAAGGGCTCCTGTTAACTCCTAGTCGCCCTTAAGGGCTCAGCCAAAACCTCACCTTTTCAAGGTCCCCCTTGATTCTTCAAACATGGTCAGGGCCACCCATGAACTCATACTGCCCTATAGACCTCCCCGTGGCATTCAGAGCACTTCCTTTGTCCCCATCTCGGGGTGTTTTGTCTGATCCCACAATGCAGGTATGGATGCCCTTCTACCCCAATATACCTCTCACTAGATTCTTTTGACATTGCAAGCATCCTGAGGTGTTCAGTGGAAGGATCCCCAGAAGGATGTGGAGGCTGTGTGCCTCCTGGGTGGAAGTGGGAACCAAGCTGGGCATTGGAACCATGGGGATTGGGCTTAGAAAAGAAAGTAGCTGATTCTGTGAGCTCAACCACGTGGCGCCATCTTCCCTGCAGTGATAAGACCTCTGATGGAGAGCTGCTAAGGAGCTGTGAAGTCCAGGCACTAAACCTGTGAACTTGGGTCCCTCAGCGGGGGCTTGCCATAGTCAAGCATAGAAGGAGGGGCTCCTCCACAGAGGCCAGCCCCTGTGGGAGCCACCCAGTCTGAGGAATAGGGCTCTACCTCATTTTCCTGGATGACATCACCCAGGGATAGCAGGGATAAACGGATGAACACCAACAGCCTGGGCTTCTCAAGCCAGATTTAATTTCTCAAGCCAGACTTAAAGGGTCTTTTCTTTCATCTAAATTTATAACTATTATGCCCATAGAACAATTACAATTACATAAGGACTTCCAAAATTGTTAGTTTTCATGTCTACCTTCCCTGTTAGAAGTGTATATACCTAGCACAAAGTCTAGAAGGTGCTTGATTCTCAATCAGTATTCGTTCAATCAATGAGTGAACTAATCCTTGAAACATCCTTAAATCTTCCAATAATCCCAAATCCTTTTGTTGGAACCTTTGACCAAAACAAAATCATAAAACTACCACTACCCCACATGTCTTTGGGAGCTAGTCTATGTTAGCCTTGCAAGTCTGAAAGCATAGGTTTTTTTGTTTTGTTTTTATTTTTAATTTTTTTTTCATACAGTGTCACTCTCAGGATATGACAGCACCGCTTTTGAAAAACAGGTTGTTGTTGTTTTTTTAAAAAAGGTAAGAAGACAACACAGAGTTGGCCTCACACCGTGTGGATTAGATTTCTTAAGTGCTCACCTTCCACCTCTCGTGGTTGTACCAGATCACCCTTTTCTCTTGTGTTTTTCCAGATTTAACTGCCTGATCAAATAGTTTTACGAGAATAAACTCAGGAAGCAGGTTGAGAAATGAGCAGCTGAGACTGGAGTGTTCACTTTGTAAAGTACATACTACGAGAAGATCTGCACTCTAGGAGGTCTCAGCTGATGGGGAAGATGCTAGCACAGTGTCCTATGGTCAGAAAAGATGACCTGGCAAGATGCGGACTGGAGGAGAGGCAGGAAAGGGGATCCCTTCATGCTGAAATCAATGCAATGATGTCTGATATATAGAGAAAAACAAGTCCTGTATAAATATGTCATTACAAGTGACAAGATAATAGCGTTCTCTAGTGTATGGATTCTATTTCCTTATGTCATTCTGCTCAACCAAAAACAATCCTATTTGGCAGATTTCTGGCACTTTGCCTCTTCTCCTAATGACAGATCTAAACACATATATAAAAATACGTGGCCACAAAGAAATAACTTCTAGCTTTAAATGTCATTTGGCTAGAAATGTCTCAGGCAGTGTCTCCTAACTTTCCTACGATATCTTTGAAAACAAAGAAAAAGACAAGAACTCAAAACAAGCACCAGAAACTTTGACCCAATCAAAGACTTATCCAGATTCTTGGAAGCATTGTTCTTAATCATAAGGCAAGAAACATAGGATTGATACAAACCCATCCAAATTATGCCTCATGTAATAGAAGGCAATGGGAAGCCAGCTGCCCCTATTTTCTTAGAGACACAGAGATTCACAGTCTGTACCAACCAGAACACTAAGCAGGCACTCATGTGCGATGGAAGTGCTGCTTTTTGAGGATGCTAGTACTACATCTATTTGGAGACAGCACCTCCCAGGAAATAACTGGCCAGGAAGTGTGTGTACATGTGGGGGAGGGGTAGGAAGAAGGAAAACCAGCAATTTGTACTGTATCTTGGGAGGTGTAACTTTACCTTCACAAGCTAAACACTACAGACAAGGGTGGAGACAGGAAGAGTCCTAATAGCAGGACACTCTATCAATTGCAGTTTTGCAGGTGACTCTATGGGTCACAAGAATAGAGAACTAGATGGGGGAATGTGCTACCTCAGTAGAATGAAACTGTTATTTGGCGCATGCCTGCTAGAAACTGAAAATTGGTCTGGACTCATGCATGTCAACTTGTACTCCAGGTCTGAAAAGGGGGTGCATATGTATGAAATTCAATAGAATGTACAAATAATTAGGATTAATAAGTGACCTGAGCAAGGATGCAGAATACAAGGTCAATTAATTTCTATGTACTAGCAGTAAATAATTTTAAATGAAGTAAAAATACCATATACAACAACATAAAATCATCAAATATTAAGGAATAAATACAACAGAATATGTTTAAGATCTCTACATTGAAAACTACAAAGACACTGAAGGGAAAATGTTTAAAAGACCAAAATAAATGGAGAAATATACCATGTTTGTGGATCAAAGCATACAATATTGTTAAGATGTCAATCCTCACTAAATTCTATTGTAATCCCAATCCAAATCCCAAACGTTCTTCTACAATATGGCTTTGCCACTGCCCCATTAATAGAAGTTTACTTTTTCTCTCTTTGAATCTAGATAGGCTTATATGCTGCATGGCTTCCTCAGCAGGTGATAAATGGCAATTCAGCTTCAACCTGGATTACAGGAATAGCCATTGTTTTAGACTACAACTGTCATGTAAGCAGCGCAGCTGAACTGAGGCACCATGACATGAGGAAGCCCAAAGTCAGCCTATCTGGAGGGATCGCATGGAGAGGTCCCAAGACTACACGAAAAGAAGATGATATGAATGCCTGGCCAGCCCCCTGCTGCTCTAGCTTCTTGCTGTTCCAGCTCCAGCCATCATCCAACTGCAATTGCATGAGAGAACCCAGAAGCATAGAGTAAGCCCTTCCCAAATTCCTTCCCACGGAAACCCTGAGAGATAATAAATGACTGTTGTTGTTTTCAATCACTGTTTTGAAATTGGTCGTTAGGTAGCAAGAGAAGCCAGAACAGGGACCTTGGAGTACACAGAAGTTTCTTAATCAGTATACAAAAAGAGCTAACCACAAGCTTTAAAAAGTGATATATTGGATTTTGTTAAAATTAAGAATGTCAGTTTATCAGAAGATACTACTTAGAAGAGAGTGAGATGATGACCGGCAAAATGGGAGAAGTTTTCACAAAACATATCTGACAAAAAGGCCTGTATACAGAATGTAAAAGAATGCCAAAAAGTAAAAAGAAAAAGACAACAAACAACCCAATAAAAATGTTCACAAAACCCTTAAAGAGTCACTTTGTAAAAGAGAATAGCTAATAAGTATATATCAAGTTTTCAATATTATTATTCATCAGGAAATAGGAATTGAAACCACAATGAGATACCACCACACACTCACCAGAATGGCTAAAATCAAAACTAACAAAAGTAAGCATTGGCAGTGATGTGGAAAAATTGGAACCTTTATATACTGCAAATGGTAGTATAAAACAGCGCGACCAATTTGGAAAATTGTTTGGCAATAGCCATTGAAGCTAAATATAGTTATGACCCAGAAATTTCACTGCTAGGTATACACCCACTAGAAAAGACTTCATATGTTCACCGCAAGGTATATACAACAGTGTTCACAGAGCTTTAATTAATAACATCCCCAAACTGGAAACAATGCAAATATTCATAAACAGAAGAATGGGCAATAAATTATGATATATTTACACAAAAGAATACTCAACAATAAAAAGAACAAGCTACTGATACCACAAAAGCATGGATGAAGATCCCAGACAGTATGTTGAGCGAAATAAATGGGCATTAAAGAATATATACTGTATGTTTCCATTCATAGTAGTCCCCCCTTATCCGTGGTTTTGCTTTCTGCGGTTTAGGAGCCAGTGGTCAACCTCGGTCCAAAAATAGGTGAGTAGAGTACAATAACATATTTTGAGAGAGATGGGGGGAGGGAAGGAGGAAGAGGGAGACCATATTTACGTAATTTTTATTGCAGTGTATTGTTCTATTTTACTATTATTGTTAATCTCTTGCTATGCCTAATTTATAAATTACACTTTATCATAGGTATGTAAGTAAAGGAAAAAAACATAGTATAGATGAAGTTTGGTACTATCTACAGTTTCGAAAAGGCATCTACTAGGGGTCTTGTAACATATACCACGTGGATAATACAGGGACTACCTCATATAAAGTTCAAGAGCAGATAAAATTAACATGATAGAAGTCAGAATAGTGGTTACTTTGCAGGGGTAAGAGGAACAAGGGAGCTTTCTGGGATGTTAGAAGCATTCTGTATCTTTATCTGGATGGTAGTTACACTAGAAAATGCATGTGAAAAAATTCATTGAGCTATACATTTAAGATTAGTGATTCCACATATTTTACTGAATATATATTATACCCCTACTAAAAAGTAGAAAGAAAAAACAGAAAAAAGTGCCAGAGTATTAAGTGTATAACCAGACTGTCGTGAGAAAACTGGCATACACCACCACCCTATTTTTTGGGGAAAGGGACAAGAATTACATAAGGAAGTTTTTAATGGAAACTAAAATATAATAAATTAAAATCCACTTTGAGTTCAGTAAAAATCAGAATTAGTGCTGAAGAAAACTGAATTAGTTATAAGAATGAAAAAAAAAACAGGAAAAAACACCTCATAATTAAGATGAAAGGGGCAAGTCGTGAAAACAAGAGAGAAGATAATAGGATAGATTGGTGACCAACATTCAGCTAACTGACACCACTGAAGAAGAACCAGAACAAAGCAGACCAGAAATAATCAAAGATACGGCAGAAGAAAAGTATTTGAACTCTAGGTACTAGCAGAAGAATTCTTTGTGTCTCACTCAGAATTTGTGAACAGGAACCCATCCATGGCAGAACTGCCTAACTGACCACCATAGCTTATGCTCCCCTTTCCATGGCACAGAATTGTCAGCAGGCAGTTTCCCAGACAGGAACTACATTTCCCAGCTTTTCCTGTATCTAGGACAGGCCATGCACTAGTTCTCATTAATGAATGTTACACATGTTATTTCCACACCATTGTAGTTAAAAAGTCAGTGACAAACTGGATTAAGAAAATGTGGCACATATACACCATGGAATACTATGCAGCCATAAAAAAGGATGAGTTTGTGTCCTTTGTAGGGACATGGATGCAGCTGGAAACCATCATTCTCAGCAAACTATCACAAGAACAGAAAACCAAACACCGCATGTTCTCACTCATAGGTGGGAACTGAACAATGAGATCACTTGGACTTGGGAAGGGGAACATCACACACCGGGGCCTATCATGGGGAGGGTTGGGAGGGATTGCATTGGGAGATATACCTGATGTAAATGACGAGTTGATGGGTGCTGACGAGTTGATGGGTGCAGCACACCAACATGGCACAAGTATACATATGTAACAAACCTGGACGTTATGCACATGTACCCTAGAACTTAAAGTATAATAATAATAATAAATTAATTAATTAAAAAAAAGAAAGAAAACAACCTCAAAAAAAGAAAAAAAAGTCATTATACCTTCTTCTCCCTTTTCTGCCAGCTAGCTATTGATGCTGGTGACCTTAGAAGCCATTAGTTGAAGACGGCATGTGTTCCATCAGCCGAGGTCCCTGAATGACTGTGTGGAGCACAGCCTTCTCCTTAAGTTTCACCACAAACCGGAAACTACACATTAGACACTTCTATTGTGTTAAGCTACTGACATTTTTGGATTTATTTGCTTCAGTAAATATAAAGCAATGGGAACTCTCAGAGTTGGCTGATTGGAGAGGTACAACTACATTGGAAAACTGTTTAGATTACCCAATAAAGTTGAACTTGTAGATACTCTTTGACCCAGCAATTCAACTTCTAGTTATATATCCTATATGCAATGGATGTTTATAGCAGCATGGTTTACAGTAGTGAACAATAGGAAACCACCCAAATTTTCATCAAAAGTATGTCAGATGAGGGTTGAGCTCAGTGGCTCATGCCTGTAATCTCAGCACTTTGGGAGTCCAAGGCGGAGGGATGGCTTGAGGCCAGGAATTCAAGACCCACCTAGGCAACATAGCAAGACTCTGTCTCTACAAAAAATAAAATAAAAAGTAGGTCACATGAATTGTGACATATTCATAGCAATAATAAACCATAGAAAAATAAGCAAAACAAATTACAGATTATACAGTAACATGGATAAATATAAAAACATAATATTTAGCTGAAGAAACATGTTCCATAAGAATATATATAATATGATTCCATTTACATAAAATACAAAGATCAGGCAAAACTAAGCAATATACACCTATATCTTGCTTAAGGACTTTAACCCACTCTTGGAAACCCTGCTGCTAGATAAAAAGCCATTAAATAAAAGTACTTTTTCATTCATTAACTTTCTCTGGGAAAATTATGATATACTCCATTGCAACCCAAGATACCTAAACAAATTGTATAGATAAAAATATGTTGATCAGGCAATGAAAAATAAAAGCTCTAAAAGTAATAAACACCAGCTTGAAAGGAAACAAAAACTATCTTAAATGTATGTGTTGACATTTATTGCATTCACAGAGATTGTAGAGAAGTCTACTCAGAAAATATTCATGTTATTTAAATGGTCTTAGAACAAGAAAGGACAGAACATTTCTCAATGCATTTCTCAAAGCTGGTATAACCCTGATACCAAACTGGACAATGACTATGACAAAAAGAGAGAGATGACTTTAAATTATTGATCTGACCTAGGAATATAAATTTTTAGAAAATCATAAAGAAAATACTAGCAAATTGAAATCATCAGAAATTTGAAAGAAATACTCCGTGACCAAGTAGACCTTGTTGAAATAATGTAAGAATGGTATAATTATGGACATAAATGCTTAATTTATCACATTGTAGGTCAAAGAGAAAAACAGGGTATTAATAGCTGTCAAAAGTAATTTGATAAAAGTCAATATTTACTTTTGATTAATCATCTAGTAAATTGGGAACAAGGGTTTTTTTTCTTAATATATATTTAAATAAAACTGACTGCCAATATTATTTTTAATGATAAACACTAGAGGCATTCCATTCAAACCAGGAAAAAGACAAGGAACATTCTATCGCCTATTCTTATCTGTTTTCTGGAAGTGCTAATAAATGCAATTAGATCTTTAAAGAAATTAAGTAGTGCAGGTTGGAAAAGCAGAGAGAAATGATCATTTTAAACATATTATCAAATTTTCTACCTGGAAGACTGTTAGATGGATGGAATGGCAGAGGCAGTCCTCCCTCAGTGTAGGCAGTAAGAGCGTGTATTTGCTGTGGAGAATTTTAAAAACTGATAAATTGACTAAAAGTCTGCCTGCTTTTATAATCACTTTAGAGGGACAGTTCTAAACAATACTAGTAATAAAATATTCCTCCTCCTAAAAAATACTCTAACTTCTAAACAATTGCTGCAGTTGTTGTTGAGTTTAAATAATGCATGTTTCCACTTAGTTGATTTTCATTACTTATCTATTAATAAACATTGTGTCCTACATGGAACTAATTGAGACCTCTCAGGTAAACAGTCAGCCCCTGATACATATGGATTCAGTTACACAGGTTTGGAAAGTAAGTTTATAACAATTTAGAGTCATTTAATCCCATTTCAGAGGCACTTTGTGTCTCCAATTCTGTGGCATTACATAGTCCTACACCGAAAGAGACTTGCAATAAACAACAATGGCACAGTGACTGTAAGGATAAAGAGGTAGAACTGGAGTTACTTCAATTTAGTTGTGTGACCATTGCCAGAAGAATTCAAAAGGGCAGAGTTTCAATGTCTTGATCATTTTCACTAAGAATAGAAACTCATTCTTTTTTTATTTTCCTTAACCACTCCTTGTAGATTAGAACTACCCCATGGGCAGTGCGCTGACAGTAGCCTTAAACATTTTATTTATTTATTTTTGAGACAGAGTCTTGGTCTGTCACTCAGGCTGGAGTACAGTGACATAATCTTGGCTTACAACAACCTCTGCCTCCCAAATTTGAGCAATTCTCCTGCCTCAGCCACCTGAGTAGCTGGGATTACAAGTGTGCACCACCATGCCCAGCTAATTTTTTGTATTTTTAGTAGAGATGGGGTTTTGCCATGTTGGGCAGGCTGGTCTTGAACTCCTGATCTCAAGTTATCTGCCCACCTCGGCCTCCCAAAGTGCTGGGATAACAGGCGTGAGCCACCGTGGCTCGGCCAAGAATGAAAACTCATTCTAAAGCAATGGATCAAGTAATGGCAATGTTTGCTATCATCCACCTATTTTCTATGATTTTTGCATAAGAAGAAAAACTGCATAGGTTTTTATAAAATGTAATAGAAATAAATGATGAATTTCTTGGTGAAGATATTTAATGACACCATCATTGTTTCTGAAAGTATAATTTCTACCAAATTCATCCTTGTCTTTTAGACTTTTCCAAATTGTTTGTATATCTGGTGCTTCATGTGATAAAAACTTTTGAAATTAAAATGAATTAAAAGTGGGTTTTTTCAACTATGAACAAAGATTGATAAATCTGGCCGTTTCATCCAATGAATATGAAGACGCACAAATATCATTTTTGATGAGGGCAGTGACAAATTTGTAGAGGTTGCGTCTCAAAACCAGAGACTATTGTTATTATTTTATAACTCATTTCTGTGCCAGACCACTATGTAGGTATGCATTTTCTCTCTTTTTCAAAAAATACATTGTTGTCATTAAAATGCATTAATTTATTGTTTTTCTTTGTTGTAGTATTTTATAATAATTGGTTTTTTACTGGTGTGATAATATATAAAAGGTTCAATAAAAAAATCCACTGTTTCCGCTGTTTTTATCTGTTTCATTATTACTATTAAAAACAATTTCATTGTATATAGGAGAGGGGGATTTTTAAAAACCCAGCCCGCTCCAGGTATCAAATACGCTAGGTACACCAATGCCAATATTTTGAGGATATTAAATTGCTAACACAGCTTTCTCTGAGGATCAAGCCCATTGCGTTGATTCTTTGTCTCATGGTCTTCATTACCTGCACAGAGCTATAATACTTTAAAGTTAGTCTGGGTTTCACATAATCCAGGTCCTTGGCTGTTCTTTCCAAATGTAGAAAATGGCTCTTGCTTCCAGGAAACTCCATTAGTAACTTTATTGGGAGCAACTTTAAAGGGTCAAATACAGCAGAAGTTTAAGGCTCAGTTCTTTATGTGTGCCAGTCCCCTGCACTGTGACATAGTGTCCAGCTCATTTTCTGAAGCGACAGTTGTCTCACAGTACAGCCTCTACCATAATACTTGGACTTACAAACAATAAAGGCAAATTTTCAAGATAGCACAGGTAAATTTCCAAATGAACAAATAAATGTTAAAGACAGCCTACATCCTCAAAGCTTCCTGATGTTTGTCCTTGAATGTATGCGCTGCACAGATACAGGGTGACCAACCGTCCCAGTTTGTATCCAGTTGAGGGTTTTCCCGGAAGGCAGGACTTTCAGTGCTAACACCAAGGAAGTCCAGGCAAACCAAGATTACTCAGTCATCCTAAATGTAAGATTAGTTCATCCGCTCTGTATATATATTTGTAAAATTTGGGAATGCTTTTGGTGGCTAGCAATGTAAAACCCTCTTGATAGTTGTATGATCATTGTGGGTATTCATTTTCTTATATCACAAGTGACTGGAGGTTGGGAGATCAGGCTGCGTGTGCCACATACAATGCCATTCTTGTTCCAGGTCCCTTTCACATTTCTGGTTCTTTTGATTTTGTGATTGCTAGAATGTTTGCTATCCTCCAGGCATCATCTTAGTCCCAAGGCTGGAAAATATGGGACGAGAGGGAGATGAATCACACCAGCAGGCTTCCGACTTTGTCTCACGGGCCCCACTGTGTCCCCGATCCCCTGCTGGCTGCAGGAGTTGTTGTTAAATCTGGAATTTGCCTTGTAGCCTCTAGGGCAAGGAAAGGAAGACGGGGGCTGGAAATGGGCTCCTATAGAACTGGAGTTAATTCAATTCAGTCATGTGACCATTGCCAGAAGAATTCAAAAGTGCAAGGTTTGAATGTCTTGATCATTTTCACCAAGAATGGAAACACGTTCTAAAGCAATGGATCAAATCATAGCAACGTTTGCTATCATCCACCCATTTTCTACGATTTTGGCATAAAAAGAAAAACTTTGTAAGTTTTTATAAAATGTAATAGAAATTTATGATGAATTTCTTGGTGGAGATATTTTAGTGACAGCACTGTTGTAACAATAGATGCAAGGAAGCCAGGGAGGATCCCCTAGCGATAATCCAGGTGGAAGGAGATGGTTACTTGGACCAGGGTGATACTGGTGGAGTTGGTGAGAATTTGGGGTGCATAGCAATGATAGGAATGGCAGGATTGAGCGATGGTGGTGTGAGAGGAAGAGATTTCCAGCCTGAGCACCCGGGCAGTTGGAAATGCCACTTACTGCCATGGGGAAGAAAATGAAAGGTACAATCCTTTTAGGGGGTGCAGAGGTTACTTTTGGACATGCTAAATTTAAAAGTAGATATCTAAGCAAACTTGCCAAGTAGGCAGCTGAATATACCAGTCTGGGCTGGAGGTATGGATTTTGAACCCTCATGAAACAAGAGGGTCTGTTTCATGAGTTGGGATTTTGTCCTACCAATGCTGAAAACAAATAGGAAAGGACAAATAACCAACTTCATAATTAAAATCTTTAGGATTAGATGATTTAGCTTGGATCACACAACTGTAAAGACCAGATTGCATCTATTGGGATCCCCACCCGTGCTTTGGACTTCAATTGTGTTAACCTCTACATCCTCAGGAATTGCTCTGTAGCACATTGACATGTGATCCAGAAATGCATCAGTATCCGGTTTTTAACTAATGTGATGTCAGTGAGTTTGTGACACAGCTGAAGCTGGAAAATCTCCTCCATGTCAATGGATTCAGGGAGGTCCCCCATAGAGGCCACAGGCCTTTGTTATAGGACCTTGGCTCATCAAGAAACAAAAAGTTTTTAATATTGCTCACCTATTCTAAAATTGTTTCTATGCCTTTCTGAAACTTTTTCCCTTTCAAGAAAAAGCCATGAGGGGCAAGGTCAGGGTTGGAGGCCTCCCAGCAGTCTATGGTGGTGATAATGGGCATGCCTGCTGCGGTCCCCAGTCTCAGCCTTGCTATCTCCGGCTTGTAAAGCCTGGTTTGGGTACCAAGGGTGATACTAGGGTTTTCTGAATACAACTGTAACTTGCAATTAAGAGCAACCCAAAGTAAAATTTGGCAGCTGTGGAGGTCATGCTGCCACCTCCTTACTTAGGAATGTAAGTACTTTTTACACTCCTACCAGCATTCTGTGTGGCCAACTTTAATTTGCATTTCTTTGTGTACTAGTGAAATTGATCATTTTCTCAGTATATTCATCAGCTGTTCTTTTTTCTTCTTTAAATCCTGTCATTTTTAACCAAAATTCTTGTTATGTGTAGTCTATTGGTTTTATTTTTAGTAGCACATGAATTCAAATTGTTTACTCCATAAGAATTTCCATTTTTTTCTGTTCTGTTCTAAACGGTCTCTGAATATATCCTGAATATCATCTTTGAACATTTTATTTCATTTCTGGTGGTAGCACTTTAGGGGTGTCCTGATGTTTAAAACCAGCTAACTTGTTAATCCGTCCCCGCCCCGTGAGTGGCCAACTGGAGTCAATGAAGAAGACTTCATTCAAATCTCCTCCAATATTGCTGCATTTGAGGGATTCGTATAACACAACTGAAATATCCATGATCAAGCCAAGCCTTTTCTGTGTGGCTTCCTAATAAGATATATCTGCACAATGCTGTTTAACCATATCTACTTAGGCATTTTGGATTCTGCACAGTCTTCAAAAGTGAATGCCTGAAACCAAACACCCAACTCACTCTCCACATACTTTCTTACATCTTCTGTGCATTTGGACATGGTGGAGGGATGTGGGGGTGGGGAATGAGGAAGTGACTGCTAGGGGCCCTGAGGTTGTAAATGCTACCAAAGTCAGGATTTCTGGGGGAAGTAAAAAGCTATTTTAAGCAGACAAATTGCTGTCACTCTAGTTTAGGTTAAACCCTACAAGCTTCTCTGGAGTTGCAGCTGTCTTTGTTCAGTTGGGATAGCTGTAAAAATAATAGGGCCCATCACACAGAGCACACATAGTCTTGTATTCTTTCCCATCAGCTCTAGGGTTCTGCTGGGGTTATAGAAACTGTTGCCCTTGCGATGGTCAAAATAAAACCATTCCGACCGAGGGCACCCTGACTCCACAATTTACGTAACCTCATAAATTCGTTAATAGATAATGTAGCATTTTTATAAGCTCTCTATGATGTTGTTGAAAGCTTGCTGATAGCATGAAAGAGGACAACTGAATAACAACAACAAAAATTCACCTTTCATCATCACAGCAGAAAGCATGGAGTATTTGAATCTCTAAGAATAGTTCTGCATTAAATCGACAAGTTGTCTACCTGGTGCTAAGACGGAGAGAGAAGAAAAGCGGATGGCACTTTAAATTCATGAAACTAGGTTTCCGTTTGGGAGCTGATACTTACAGATACCCTAATAGGACTTCAGAAGGATCTAGGGAGCCTCCCCAGCCCAGTGAGTCTCAGGAAGAAATCTCTAATATCTCCCAGTCTGTGGCTTCTCAAATAAAGCGACTTCACTTAACTGCATGAAGTTTATCTTTATCCTCATATGCAGCTTGAAAACTATTCTCCCCCATCCATCTCTGCATCTGTGCCAACAAAAGGAAATATATATATACTTGTAAGCATATATGTATTTATACGTATGTATGTATATGTGTGTACATGCCCCCCACACACCAACTTGTAAGATAATAAAATTTTTTTTCTGTCAAACTTCAAGCAAATGTTTAAAGTCTGAAGATAATTCTAGCTCCAAACATCACCCAAGCACAGTAGTCCACTAGGAAGCATAAAGCTGATAATTTTCTCTTCCGGTGATCACAGCTGATTCAGCACTGTAGGATGTAGAGTGAAGATGAGAATCTGAAAACTCTGAATCAGAAGACAGAGCTGCAGCTTCTGAAAAACTTCCTGACTTTATGTGTATCTTTAGATACGCCTTGGAAACGCTGGAGTGTCATAGTAGTTTGATTTTTTCAAGTGGGCTGTGGATTTCATGCAGAGGTGGTAGAAATGCAGCGAGTCTACGCATTGTAATAAGGTGTTGCATGGGCGCCGAAGGGGCTTCTCCACCTGCTTTCATCTAGCACAGGCCCCCTTTTCCTCTCTCTCTTCCTGTCTCCTTTGCCCACCCTTCCTGCTCATCAGTCACATTTTTCCAAACATTTTTGCTCTGCAGGTGATTCGTTTCCCATCAGGTGACCCTTGCAGCATACAGAACCATGCTCAAATGTGTCTTCTGCGGATCATAGTTGCCAACTGACCTACTCGTCTTCCTCAAACCCTTTTTTGTGCTTCTTTCTTATAAACCTGCATGATGAAGAAGCTACAACAGGAAAAACGTGTGGACATGAAGGGAACTTGTGAGTAAGTGCTGTTGAGTACATGCCTGTGTGTGTATACATGCTAGGGACACCTACCAGGGAGGTCCAACTGGATAAGGCCTTTGAGTAAGATTCTGATGGTATAAACCAATTTGGTTTACACACGCTTAGGAGTGTGACATGGTTTTCTCATCTTTTTGGAAAAGCTTCTACGTCTGAGGGATGTACGTGAGGAGAGATGGGCGCAGGGAGTGGTGAGGGTGCTGGGTGTGAAGGCTTACATTGTATTTGGAAATCAGCTTCAGGTTTGGTGTTGCACATTTTTCTGAGAGTTTTAGAGCTAGTGTTTCTTAATTTTTGAGTCTTTTGTAAAATATTATCAAACAGCCAAGATTAAGAGAGAGATGAGGGCAGGGAAGGGGGTTTGAGGCTGCTGAAGCCCCAGATTCTGATGTAAACCCCAGAGGGGTTTCAATTCAGGGATCTGAAACCCTTATCTGAGCTTTATTTCTACTTTTCAGAGGGTTTCCTCACCACTCACCCTACCCCACCCACAGAAATAGTCATTTCAGACCTACGGGGGTGGAAGCATTTTCTGAGAACCAGGTTGGGTACTGGTAGTTTCTGGTACAATCTTTTAGCAAGATAGGGCTATAAGAGATCTTAAACATCTTGGTTTAGTTTAGACATAATGGCTGCAATCTTACTTATGGAATGAAGATTAAAAGACATAACCAAAAAATGTTCGTGGGGGTGGGCTGAAGTGGGCTGCTGATTAAGAGGTTAGCTTGATGACATTAAGATGAAAGTGAAGGGGTGGGGGAGATGGCTGGATTAATTAAAAACATATGGCCAGTGTATAGACTACAGATGCGTTTTCACAGTTTAAGACTTCTGTTCCTGGTAAGAGATTTAATGTGAATATAACCCTTTAGGATATAGTCATTCCTTCTGTGGCCCTTTGCTTTAGTTGATGTATTTAGCAAACAGGATACAAGCCTCCTACCCTGAGGGTCTGTGGGGGAAAGCAAGTACTGGCCACAGCACACATCTCAGGTTCAGGACCCACCCAAATCGTCACATCCTTACGGAATTCTCCCTGCCTCCACTGCATCCCCAAACAGCTTGGACATGGACTTGGGAGGGCTTTCATTGGCCTCCAATTGCTCCATGCAGGGTTTCTGCCTAAGACACCCAGCACCCCTCGCAGTTCAGTGTGGGGCTGACGTTATTCTCAAAGCCTCATCACTGATGACAGTGAGGTGAGCAAGAATCAAGGGCTTCATTTTTTAAAACAGTCTATCAGCAGCTTTCAAAGTTGAATCTCAGGTCTTGTCCTCCCCTAGGCTTTAGTGATCTCTGGTAAACTGAATTAAAGCACATCAAATGCTCATTTAGGAGCACATTGGCCACTTTATCCAAAGACACTTGCAAAGGGTGTAGGAGATTGGCCTAGTTTAGTAGCATCCAGGCACAGTGAGGATGTGGCATCATTGTGGCCTCCAGCCTCCTGCAGTCTCTAAACCTCAGACTCTGAGTCTGTTTTGGCTGCTATAACAATATACCTTAGACTGGGTAATTTATAAGCAGTAGAAATTTATTACTTACAGTTATGGAGCCTGGGAAGTCCAAGATCAAGGCATCAACAGATTTGGTGTCTGGAAAGGGCTTGCTTTCTGCTTCAAAGATGGCACCTTCTCACTGCCTCTCTTATAAGGGCACTAATCTCATTCATGAAGACCTAATTACTTCCCAAAGGCCCACGTCTTAATACTATTGCACTGAAGATTAGGTTTTAACATATGGATTTTGAGGGGGAACATACATTCACACCATAGCACTGGGTTAGCCTGAATTCTTCAGAATTGGACCTGATGGAACAGGGAACAATATTGTAAACAGTTAAAACAAAAGCTGGCGGTGGGGGTGTGGGCAGATGCGGTGGCTCGTGCCTGTAATCCCAGCACTTTGGGAGGCTGAGGCAGAGGGGTTGCTTGAGCCCAGGAACTGGAGACCAGCCCAGCCAGCATAGTGAAACCTCGTCTCTACAAAAAAATACGAAAATTAGCTGGGCTAATTGAGTAGTCCCAGCTACTCGAGCGACTGAGGTGAGAGGATCACTTAAGCCTGGGAGGTCAAGGCTGCAGTGAGCCATGATTGCATCATTGCACTCCAGCCTGGGTGACAGAGCAAGACCCTGTCTCAAAAAAAAAAAAAAAAAAAAAAAAAAAAAAAAAAAAAAAAAAAAAAAAAAAAAAAAAAAAAAAAGAAAGAAAGAAAGAAAGAAAAAGAAAAAGGGTACAGAGACAGTGCTAGCCACGGAGATGATCAAGAGATTCACCTTCACTATGGGCTTCTAAAATCAGATTATGGTAATAGCTGCACAATTTTGGAAATATACTAAAAAGTATTGAAAATCATTACAGCATGTGAATCATAGCACAGTAAAGCTGTTAAATAAAAAAGAAAATGTGGATCGCAGACACCTACTTCTGGTGGATGGACAACACCTGGTCACTCTAGCATAACCCAAAGCTGCATTAGAAAACCCTAAAAATTCTGCTTTCTCTGAACAAAGTCAGTGAGCAGAAATTCCAACAATGCAGATTCTGCCTTAGGAATGGGCCTTCTGATGATTACTAAGACCCAATTAGCGAATGGAAGACTTTCGGTGAGGTAGTGCCCTCCCTAACCCTAGATTCATACTCAGCAGTCTACCAGGGATACAAGACCAAGGACTCTGCATTGAAACAGGTGTTGTGATGCCTCCTGGGATGATTCCAAGCTCTGAGGTCCTAGTGTTGGGATGTGGCAAATCCCCTTTTCCCTCTGAGATTCAGTTTGTCCATCCAGAAGCTGGGGATGGTTTCTGCTACGTTTCTAATTCATCTGGATGGGATGTTTATGTGATGCTCTGAGATGTTGATCAAAGAGGCCAGAGGAACACAGATTCCCTGAAGACTTAGACTTAGGTAATGACAGGAACTTGGCAACTGACAGACTACAATTGTGCGTGCATAATAATAGTAATTAGTGCAAGAATAATAACTTCATTTTCTATTTCCTATTCCCACTTTTATTCTGGGCAGCCCACAAGCCCAATAGAAAAAAAATTTGGCCACTTCTGGGGTGTGGTCTTACAGTAGTATTTTAGTGTTTGTTTTAGTACTAATTGTTTAAAAAAATTATAAAAGTGCTATGTTGCCTGTAAGAAATTTAGAAAAGGCAGAAAGCAATAGAAGGTAATATAAATTAAATCAGAATCCCATAACCCAGTGATAACCACTATTAACATATATATTTGTTGTATTTTGGTATGTATCTTTCCAATCATATAGAAATATATTGTTTTACAAAAAGTATAATGTTTGTAAGCTAATTTTAATTTAACAACATATTGCAGTCTTTTTCCAAGTCATTAAATATGCTTCTAAAATTATCTTTAATGGTTGCACAGTTTTGTATTATACTCTATTAATAGAATAGATAGGTTTATCTATTAATAGAAAATTAATATATTACATGTATTAATAATTACATCAATAAATTATTATAAAATTAATATATAGTTTATGTTAAGTATAAAATTATTTTATATTATTTAACATATTTTATATATTACTATATATTAAAATGTGAAATTGATATATGTTAATATATAAGGATATATTAATATATTTAATCTATTTCCTATTATTGTAGCTTTAGGTTACTTCCAACTGTTTCTGATATTGGCAATAACATTTTTTAGATCAAGATTTTGTCCATATAAAAATAGGCATTTTTTCTTTTTAAGACAGAGTTTCATTCTTGTTGCCCAGACTGGAGTGCAATGGCGTGATCTTGACTCACTGCAACCTTTGCCTCC
>NW_012108641.1:314138-319225 GCF_000951045.1 Mandrillus leucophaeus
ATTCATCTTTTTTTTGTTGATTTATATATTTTATGGATAGCAAATCATTGCTTCCTTTATAAGTTGCAAATATTTCCTCCCAAGTTGTTGTTTGCCTATTAATATTTTTTGGAGGGAAAGATATGTTTATTCTTTTTTAAATTTTTTTATTGCAGTAAAATATACGTATATAATTTACCATCTTTACCCTTTTTAGGTGTACAGGTCACAGTAATAAACACATTTATATATTTTTTCCCTTTATCCTTCCCTCCCCCTTACCCTTCCAGACTGGCCTGTTATTTTTATTTAAGATTTTTTTGATATACACATTTCTTCACATTGTCAAAATCTAATGATTTTATTCATTTACAATTTCTGTCTTTGGTACAATTCTTAGAAAGTACTTCCCTACCCAAAATGTATATAACTATTTTTCTTTGGAGTTTTTATAATTTCACTGTTTACATTCATATCTTTACGTTACCTGGTATTGATGTGGATTTATTGTGTGAAGTAGAAATTTCTTTTTTTTCCAAATGGTTAGGCATTTGACCAATTATTAAAAAATTTACTCTCATTTATCTAGTTTGAAGGGCCACCTTTATCATGCATTACAATTTCATGTATATTTTGATCTGTTTTTGGACTTGTAATTCATTTTCATCAATTCGCCAGCCTTAGCCTATGTTGCTCCCAGACTATCTCAACTAATGTTACTTGTTATCCATTTTGTTATATGTTGTAATATGTGGTAGGACAAATGGCTGCTGATTTCATAGAAGTTTATTCTAGATATTTGACAATTTCTGTAGCTATGGTTATTGGAAACTGTTTTTCCATTAGATATTTGTAACTAGTTACTGCTTTTTAACTATATGCTTTAGCATGCCACAACTAACTAAATTGTTTTTATTAGTTTGAGTATTGTTCCATAGAAAGCAGAAAAATAACTTATTCTAAAAAATGACACAGCAATCCTGAAAACAGACTTTGGTGTAATTCCATCACATGGGAGCAGATGTTTCTTCTGCACATTTTCTCTTTCTGATTGTCCCACTGGGGGCTTCGGCACCGCAGCAGCCTCTGCACACGTCTCAAACACATGGCTTGCTATCATGTTGCGAATGGACAGGAGCCATCTTCAGATGCACAGATTCACTAAAAGAGATTTAACGTATTTCTCTCATATGTCAGAAGGGAACATAATACTGAACTTCAGAATAAGCTATTCAAATTTTCAAGACATCTGAGAGCCAAGCAGATGTGTTGAGGAAGGCAGTCAGGAGTAAGAGGTGCTCTTGCAGATAAATGAATGCCTTCTGTCACCGAGATAACAAAGTACTGAGCAGTGTGTCCTCTTCCTCGAGGCCAAGGATGCTTCCATTTCATATTTTACTTGCGGTCCAAGGAGAGGGTTGAAGTGGGCTGGAATTGCAATTAGTCAAAGGAGATGGCAGCAAACTAACCAGGTTGTCAGAATGGTGACGAGAGCTTCCCAGTGAGTACCCCGGGGATCAACCAGGGGACCAAGGCCCAAGAACACATTTACCCAGTGAAAGCGCTGTGAGGCTTTTGTACACCAGGGCTACCACCATAGCTGCCACCTCTGAACCTGCTGATGCACTTTACTCCCCTTGCAGTTCTGATATTTAAAAAATTGGTTCCCTCATATTTCCTGCTAGATAATAATATCTGCAATTGATGAAGATTTCATCTGTTTCCCATATATGTCTTTCTCTTCTTTATCTTTTTTTTGGGTTTTACTGCATTGACTGGCCATTTAAATTTTTTTTAATTTTTAATTTTTATGGGTACATAGTAGCTGTGTATATTTATGGGGTATATGAAATTGACTAGCTGTTTTAGACCAATGAATAAACAACAAGCACACAAGACAGACTTATCTTTACCCTATTATAAACCACTGGAATGCTTCTAATTTTTCACTGCTAAGTATATTGTTGGCAGTTTGTTCCTGAAATAATGTGTTAATTATACTAAGACATTTCTTTCTTGTCCTTATTCACGAAGAATTCTCTTCTTAAAAAAAGAATTAGCCAGGCGTGGTGGCTCAGGCCTGTAATTCCAGCACTTTGGGACGCCAAGACCTGGTCAGGAGTTTGAGACCAGCCTGACCAACATGGTGAAACCCTGTCTCTAATAAAAATACAAAATTAGCTGGGCATGGTAGCGCATGTCTGTAATCTAGCTACTCGGGAGGATGAGGCAGGAGAATCACTTGAACCTGGGAGGTGGAGGTTGCGGTGAGCTGAGATTTCGCCATTGCACTCCAGCCTGGGCAACAAGAGCAAAACTCTGTCTCAAAAAAAAAAAAAAAAAAAAGAATTGATGAATGTCTCTTTGTTATTTTTCTAAACTATTTATATGGTAAATTATAATAATAGATTTTCCATTGTTGAGCCAGAATTTTGTTCTGGAATAAACTACTCTATCTGGAATAAACGTTGACAATATACACTGTGTAGTATATTATTTAAACTATACTACTCAAAAAGATTCTCTAATATTGTATTTAGAAATTTTCCCTCTGTGTTGATAAAATAAAATGGTCTGTAACTTTTGTAGTCATTTTTGCATCAGGGCTATGTTAGCTTTATTTTACAAACTGAATTTTACTTGATAAATCAGAAAGCCTTATATATTTTTGTATTCTCTAGAGCAATTTTTAAAAGCCTCTCCTTTAATTATTTTTTTCTTAAAGGCTTGAAATAACTCTCTCGTAAAGTGTTTGAATCTGCCCTTTCAGAACGTTGCCTCCCAAGTCATTGGCGAGTGCCCATCATCAATGTGTTTTTTCTCTCTCTCTCCTTATATTCCACATTCCCTGGTCTGACATCTTCAAGGTCCATTCTCAGATGTGCTCCCTGGCTCCAGTATCCATGGGTGAGGTCCTATAACTCTTCCTGGAGCAAAATCCGTATTTCTGTCCTCAGGCTGGTTTGGCACATGATCGTTGTTGCCAGCCCGCAGACATGAGTGACATTGTTGCCAGCCCTCGTCCATGAGCGACGAGGACGGATATCACAAGGTACCTGCTTCAGGTGAAGTCTCTGAAGTGCCTCCAGGCAAGGAGAGATGCTCTCTCTGATAACGGGGAGATGGCCACTCCTGCTGGTGCAGACAATTCAGGGGAATCTGGGAGTTCAAGATTATTAGGTTCATATATCCAAATTTCCGCATCTTTGTTCTCACAGATTCACTCTTTGGGTATCACTTGAACATGTGAGACTTACGGTGAACACAGGTACTCTTTTTCTATTTTGCTACCTTTACAATTGGATACGGGGCCTGACTTTTGACGTGGTCAGCCTTATAGCTGCTAGAAATGAGGCATCTCATTAAACGCTTCTATAGAAGCAATTTGGCTTACATAGCATGCTTTGTGTGTTCAGAGTTGGCTGTCCTGATTCCACCATTTTCTTTTTTTCAAGACTTTCAATGCAGTTAACAAAAGCTGGACAACTCCATAATCCTTGTAACTGCCATTGCCATCCAACTGTCCAAACACTACCCCTACCACTTAACCCAACACATGCCCTTCTGGCTGTGTCTCATCCCAGGTAACCCCAGGTAAGACCTCTAGTAATTTTGATGTCAATGCATGTTAGGAGTTCTTGTCACCCTACTTACCAACAGTTACGGAGACTGATGGCCATCTGACCCAAGAGTGACCCATCTGAACTCCTACCCTGAAGGTCCACTTTCTAGGACTGCTCTTACTACCAACTGTTATAGCCTGAGTTCCCCTTAAAGCAGAGTCTGAGACCAAAGCTTAGGTATGATTGCTCATTTGGGAGTGTGGATCTAGGGATTAGGACAGGAGCAAGGGAAGAATAAAAGAAATAAACAGGGAAAGAGGGAAAATCACAACAAGGATGTGTTATCAAGTTGAACAACTGCTACAGGGTGCTCAATTCCAATGGACAATCTGAGACAGGTTATGACATGTGGCTCAAGGTCTTGCTCCTGGGAAAAGACAGGGGAAAGTATTTATCCACTGGCTCCCCGTTTCTCCCAATTCCTGGTTGAAGGTTGCCCCAAAGGACATAAACTACTTTTCATCTTGATTGAACGGGCAGGGAACCACTAACGTCCTGCACTGAGGAGTGTCAGAGAAGGCCTGACACAGGGTGAAACAAAGTGCTGTTGGATTGCACCTGCTGGAAGCTGTTCAAAGCCAGAGCAGAGCTGGTAGCCATAGTTGTAGGTGAAATAAGAGCTGAGGCCCAGAGGACTAATTATAGTACCCACAGTTTGGGTACCCACACTTTGGGCACTACCTTTAGTCCTCTGGAACTAAACACTGTGATTAGGAGTTTTCTGTTACAACTTTTAAAATGTCTGAGGTCTGCAGATCACTTGAGGTCAGGAGTTCGAGACCAGCCTGGCCAACATGGTGAAACCCTGTTTCTACTAAAAGTACAAAAATTAGCCAGGAGTGGTGGTGCGCACCTGTAGTCCCAGCTACTCAGGAGGCTGAGGCAGGAGAATCGCTTGAACCCGGGAGGCAGAGGTTGCAGTGAGCCGAGATCTCACCACTGCACTCCAGTCTGGGCAACAGAGTAAGACTCCGTCTCAAACAAACAAACAAACAAAAAAACAAAACCAGAATTAGTAAAATAATGAGGCTTTCTATCTCCTGTTGAGTTCATTTTGGTAACTTACATCTTCCTTTGAAAATCATTTCATTTCATTATGATCTTCAAATATGCTAGCATGATTTTCTCTCTCCCTCTCTTTCACTACACTTTTAAGGGGTTGCCTAAATTAGTGTTATTTGGTTGTTTTTTTTTTTAGAAAGAGTCTCACTCTGTCTCCTAGGCTGAAGTGCAGTGGCATGCGATCTTGGCTCACTGCAACCTCTGCTTGCCGGGTTCAAGCAATTCTCCTACCTCAGCCTCCCTAGTAGCTGGGATTGCAGGCATGTCCCACTATGCTTGGCTAATTTTTTTTTATTTTTAGTAGAGACGGGGTTTTGCCATGTTGGCCAGGCTGGTCTTGAACTCCTGGCCTCAAGTGATCCGCCTTGGCCTCCCAAAGTGCTGGGATTACCCCCGTGCCTAGCTGTTTTTGTTTTGAAGGAT
>NW_012108641.1:321400-323606 GCF_000951045.1 Mandrillus leucophaeus
CTCGGCTCACTGCAACCTCCGCCTCCCAGGTTCAAGCGATTCTCCTGCCTCAGCCTCCTGAGTAGCTGGGATTACAGGCATGTGCCACCATGCCCAGCTAATTTTGTATTATTAGTACAGACGAGGTTTTTCCATGTTGGTCAGGCTGGTCTTGAACTCCTGACCTCGTGACCTGCCTGCCTCAGCCTCCCAAAGTGCTGGGATTAAAAGGCTGGCCCCACATTCCACCAAGACTCACACAGTGACTGATTCCTTGAACCTAGGAAGGTGTCAGGTGCTGTACCCCCAAAATTGAAGTGTCCATGGTACATATCCCCTCATTGTAAGAGACGAGAAATTTAGTCTGTTTTCCCTTCTTCTTTTCGGTCTGATCAACAAGCATTTATTGACTGCTTTGTATGAATCAGAAATTGTCATAGGCACAAATTATGTAAATCAAAAGGCCAGTTCCTGTCTGCAAGGCATGTATAGCTTGGTACGGGAGAGAGCTAGATACTTAAAGATGCTGTTTTACTGTGATGGGATACATACTAGAAGCATGTATGTTCACAGGGTCGGATTGGAGCAGAGGAAAGATGCTTAGCTCTGTCTGAGTGGGAGAGGATGAGTCTGATCTGATCTCAAAAGAGGATCATTTTCCAGGTGTTCAGGGTAGGGGAGAAAGACACAAGCACTCAGACACATGGAACCACATGGTGCACAGAAAATATATGCACTTTGCTGTCACCAGGACAAGTGTCACCCACATAGGCAGAACCAGAGGAGCTGGGGCTGGAGAGGTAGATGGGGCCACATCACGTTAGATGACCAGCGGAAGCGGACCCAGCAGAACATGGCCATCCCTACCCCAGCCACATTGGAGCCTGCTGATTCTCTCTCTCTCTCTGAAATTTACTGAGTCTTTGGACCCACAGAGCTTCTAACACTGCTGGAGCCTGGAGAAGAGGTGGGAGAGGGGGAACAGAGAGATAGTGGAGCTGAGAGGAGGGTGCTGAAAGATGCACCCTGCTTCTGGCTCAGTGAAGACATGACCTTCCCCACAGTTCAGTAGGCACCAGAGAAGGTGGCAAGGCTTGAGTGGCCTTTAGGTTAAGGGGCGCCTGAGGCATTTTCTGAAGGGAGGACCACCTGTGTCAGGAAACTTGCATAGTGGGGAGGCCTCGCTGGGCCAAGAGAGGACAGCATTTGGATGGCTGAGGACCCACTGGTATTAGCCAGAGAAGTATCAATGCCAAACAGAGTGACCACAAGAGGGACCCTTTGAAAAGAAAGAAGGAAACAACAGGTGCTAGAGAGGATGTGGAGAAACACGTACGCTTTTACACTGTGGGTGGGAGTGTAAATTAGTTCAACCATTGTGGAAGAGTGTGGTGATTCCTCAAGGATCTAGAACCAGAAATACGATTTGACTCCACAATCCCATTACTGGGTATATACCCAAAGGATTATAAATCATTCTACTATACAGACACCTGCACACGTATGCTTATTGCAGCACTATTCACAATAGCAAAGACTTGGAACCAACCTGAATGCCCATCAATGACACTGGAAAAAGAAAATGTGGCACATATACACCATGGAATACTATGCAACCATAAAAAAGAATGAGTTCATGTCCTTTGCAGGGACATGGATGAAGCTGGAAACCATCATCCTTCGCAAACTAACACAGGAATAGAAAACCAAACACTGCATGGTCTCACTCATAAGTGAGAGTTGAACAATGAGAACTCATGGATACAGTGAGGGGAGCATCACATACTGGGGCCTGTTGAGGGGTGGGGGGCAAGGGGAGAGCATTAGGACAAATGCCTAATGCATGCAGGGCTTAAAACTTAGATGATAGGTTAATAGGTGCAGCAAACCACCATGGCACATGTATATCTTTGTAACAAACCTGCACGATCTGTACATGTATCCAGAACTTAAAGTAAAATTTAAAAAGAAATAAGATCTAGGGATCTAATGTGCAGCATGGTGACAACAGTTAATAATGTTGTATTATATACTTGGAATTAGCTAAGAGAGAGTTTATCTTAAGAGTTCTCACCAAAACAACAAAAATTAAAAAGGGAAACTATGTGACTTGAGGGATGGACAAGTTAATTAACTTGATTGTGGTAATTATTTTACAATACACACCTATATCAACTCTTCATGTTGTACACTTTAAATGTATACTTTAAATACGTGAAAAAAAAAA
>NW_012108641.1:324391-326840 GCF_000951045.1 Mandrillus leucophaeus
TTGCAGTGAGCCGAGATCTCACCACTGCACTCCAGTCTGGGCAACAGAGTAAGACTCCGTCTCAAACAAACAAACAAACAAAAAAACAAAACCAGAATTAGTAAAATAATGAGGCTTTCTATCTCCTGTTGAGTTCATTTTGGTAACTTACATCTTCCTTTGAAAATCATTTCATTTCATTATGATCTTCAAATATGCTAGCATGATTTTCTCTCTCCCTCTCTTTCACTACACTTTTAAGGGGTTGCCTAAATTAGTGTTATTTGGTTGTTTTTTTTTTTAGAAAGAGTCTCACTCTGTCTCCTAGGCTGAAGTGCAGTGGCATGCGATCTTGGCTCACTGCAACCTCTGCTTGCCGGGTTCAAGCAATTCTCCTACCTCAGCCTCCCTAGTAGCTGGGATTGCAGGCATGTCCCACTATGCTTGGCTAATTTTTTTTTATTTTTAGTAGAGACGGGGTTTTGCCATGTTGGCCAGGCTGGTCTTGAACTCCTGGCCTCAAGTGATCCGCCTTGGCCTCCCAAAGTGCTGGGATTACCCCCGTGCCTAGCTGTTTTTGTTTTGAAGGATGTTTTTTTTTCTTTTCATAAAAACCAGACTGGATTGAATTATTAATGGCACTTTTCTGTTTTTCGACTAATCAATTTCTGCTTTCATTATATGAATACTTTTTAACAGCTTTATTTTACATTAAAAAACTTTCCTTTTGAGATAAACATTTCATTTATTTTCATTATTTCTTTTTAAAAATAATAATAGCATTTTAGAATATGATTTTTTTTCTGACTATAGCTTTGTCATCTGCTAAAAGTTTTGAAATCTGGTGTTTTATTACTGCTATTTTCAGAACAATATTTAATTATATGTTTTATTTCCTTTCTTACTCAAGAGTTATTTAGAAGAATATTGCTTAATTTCTTGGTGTTTTGATTTTACTATTTAATATTTTTCTCACTAATTACTTGTGTTGTGATTACAGTCAAAGAGAGTTTACATTTTTAAGAATTTATTGACATTTCTTCATGGCCTAATATATTACCTCAGTTTATAAACTGGCCTTTTAAAAGGAATATTTATTAGGTACTTGTGAACTATAAATGTTGAAAAACTTATTGATTATTTAATTCCTTTGTGTGTCAATGTAATGCATCGTTGTCCATGATGATAAGAAATGACACATGTTATTGATAAGATTATAGTCTTATCAATTTCTACTTGAGTTTTAAGATCTAATTTTTAATATTTAGCTGCTATTTTATGCAGGACATAAACATTCATGAGCTTATATTCTTTGTGATTTGCATCTTGTATTGGTATACTATTCCATATGTTTTTTTCTTGAATTCTTTGTTCGATATTAACATTGTCATTCCTGCTTTAGTTGTTGTTTTGTCTTATTTTCATTTATGCCCTATATTTTTGTACATCCTTTTAAAGAAGATCTTTATGGGTCACTTTATTTTAGGCCTGCCATTTGTAAACACTATATATGACTCAGATTTCTGTGGAGGAAATAGAAAATCCCTTATGTGTTTTAAGTGGAAAGGGATTTAATATAAGGAATTAGGTGTCTACAGAAGCATGAGGCTAGGCTGAAGGAAGAGGTTGGTGGCCCCCAGTGGACTACTGATTTCAAGTTCACAGCACCACATCTGCTGCCCGTGGGTCGAGAAGTTACTGCTGCTGCCGCCAGCACAACTGCCTTTCAGCCCATGAAGCTGGTTACCAGGCACCGGAACGCAGGTCCGGCTGCTACCAGTAGTCCTGTCTGTCCAAACCTGTTTCCTGTCAACCAGCAGCAGCAAGGTGGCCTCCACTTCACCTCCACCTGCTAAAGCTCCTTTGAACGCATCTTATTGGCCCAACTCAATTTGCACCTAGCACCCTCATTTGGAAGCCCTTTGAAAAAGGTAATTTTTAGTTTTATGACCCCTCCAGGTAGGCGAATGGAATGGAAGTTAGGAAAGCCAATCCAAGAATCTACCATATGGTGTTGAAGTTAGCCTTTTGAATTCTGAGAACCCTTCTGTTTCAAATGGAGAGCGTAGCCCAGTCACATTTATTATAGATAATATTGATCTAACTTCTTTATTCTTATGCTTATGTACATTTCTGCTTTTCTTTTTAATCTTTTGGCATATTAACTAACTGATTTTTTTAAGTAATTTGCAAGTTTTGTATTCCGTTTATTCTACTATTGATTATTTTTAGTTGAAGTATACATAAATAAATATATATTTAGATTATGTATATCTTTAGGTTAAGTATATACTTCCATACCTTTTTCAAGGTCAAGCATGAATTAGTATTTGTCAACCCGTCTACCGGATATCCTAGTCAGGGGGCTCTTGCTGGCAAAAAAGAGAAGACTTCTGCGAATCTGAATAGAAGATGATTTCAGTGAAAGGATACTTGGTGGATCATAGAGTCGGTGGGAGGCCTGGAGAGC
>NW_012108641.1:331795-351904 GCF_000951045.1 Mandrillus leucophaeus
GAGGACCACCTGTGTCAGGAAACTTGCATAGTGGGGAGGCCTCGCTGGGCCAAGAGAGGACAGCATTTGGATGGCTGAGGACCCACTGGTATTAGCCAGAGAAGTATCAATGCCAAACAGAGTGACCACAAGAGGGACCCTTTGAAAAGAAAGAAGGAAACAACAGGTGCTAGAGAGGATGTGGAGAAACACGTACGCTTTTACACTGTGGGTGGGAGTGTAAATTAGTTCAACCATTTTGGAAGAGTGTGGTGATTCCTCAAGGATCTAGAACCAGAAATACCATTTGACTCCACAATCCCATTACTGGGTATATACCCAAAGGATTATAAATCATTCTACTATACAGACACCTGCACACGTATGCTTATTGCAGCACTATTCACAATAGCAAAGACTTGGAACCAACCTGAATGCCCATCAATGACACTGGAAAAAGAAAATGTGGCACATATACACCATGGAATACTATGCAACCATAAAAAAGAATGAGTTCATGTCCTTTGCAGGGACATGGATGAAGCTGGAAACCATCATCCTTCGCAAACTAACACAGGAATAGAAAACCAAACACTGCATGGTCTCACTCATAAGTGAGAGTTGAACAATGAGAACTCATGGACACAGTGAGGGAAGCATCACATACCAGGGCCTGTTGAGGGGTGGGGGGCAAGGGGAGAGCATTAGGACAAATGCCTAATGCATGCAGGGCTTAAAACTTAGATGATAGGTTAATAGGTGCAGCAAACCACCATGGCACATGTATATCTTTGTAACAAACCTGCACGATCTGTACATGTATCCAGAACTTAAAGTAAAATTTAAAAAGAAATAAGATCTAGGGATCTAATGTGCAGCATGGTGACAACAGTTAATAATGTTGTATTATATACTTGGAATTAGCTAAGAGAGAGTTTATCTTAAGAGTTCTCACCAAAACAACAAAAATTAAAAAGGGAAACTATGTGACTTGAGGGATGGACAAGTTAATTAACTTGATTGTGGTAATTATTTTACAATACACACCTATATCAACTCTTCATGTTGTACACTTTAAATGTATACTTTAAATACGTGAAAAAAAAAAGAAAAGAAAAGAAAGAAAACCCTTCATGTCTATGCCTCCAATGGGCTGAGCCTTCTGAGCCTTGGCATTTGTTGGTGGCTAATTGAGGATGCCAAGGAGGGAGTTCACTACAGGGCTTGGAACACAGCAGTACTTCCTTAAAATTCTCCTTAGAATCTCTTTCTCCTCCCAGTCACTGCTCAAATCCTACCCAATTCCACCACCTCTTAAATCTTTTTCCTGACTGCATTTTCTTACGTAGAGCAATCTACTACTGCCATCGGTTCATTCACTCACCAGAACCTGTCTTGCCAGGACCTGACCTCAGCAGACTGAGTCACACCTGTATCATCCTTGTTGGGGCCCAGGTCTGCATTGCACTTCCGGTCCCAGCCCCACTGTTAGCTCCATCAGGTTCTCTGGGGCACACCAAGGAGGCCGTTTTCTCTCCCTTTTTCTGAATTAGATCCCCAGAAGCAAGACATCAGGCTTCCTGGACAAATCTAATTTTACTCATGAACTTGACATTCATTGTTGCTCAGTTACCTGAGCCCAGCTCTTTCTGCCTTTTCAAACTGCACTCAGCTGTGCCCTTGAATGAACTGAGGCAGAAGTCCTTAGGTCCTGATCACACATGCTGTTCCCAACTTCCCTTCCCCTTGCCATGCTGTGGTGAACTCTGAATTCCAGCACGTCTCCACTCTGCTGTAGGGCCTTTCTAGGGCTGGCAGACATTCTGCCACAGAGCTGGTCTTTGTGGCTTTATGCCCACAGTAATTACTAGGGCTGGGCCATGCAACCCTCTAACCTCTTCAATTTACAGCCTCCAGGATCTGCCACCCCTGTGGCGTTTGGAGGGTGTCTAACCACAGACCGGATGTGCGTGGTAGCAGGTGGTCTGCTTGATTGCTGGTCCTTCAGTGACCCCTCTGCTCTCCAGCGGCCAGACAGGGATTCGGAACATGCCCAAGCATGTCTGCTACTGACATCCTCATCCATGAAATTCCCAATATCTGCAGAAATTGTGTATTTGTACATGTTGATTCTATAATAAATACTGATTCCCAGCTTGTACTGCAGAAAAGCTTCCTCAGCTTCTCAGTCTGGCTTACGTAAAGCACCATAAGTGTGATTCTCCATTCACACATCAGGGCCCTTAACACTCCATGCCCTCATGGTTCTAATTCTGATTTTGAAACAGACCCCACCATTTCCCTCTTTTTGAAGGTGACTTTGCAAGGATCACATAACTCCTGTTGGGCCAACTTCCTTTCCCTTGTACCATGAACATAACAACTAGGTGGTCATCCCGAAAGCTCATTCTTGTCACAGTTCTGGGGAGATCAGTTACCTGAAGGATACTCGGGTTGAGACCCCAGACAAACCTTACCAAATATGACCTGAATGTTCCAGGCTGCCTTGTAGACCTTTACTATGGTATCGCATCCCAATAAACACAATCCCATCTCAAAAGAAAAAAAGAAAGATTGATAAGTAATGCAGGTCTTTACTTCTTTTAAACCCAGGAGAGAGGATTAGACAGCATGTCAGACAAAACTATCTCTTAAAACCCTTTCTAAGCAATTCTTGTTATGCCCGAACTTTGATTTCTCATCAATGTCTGACGGTGAGTGCCCTATACCTAAATCCCTTCAGTATTTCCTCCATTTCTTTGCCTCTCTGTTCCTTTCTTTCTTTCTCTCTTTTTCTCTCTCTCCTTCTGTCCTGTTATTACATTTCCTTAGTATTTCATTGCATCTACTTCTCTGGTCAGCAAAACAAAACCATCTCCTTTGAGGCCCACCCTTCTTAAAAGTACCAGAGGGATAATTTTTTTTTCTGCAGCTATTTTTTAATTAAACTTTTTCTTTTGAGATAAATGTAGGCTCACATGCAGTTGTAAGAAATAATACAGAATAGTCCCCTGTGTGTTTCCCCAATGGTAACATGTTGCCAAACTATAGCACAATTTGATATTGTCATCAATATAGTCAAGCACAGACCATTTCTATCACCATAAAGATCCCTCATGTTGCCATTTTATGGGCACATTTACTTCTCTCTCTGTCACCCTCCTTAGCCCCTGGCAATCACTAATCTGTTCTCCATTTTGGTAATTGTGTCATTTCAAGACTGTTATATAAATGGAATAATACAGTAGATAACCTTTTGAGAGTGGCTTTTTCACTGAGTGCAATTCTCTGGATTCATCCAGGTTGGTGCCTGTATCATATTAATAATTCCTTTTCATTGCTGAGCAGTATTCTACAGTAAGCATATACCACAGTTTATTTAACCATTTACTCCTTGGAAGACATCTGGTTTGTTTCCAGTTTTTGACTATTGGAATTAAGCTGCTATTCATGCACAAGTTTTGTGTAAACCTACGTTGTCATTTCTCTGGGATATATATCTAGATCTAGATCTAGATACACACCCAGGAGTGCAATTCCTGGATCATTTGGTAGCTGTATATTTAATTTTTTTAAAGAAACTGCCAAACATTTTTCCAGAATGACCTTTCCTTCCTTGCCCACATTTGGTTGGTGTCACTATTTTTCAATTTTAGCCATTCTGGTAAGAGTGTAGTGTAGTGTATTTCATTGTGGTTTTAATTTGCATTGTCCTGATAGTTAATGATATGAAGTATCTTTTCACGTGCCTTTTTGCTATCTGTATGTGACTTTCCATATCTTTTGCCCGTTTTCTAAGTGGATTATTTGCTTTTTGACTGTTGAATTTTGAGAGTTCTTTATATATTCTCAATACCAGTTCTTTGATAGATGCATGGCTTGAAAATATTTTCTCCAACGCCCTTTCTTATCTTTTCATCCACTTAAGAGGGTCTTTCACCAAACAAACATTTTTAAGTTTGATGAAGTCCAATTTATCAATTTTTCCTTTTATGGACCATGCTTTTGGGATCAAATCTAAGAATTCTTTGCCTAACCCTAGATATCAAACATTTTTTGTGTGTTTTTTTCTGTAAAAGTTTTATAGTTTTACATTATACGTTTAAGTCCATGATCCACTGTTGAGTTAGTTTTTGTGTAAAGATGTGAGCCTCAGAGGTTCATCATGTCCGGCGTCCCAGCACCATTTGAAAATGCTGAAAAGCTGTCTTTCCTGTATTAAATTGTTTTGCATCTTTGTCAAAAATGAAATGGGCATATTCATGTGGGTCTATTTCTGGGTTCTGGGTTCTGTTTCATTGATCGTGTGGCCTTTGTGATATTTGCTAATATCACACTGTTTCGATTACTGTAGCTATATAAGAAGTCTAGGAATTGGGTAGACGGCTTCTACTTTATTCTTCTTTTTCACAGTTGTTTGAGCTATTCTAGTTATTTTGACTGCCCATATAAATTTTATAATTTATATGTCTGTCTTTAAAAGTCTTGCTGAGATTTTGATAGGAATTGTGTTAAAAGTGTATATTAATTTGGGGAGAATTGGATTTGTTACTATGTTGAGTCTTCCAATTCATATTGGAAGTCTTCCATTCATATTTCAATATTATATTTCTTCAACATTATATCTCTCCTATTATTTATATCTTTGGTTTCTTTCATCAGTATTATATAGTATTCAGCATAGAAGTCCTATATGTTTTGTTAGATATACATCTATTTCTTTTTTAGTGATTATAAATGATATTACATTTTTCATTTCAGTGGCTGTGTGTTCATTGCTAGAATATAGAAATACACTGTTTTGTATGTTTATCTTGTATTCTGTGGCCTTGCTGAAGTCACTTATTAGTTATATGAAGGTTTTTAAAAAAATATTCCTTAGGATTGTCTATGTGCAAATTGGGACAGTTCTATTTTCTCCTTTCTAATCTGTATGCTCTTCATTCCTCCCAGCTCCCCATTATACTGGCTAGAACTTTCAGCACTTGCTAAGTAAGAGTAGAGCAGACATCCTTGCCTTGTTCCCAATCTTAGGAGGAAAGCATTCAGTCTTTCTCAACTATGTATACTGTTAGCTGTAGGGATTTTTTGTAGATGTTCTTCAAGTTGAGGGAATTTCTCTCTATTCCTGTTTCTTTTGTTTGTTTGTTTTTTCTGAGCGCTTTTATTATGAATCACTGTCAAATATTGTCAAATGTGTTTTCTGCAATGACTAATCGTGTGATTTTTCTTCTTTAGCCTGTTAATATGATAGATTACATTGGTTGACTTCAAATAGTGAGCCAACCTTGCCTGCATCCCTGGAATAAACTTCCTCACTTGGTCATGTTACATAAATCTTTTCATGGATTGGTGAATTCTACTTGCTAATATTTTGTTTAGAATTTTTGCATCTGTATTCATGAGGACTATTGGTCTTCAGTTTTTAAAATTTATACTGTCTTTTTCTGGTTTGGGTAACAGGGTAATATTAACTTCATAAAATCAGTTGGGAAATGTTTTTTCCTCTTCTGCTTTCTGGAAGATACTGTGTAGAATTGGTTTTAATTCTTATTCAATGTTTGGTACTAAAATAATCAAGGCTTAGGAATTTCTTTTTTTTCTTTTTTTTTTTTTTTTTTTGAGATGGAGTCTTGCTCTGTCGCCCAGGCTGGAGTGCAGTGGCACGATCTCGGCTCACTGCAACCTCCGCCTCCCGGGTTCACGCCATTCTCCTGCCTCAGCCTCCCGAGTAACTGGGACTACAGGCACCTGCCACCACGCACGGCTATTTTTTTGTATTTTTAGTAGAGACAGGGTTTCACTGTGTTAGCCAGGATAGTCTCCATCTCCTGACCTCATGATCTGCCTGCCTCGGCCTCCCAAAGTGCTGGGATTACAGGCTTGAGCCACTGCACCCGGCCAGGAATTTCTTTTGTAGGAGTTTTATAATTACGCATTAAATGTTCTTGATGGGTAAAAGGCTATTCAAATATGTTTTGTATTGGGTGAACTGTGATAGTTTGGTTTCTGTAAGGAATGGTTTTTCTTAGAATTTCTGAGACTGAAATTCTTTTTTTTTTTCTTTTGAGACAGAGTCTTACTCTGTCACGTAGGCTAGAATGTGGCGGCACAACACGACTCATGATAGCCATGACCTCCTAGGGTCAAGCATTTTTTGTAGAGACAGGGTTTTGCCATGTTGCCCAGGCTGGTCTCAAACTCCTAGACTCAAGTGATCCACCAGCTTCGTCCTCCCAAAGTGCTGGGTCTACAGGTACGAGCCACTGCATCCAGCCAGTATTCTCTCATTTTTATGTCTGTAGAGTCTGCAGTGATATCCTCTGTTTATTCCTAGTATTGGTAATTGTGTCTTCTTTTTATTTGTCAGTCTTGTTAGAAATTTGTCCATTTTATTGATATTTTTCAAAGAACCAGCTCTTCCTTCCATTGATTTTATCTATTGTTTTCCTGTTTTCAAGTTTATTGATTTGTGTTCTTTGTTATTTTTTTCTTCTGTCCGCTACAGGTTTATTTTGTTCTTTTTTTATGCTAAGTTCTTAAAATTGGAGCTTGTGTTTTTATTCAAGTCTTTCCTTTTTTCCCAATTATATACATTTAGTGCTACAAATTTCCCTCTCAGCAGCTTTAGCTATGTGCCACAAATTTAATATGTTATATTTTCATTTTCATTCGGTCCAAGGTATTTTCAAAATTTCTCTTGAGACTGCATCTTTGACCCATGTATTACTTAGAAGTATGTTATTTTGTTTCCAAGTGTTTGAAGATTTTCCTGTTATCTTCTTGTTATTGATTTCTGGTTTGACTTCATTGTGGTCAGAGAACATGCTCTGTATGGTTTTACTTTTTATATCTATTGAGATTTGTTTTATGGTCCAGGATGTGCTCTATCTTGGTGTATGTTCTCTGCGAGCACTTGAAAAGAGTGTATATTCTGCTGTTCTAGGGTGGCGTATTCTATAAATGCCAATTTGATACTTTTGGTAGATGGTTCCATTAAGTTCTTCTATATCTTTGCTGATTTTCTGCCTAGTTTTATACAATTTTGAGGGGTGATAGTGTTGAAGTCTCCAACTATAATTATGAATTTGCGTATTTCTCATTTCAGTTTTGTCAGTTTTTGCTTCAAATGTTTTGTAGCTCTGTTGTTTGGTACATACATATTTAGGATTGTTAGGTCTTCTTGATGGATTTACCCTTTTATTACTATAAAATGTCCCACTTTTCTCTGACAGATTTGTTTGTTTTGATGTCCACTTTATCTGATATTAATATAGACAATTTTGCTTATTTTTATTTTGCAATTTACATGATATATCTTTCCCCATCCTTTAACTTTTAATCTGCCTATCTCATTATATTTGAAATGAGTTTAGTTCTTGACAGCAGTTATAACGTGTTTTAAAGTTTACTTTGCTAATCTTTCTCTTATTAGATGTATTTAAACCTTTTAATATTATTGTTGATATGATAAGGCTTAAGTTTCCCATTTTATTTTTTGTTTTAAGTTTATTCTCTTCTTTGATATTTTGAGTTTTTTCTTGCCTTCTTGTGTGTTACTTAAGCAATTTTTTAGAATTCCATTTTGATTTATCTATGCTGTTTTTGAACGTCTCTTTTTGTATAGCTTTTTTTTTAGTGGTTGTTCTAGGTAGTACATTATATATACGTAACTTAGCACAGTGTGCTGGTATTTTCATTTTACCAGTTTGAGTGAAGTATAGAAGCTTTATCTACCTTTGCATATATTTATCATCTCCCACATCAGACAGTTTTACAATTTTTGCTTCAATCATCAAACATAATTTAGTAAACTCAAGAGGAAAAGGAAAGCCTAATATATATTTACCCATATTTTTGCTTATAGTAATCTTTCTTTCTCTCTCTTTTTGATGTCCCAGTATTTCTTCTTTTATTGCTTCATTTCTGTTTATAGAATTTCCTTTAGCCATTCTTTTAGGGTAGATTTGTTGGTGTCAAATTGTCTTAGTTTTCCTTTATCTAAGAATGTCTTCCTTTCTGGGTTGGCAGTTTTTTTTCTCTTTCAGCACTTGAAAAATACTGTGCCACTTCCTTCAGGCCTCTGTGGTTTCTGATAAGAAATCCTCTCTCATTAGAGTAGTTTTTCCTCTATTGGCAAGTTTTCATCTGGTTGTCTTTAAGATTTTTTTTGTCTTTAGTTTTCAAACGTTTAATTATAATGTGTCTTGGTATAGATTTCTTTGGTTTTGTCCTGTTTGGGGGTTTATTCAGCTTTCTAAATCTGTAGGTTTATGTTACTTGGCAAATTGAAGGAATTTTTGCCTTTATGTCTTTAACTACTTTTTCAGTCCTATCCTTTTTCTTCTCTCCTTCCAGGACTCCAGTAACATGAATGTTAGATCTTTTGTTACAGTTCCATAGATCCTTAAAGCTCTGTATATTTTTAAAGTAATTTTCTCTCTCTTATTCATATTGGCCAGTTTCATTGTTCTATCGTCCAGATCATGAATTCTTTCCTACATCCCTCCTTTCTGCTACTGAGTCCATCTACTGAGTTTTTTATTTCAGTTATTATATTTTTCATTTCCAAAGTTTATATTTGGTTGCCTTTATATTCTTTTTTTTTTCCTTTTTAGATGGAGTTTCACTCTGTCACCAGGCTAGAGTGCAGTGGCTATATCTTGGCTCACCACAATCTCTGCCTCCCGGGTTCAAGTGATTCTCCTGCCTCAGCCTCCTGAGTAGCTGAGATTACAGGCATGTGCCACCACACCCAGCTAATTTTTGTATTTTTAGTAGAGATGGGGTTTCACCATGTTGGCCAAGATGGTCTCCATCTCCTGACCTCGTGATCCGCCCCCCTTGGCCTCCCAAAGTGCTGGGATTATAGGTGTGAGCCACTGCCCAAGCCTATCTTCTCTTTTCTTCCTGAGATTTTCTGTTTCTTTGCTGAGATGTTCTGTTTTTTCATGTTTGAAGTATATTTGTAATTTTGTATTGAAATATTTTTATCATAGATGCTTTTAAATCTTTGTCAAATACTTCTAACATCTCTGACCTCTTGATGGTGGTGTGTATTGGCTTTTTTATAATTCAATTTGAGATCTTCTTGGTTCTTGCAAATCAGGGGAATGATTTTCAGTTAAAATCTGGACATTTTTGTTTTGCATTCTATAACTCTGGATATTCTCTTTTAGCTGGCTTTCTCTGACACTGCTATGGCAGGTTCCTTAGGTCCCAGGTCCCTGGCTAGTCTGCCTTCTTTTCTCCCCCCTTTTAGAATCTTCTTATGCTTATTTTACATGTAATGTCCAGGATTTTTAGCTGTGATTTGCAGGAGGAATAAGAAAAAATACATTTATTCCATCTTCCCAGAAGTGTGTGTTTGTTTGTTTGTTTGTTTGTTTGTTTGTTTGAGACAGGGTATAGCTCAGTCACTCAGGCTGGAGTGCAGTGGCACTATCTTGGCTCAGTGCAACCTCCACTTCCCAGGCTCAAGTGATCTTCCCACCTCAGCCTCTCTAGTAACTGAGGCTACAGGTGAGTGTCACCAAACCCAACTCTTTTTTGTATTTTTTTTGGTAGAGATGGGGTTTTGCCATGTTGCCCAAGTTGGTCTTGAACTCCTGGGCTCAAGGGATCTGCCCACCTCAGCCTCCCAAAGTGCTAGGATTACAGGTGTGAGCCATCATGCTGGCCAGAAGTAGAAGTCAGGCAATAATTTAAAACTATTACGTGTAAGTTATTGTCTTTGTCACACATCGAATCAAAATAATATTTTTGTTTTATACAAACTGTTCTAGGGGCTATATAGCAGGTGGATTTGAGGATAACCCAAATGGAATCTGAAAAATTTTGAAGTTACTGACAGAAATGGAAAGAGATAGTGGTGGGGTGGATGGAGAGAAAGGGAGAATTCTAGGAATACCATAATGTGCTGCATAATGATGTTTCAGTCAATTAGGGGCCACATATGGGACAGTGGTCCCGTAAGATTACAATATCATATTTTTACTGTACCTTTTCTCTGTTTACATACACAAATACTTACTGTTGTGTTACAGTTGTCTCCAGTATTTAGTACAGTAACATGCTGTACAGGTTTGCAGCCTAGGAGCAATAGGCTATACCATATAGCCAAGGGGTGTAGTAGGCTATGCCATCTAGGCTTGTGCAAGTATGCTCTATGATGTTTGCACAACACCAAAATCACCTGACACATTTATCAGGCATATCCCCAGTGTTAATCAATGTATGGCTGTATTTAGGAGACAAAACAGATAGGACCAAGTGATTTTTTGAATATAGGGAATGCATGAAAGGAAAGAGGCTAAACTGTTGGGTTTATGTCTTGGGATCCAATATGGTGAGTTCATTATAAGACTGGGAATGCAGGAGGAGGAGTAGGTCTCATAAAGAGGAGAAGGAAGAAAGATATGTTTGGTTTTAGACACGTCGAGTTTGAGAGGCTCACAGATCATCCAAGTGGAGTTGCCTATCAAGCAGTTATGTATACCAATGTAAAGAAGTATAGGGGAGAGGCCAGAGCTGGTTCTACTTGTTTAAATGTCCTCAGCACAACATGGTAGTAAAACCATGAGAGAGAGAGATGACTTGGGTAAGAATAGAGAAGGAATAGCAGTGTGCCAAGGAGCGGGAGCTTGAATGTGGAGGAATAAGAGGGAGGGGAGAGAGTGGAGAGAGCAAGCATAGACCTGCTTCTCATGGTTTGGTTCACAGGGAAGGATAATGGCAGGAAAGCAGCTACATAGTGAGGATTAGTATTAATTTTCTACTATGCTTATAGGAAGAAGAAAAACATGTGGTAGGGAGGAAGTTGAAGATATAGGAGAGAGGGGCTGACTGGTGGACCAAGGGGCAAGCAACCAATTGGGGATGTAGGGGAAGGACTGGCTTTAAGCCCAAGCCCAGTTACTAGATCCTTTGAGTCTGGAGAAATGGAGGTGAAGATGCGGTGGATATAGATAAATCTTCAGATGGGGAGCAGGAAAGGGAAGTCGTTTATAGATGTCCACTCCAATTATCTTAATGAAGTGGGTGGTAGGTCCTCTCCTGGGATAATAGAGACGGGGAGCTTGGACATGATGCTAAGGACTTGAAAAGAGAGAAGGTGTTGCCTAAGGACAAGGAAAGGGCTTGTTAGTTGGGTCTGAGGACTCAGCTCAGGTTGGACATATGGACCCTGCAGTGTCAGCCCCACTGTTAAGGACTAAGATGGTTTTCCAATCGAGTACACAAGTCGGCTGTAACCATATTTTAATCTGTGTAATGTGGGCCAGAATGGATACGTTCTTGGCAACAGAAAAAAATGAATAAGACATCTTACTGATGGTTTTTCAATGCAGAAAAAAATGTTAATGTGAAATTTGGTCTACAAGACATTCATTTGTAAATACCACTGGTAACAGATTTGTATGATTTGTGTTGTGTAATTAACGTGAAAGAAAGAAAGGAATTCCATGAATTGCCTATATTTCACTGCTTGGGCACTGAATCAACTGAGGTCAGGTAATAATAAGCAGTCTTGCTACCAGCCTTATTCATTGAATCATCTCTTATGCTGCCAAGACAATGCTCCTCTTTATGCCACATGGAGGCCTAGCCTCTGTGATTGTAGGAACTCCTGCCAACTCAGCACTTGGCTTGGTGAC
This sequence comes from Mandrillus leucophaeus, assembly GCF_000951045.1. Classification (NCBI taxonomy): domain Eukaryota; kingdom Metazoa; phylum Chordata; class Mammalia; order Primates; family Cercopithecidae; genus Mandrillus; species Mandrillus leucophaeus. The sequence goes on from NW_012108641.1 coordinate 343,429, forward strand.
CCGAGAGTTCTCAGGCCACATCCTCAGAGACAGCCGGTGCCACGGACACATCCGTTGTCTTGTTGCCACACGATAGCCATTGAAAACCCCAAGGTGGAGACTCACTGCAGAACCTCTATTCAGTCCATGCAGAGCCCCAGGGAGAACAGGGCTGACGTCAGCCTGGGAGGTGAGAGGCCCGGACCCAGAGAAGGCAGGCTGTGTTCCAGGACATGACAGTTTCTGTGGAGAGAAGATATATGTCCTTCTCTCTGCTAGAGCCTGGCTAAAGCTGGAGGGGCAGTGAAGCTGAGCCCTCTAAGGAGTTCAGTTCATACATTATTCAGGAGGTGGCCAAGAAAGGCTGAGATGGCAGTGGGAGACAAACAAGTTTATATTTCAAGCTGAAGGTTTCATTATGAAACCAAATTATATTTAAATGAAGTCCTGAGCCTGGTCATCCAAGTAAATCCAGAAGTAAGAGGAGTCCAGCATGGTCCCTCTATCCCCAGGCAGTGTGAAGAGTCTGCTGTTGGTCCTAAATTGGCTTGGATCATCTCTTCCTTTCACTAAAGAAAGAACAAAAATGGGCATTTACTGAATACCTTTTGTGGTTCACCTTCTTGAATAGGCCTTCCTTAATCTTCACAACAACCTGTAAAGCAAAGATAAGCACTTACCTTTTACAGTAGTGGAGAGTGAGGAGTGGAAGGGGGTTAAGGAACTTACCTACTGACAAATAAATATAAATGGTGGGGCTGGGATTAGGACCCAGGTTTTGTGACATAGAAGGTTACAAATACTCTTCCCCTTATATCCAAAGAAACCAGTAAAGTAATCTCTATGTTTCTTTCTGTTCAAGGTGCCTATTTAGGCATCCTAAGAATTTGTAGCTCAAGACTGAATGACCTCAGAGGGCAAGTGGGCATTTGCCCAGTGGCCTAGAGGGTTGGGGGGTCATTTTTCACTTTTATGGATTTTGGAAAAGGCACAACTCAATGTCTTTGAATTTGATGTTTCTCCCCGCCTAGAGCACTCATTTTATACTTGTTTATATCCTGATGCAGGTACATCCTGGGAGACCAGACTTCAGTTGCTTCATCATTTCTGCAACGGGGAGTTGAGGTGTTGGTTTTTTGGGATCCAAAAGTCAGAACACATAGTCTAACCAAAGCCTGTTTATTATTTATAAACATGTGTGTATAAAAGGAATAACAACTGAAACCCATCTATTTGCACAGGTAATAAATTATTTTTATGGAAGGGCTCACAATTATGAGTCATCTTTTCTTTTCCTTTCCTACTTCTCTTTCCCTTCCTTCCTTCTTCCTTTTGGCTAAACACACATTAGCAGAGTAGAATATTCCATCCCTCTGTATAGCACTCATAGAACCCCCCCACTCCAGGAGCAGTTAGGGGACCACCATGTAACCGCACAATGTTACCAAAACTTGCTCTTCCTTTGTGCAAGACGAAGGTGTCTGGTCATTAAGCTGGTGGCCAAAGACCTCCACTGTCTTGGTCTGCAGGGGCTGCTGTAACAGACTGCCACAGTCTGGATGGCCTATCAGTGACAGAAATTGGTTCTCACACTCCTGGAAGCTGGAAGTCTCAGATCAAGATGCTGGCAGATTTGGTGTCTGGTGAGGATCTGCTTCCTGGCCCAAAGACAGATGTCTTCTAGCTGTGTCCTCACATGGCAGGGGGAGGGAGAGAGCTCTCTGGAGTCTCTTATAAGGGCACTAATACCCTATGAAGGTTCCATCCTCAGGACTGAATCCCTTCCCAAAGACCCCACCTCCTAATATCATTACATTGGGGGTTAGGGTATCAATATATGAATTTAGGGGAACACAAACATCCAGTTTATTGCATCCACAAATGAGTCCCACTCAATAATTCACACTGTAAACTCCAGTCCAGTCTCTGCTTAGATAGACACAGTGTGTGTCAATGACCTCATATCTCCAGCAAGGCTAGGAGATCCAGAGGTTGGAAACAACCCAAGACCCTCTTGCCTAACTGTGTGTTCTGCTGATGGTTCAGGAAATCCATATACAGTACTGCCAAAGGTTCCAGAGATCCGTAAAGCACATTTTTACAACATGAACTGTTTCAGCTAAACCCTCTAGTCCTGTATAGCCCAAGACCGGTAACTCAGCTTGTAAAGGGTTAATTACTTGTGGAGTTCTGCTCTGCCTTGGAAAGTAAAGAAAGCAAGGAAAGCAGGTGACAGGAAGCTAACAGCAGCCCCTCCAGCTGTCTTTGCAGGAGAATCTCCTATTGCAGTTAGGTAGCCCTTGCAGGGTATCTGGCTGGAGATGAGGATTCCCTTGGAATACCCCCTTGCTCAGCTCACTAAAGGCAGCAGGGTTCTTCCTGGAGAGCTTTTCTGGAGGAGCCGCCAGGTGTGAGCCACTTATGGCTAGCCACATCCTGAGTTCAGACAATTCATCTGGTGTGAAACCTCTTCTGGGAATATTCTCCTAACTCAGCAGAGTGGAGTGAGTAACCTGCTCCCAGGTGCCTGTCACAGCTTGACAGGTCAGCCTGACATCACATCTAGAAGGCAGGTAGTAAAGCCCAGGGCGTGTTGCAACCTTGGTTTATAACCACAGCACGTGTCCAAGGTAGACAGACCGGAAGCGCTGAGCCTGATACTCCACAGGGCTCACTCCTGAGAGCCAGGCCAGCCTCCGGGCATGACAGGGGATCTCACCCCCTTCACTGTCATACCAGCCTAGCCTGCCTGAGAGCCACTGCTCCCCAGGCAGGGCAGAGCATAAACAGCGCACCTTGGACACACCAGCATGGAATGCTTCTGGGTGCCCTGTGCGTTTTGTTCTCCTGCATCTTCAAGGAAAAGAAGAACACTCTGGGAACAGAAGACTCAGGGAAGAAACCCTTTACTCCTCACAGGGCCTGAGTGTTTCAAGCCCACCAAGCCCTGTGGCCCAGAACCTGGGTCCTACCACGACAGAAAGATAAAGCTCATCTTTTCAGAGAGGACCTCAGATGACTGTGGCATGGTGCTTGGTAGTTCCGGAGAAATGTTGCATCCAGCCAGCCTAAGTCTGTGCATCAAAGGTTGTGAGCCACCCTCTTGAAGATCACAGTTGCTGAAACAAAAATTAAGTGACAGGGAGGTGACAGGTTGTAATGTACCTATAAGGACAGACAGACAGGGTAGGAGGAATCAACCTCAGCCTGGAAAAATTCAGACCCTGCAGTTGTTGGCAAAGAAAAAGGCATCCATGGTCTGGCTGAAAGGCTGACTTGCTGGAACACTCCAGGGAACTGGGCGCGGAGGGTGTCAGAACTGTTCACAGCATTCTAAACCCAGTCCCAGTTTGCGCCTAACCTTAAGCAAGGACTGGCTTACGGAATCTGTTTTCCACGTCTTGGAAAAGCGTTTGATGATACCTACTACTTGGATGTGCACTGAAGTATTTAATTAATGTTTGCAAAGCGCTTTGAGATGCAGTTGTAGGGCCCACAGCCAAAAACATAGCCAGCTTGTTTAGGTTGGCAGTAAAAAAGTTAAGCGCTCTTTACTAATTAACACCCTATTAGTATAACAGCAATATCCATGTTGAGTTACTCAAGACCGTGTTTATTTTCACCACTCTGTGTAGTTTGGTTTCTAAGCTAAGGAAGTCTGAACTTACCTGGTGGTGTGAAGTAATCAATTACTGAAACCTCCCTTCAAGCCAAACTCTACCGACAAAGAAATATGCTAAGATGGGTGCATGCCAGGAAATGCCAGTCAAACAGGTGCCTGTTGGGGAAAGACCATAACCAGAAACCCTGGCAAATGTTTCCCAAACCAAAGCTCCCTGGACTCCAGAATGCAGTTCCTGGGAGGAGCCTGGGCATGAGGAGGGTGCCACCTGCTGGCACCAAGGTGTATTTTCTGTGATTTGCAAGCCTACGTGCAAGTGTCTGCAGGAACAGAATTTGAGAGAATTGGCTGGGCTTCGGGTCTGTAACCCCAGCACTCTAGGAGGCCAAGGTGGGTGGATCACCTGAGGTCAGGAGTTCGAGACCAGCCTGGCCAGCATGGTGAAACCCTGTCTCTACTAATTAGTTGGGTCTGGTGGCACATACCTGTAATCCCAGCTACTTGGGTAATCCCAGCTACTTGGGAGGCTGAGGCAGGAGAATCACTTGAATCTGGGAGGCAGAGGTTGCAGTGAGCCGAGATTGTGCCACTGCACTCCAGCCCGGGAGACAGAGCAAGACTCTGCCTCAAAAAAATTATTAGACCTACCCACATTTCTATAAATGGCAATAAAGTCCAACATAACCATTATGGGAAATAAAATACACAAATATAGGCCTGTGTGATGTAGTATACCTGGAAACTTTAGAAAGGAGCAGAGGTTGTTTTTTGCAGTTAGTCATCTTGCAGTAACAATGGCAGATTTATAAATTGTAGCTCAGTCGGGACCTACGTTTTATCTAATTCTATTTAACAGATAGATGTCTCTTAATTAAGGTGTGTTGACCAGTTGAAAATGTCTACACTGGATTTGGCAGAGCAATAAATTATGCTTGCATTAATTTTCATCAGTGTCGAATTTAGTGGCTTCAAAACATTTTTTGGTGTGCTACCAGCCCTAAAGAGGTTATGAAGTTGAGAGAACTGTCAATACAGGCATAATCCACTAAGTAAGTAGCTAACAATTGCTAGACAATAGATGAATAGCCAAACATCAAGAGTAGCCAACCTGTACACAAATAAATTAATCTCTGAACCAATTCATTCAAAAGGGGAGGAAGTGAGCCGTGCACATATCAGAGGGGAAGCTGCACAAGTCAGAGAGCATAGAAATGGAAAGCTGCTAAGGAGGGAGTGTTCCTGGCATCCTAAGGAGGAGCAGGGAGCCAGTCTGCCTACAGTGGAGTGAGTGGGGACCTTTCAACCTGGACACGTGGAGCAGTCTTGAGTCCAACCAGAAGCTGGGAGTCCAGTCTGGCCTAGCCTACCCCATTCAAATCATGGCCAATCTATAGACCTAGGAGGATGGAAATAAATTATCGGGGTTGTAAGTCATGAAATTGTAAGACCACTTGTTATGCAGCATTATTATAGCAATAGCTGACAAACACATTAATCTAATAATCACCCTATTGTAGTAGCAGATGAGATCATACAGGTAATGGGGTGAAGGGCAGATTTATAAGGTCTTGTAGCCAGTAATGGAGGAAGAAAACCAGGAGAGTGGTGTCCAGAGGTCAAATGAAGAAAGAATGTTAAAGAAGACAGCAGGACGTCATGTATCAAATGCTACAGATAAGAGAGTGACCATATACTTTACTGTACAAAGTATGGCACTTTTAAAGTCAAAAAAAGGGCACTCAACTTTGGCAGGACAACAATAAGCTAGGGACGTTCTGGGCAAACTGAGATGTACGGTCAAGTAGAGTAAGATCTGACGTTTGAATCCAGATTGAGCAACTAAGAAGTCTCTGATAATCTCCCCAAAAGCAGTTTTGGTGACCTAGAGGGTTGAGTTTAGTCCAGTTGGATTGAGTTCAAGAAAAGGTGGTAAGAGTGTGAGCATAGGCAACTTTTCTGAGAAATGTTGCTCTAAATGAGAAAAGTGAAGGGGGCAATAGCCAAAGGGAGATGTGAAAACAGTATCTGGCCTTTTGTAATGGAAGAAAGACATCAATGTTTATTTGCTGATGGGAATGATGCAGCTCACAGGAGAAAGTTTGTGATAAGAGGGAGAGGGAGAAATGCTAAGTGAGACCCTTGAGTATAGGAGAGAGGCTGGGATCTGACGGACAAATGAGGGTGTTGTCTTCTGCTAGGATCAGGATCCACTCATCCAAGGAGTAAGATGGAAGGCAAGGAGTAGACACAGAGTGAGAGATGATGGAATGTTTCTTTAATTTTATCAGTGAAACTGAAAGAAAATTTGTCAACTGACAGTACAGTTTGCAGGAGGAGAGAGGGAAAAATTTGAAATCACTGATACAGAAGCCCAAAAGAAATTATTTAGGCAGTCAGTGAGGGTAAGAGAGTCCTCAGTAAGGTTTCCCTTTTAATAAAAAGCAGCCCCAAGATCATTTCTTTTTTAACAAAGAGCAGCCTGAAAAATCAAGCTGCAGACATAGAAAAGCAAACTAGAAGCTTGCACGGCAAATGCCAGCAGCTGCACCAATAGAAAAGCGATACCTGGAAGCCAGGCATGTTCAACATGGAGGCTCCTTCTTCCCTTTTCTTTGTCGACAAGTGTGTCTTCCCTTTTCTTTGTCGACAAGTGTGCAGTAAAGAAGCAGACAACCAGGGACTGGCCAGGCAGAGGATTCATCTGCATAATAAAAGGGTGGGGTGGCCAGCTTCTTCCCAAGCTATGTAAATGGCACACCTGGTCCGACCAATCTTTTGGGTCCTATGTAAATCAGACACTGCCTCCTCAGGCTAGTCTTTGATAGCCGTGCATTTCGTCTCGGAACCTGAAGACGCACTCCAGAGCCCCTCTCTCTTTGCCGGAGATAGAGCTTCTCTCCTTCTTTTGCCTATTAAACCTTCATTCTTAACCTCACTCCTTGTGGTCCACGTCCTTGATTTCCTTGATGTGAGGCCACAAACCTCAGGTATTACCCCAGACAAACAATACCACTTCATCACTACCTAGGACCTGGGAGGCTGATTACACCAGGGAGACACAGTAAGATTGCCCACCAGCAGCAAAGGGCATGCAGTCAGGAATCGAAAGTGTGATCCACGGAGGAGACCCCGTTTCTGCTTAAGATGTAGAAAGCTGCAAACGAAAATATGCTACCCCATCCTAAGCTGCTACACAATCACAATTTCTCTGGAAACCATCAGAGAGCTGAGGTTACAAAGCAACAAACTACTTGAATTTCAAAGACAGGTAAGGTTTCCTGAAGAGAGATGGGACTCCCTAACTGTATCACTTGTGGCAAAGCCGGGGAGGAAGGAGCTCCAGGACGGACAAGTGGGTAAGAAGAAATAAGCTAAAGCACTGGCCAGCCACCAAAGGCCAAGTGTGAGCTAGTGTGTCCGTCCAGAGTCCCCCAAAGCTGTGACCCAGGGGTGCTCGGGCTCCCATACAAGCTCCTTCCCACCAGCTTCCATGGGCAGGGCGGGAGATCAGAGAGCCCTTCCCTCTGAGGCACAGGCAGGCCAAACAGTTCCCCAGGCCCTGCTCTTGAACAAGAGAAGAAAAAGAGTGAGAGGACAGGGCAAAAACATATTTTAAGAGATAGTACTCAGTAATTTTATAAAGATAATGAAATACATCCAACGACAGATCCAAAAACCTCGGGGAACCAAGAAGGATAAACACCAAAAGATACAGATAAACCAAACCAAAACAGAAAAACACCTGGACACAGCACAGTCTCCCTGGAAAACCAGTGTTAAAGAGAGAATCCTGAGGGCGGCCAGTGGGGAGGAAGGGAGGAAAAGGCACATGACATACAAAGGAAAAAAGAATCGCAGTAGAAGCTCCTCAGAAACGACACAAGCAGAAGATAGTGGAGCAACACCATTCAAATACTAAGAGCAAAAAAGTTCTCCATCCAGAATTCTCCTTCCAGTGAGAAGAGCTTTCAAAAGTGAAGGCAAAATAACAACTTTTTCAGAAAAACAACCAAGAGAATTTGTTGCCAATAAACTTATGCCACAAGAAATGTTAGAGGAAATTCTCCAGGCAGGGGGAATATGGCACCAGACAGAAACTTGGATCTGTAAAAAGAAATCAAGAGCGCTAGAAATGCTAAAAAACGAAGGTAAATTAATTCTTTTTAATTGCACTAAAAGATAATTTTCTAAAGTGAAGTCATCATTTTGTGAAAGGGCCAGATGTTAGTAATAAATATTTTAGGCTTGCAGGACATACAGTCTCAGTTGCAGCTACTCAGATCTGCTACTGTAGCGGGAAAGCAGCCAGGACGTGTGTAAACAAATGGGTGTGGCTATGTGCCAGTAAACTTTATAAAAATGTTTGGCTGACCTGATGGTCATGGTTTACTGGCCTCTGGCCTAAAGCAAAAATTATACAAATGCATTGTGGGATTTAAAAAAATTTTAAAGTAAAATGTAAGACAAAAATAGCACCAAGGATCAGAGAAACAAATTGGAAGTATACTGTTGTAAGGTTCCTACACCATTGTGAGTGTTACAATATTATTTAGAGGTATACTGTAAAAAGTTAAAAATATACCTTGTAAACTCTAGGGCAGCCATTAAATATTTTTTTAAAAGAGGCGTAAGAATAAGCCAGTAGTGGAGATACAATTATATCATAAAAAGTACTCAATCCCAAAGCAGACAGAAAAAGAGGGAAAAGAAGGAATGAAGAACAGATGGGACAAATTGAAAACAACTAGCAAGATGGTAGAGTTAAACCCAACTATGCCACTAATTAGATGTAAATAGTCTAAATACTCCTATTAAAAGACAGAAATTGTCAAAATTGTATTTTAAAAGGCTCAACCATATGCTGTCTAGAAGAAA
>NW_012108641.1:353294-418482 GCF_000951045.1 Mandrillus leucophaeus
CAAAGCCGGGGAGGAAGGAGCTCCAGGACGGACAAGTGGGTAAGAAGAAATAAGCTAAAGCACTGGCCAGCCACCAAAGGCCAAGTGTGAGCTAGTGTGTCCGTCCAGAGTCCCCCAAAGCTGTGACCCAGGGGTGCTCGGGCTCCCATACAAGCTCCTTCCCACCAGCTTCCATGGGCAGGGCGGGAGATCAGAGAGCCCTTCCCTCTGAGGCACAGGCAGGCCAAACAGTTCCCCAGGCCCTGCTCTTGAACAAGAGAAGAAAAAGAGTGAGAGGACAGGGCAAAAACATATTTTAAGAGATAGTACTCAGTAATTTTATAAAGATAATGAAATACATCCAACGACAGATCCAAAAACCTCGGGGAACCAAGAAGGATAAACACCAAAAGATACAGATAAACCAAACCAAAACAGAAAAACACCTGGACACAGCACAGTCTCCCTGGAAAACCAGTGTTAAAGAGAGAATCCTGAGGGCGGCCAGTGGGGAGGAAGGGAGGAAAAGGCACATGACATACAAAGGAAAAAAGAATCGCAGTAGAAGCTCCTCAGAAACGACACAAGCAGAAGATAGTGGAGCAACACCATTCAAATACTAAGAGCAAAAAAGTTCTCCATCCAGAATTCTCCTTCCAGTGAGAAGAGCTTTCAAAAGTGAAGGCAAAATAACAACTTTTTCAGAAAAACAACCAAGAGAATTTGTTGCCAATAAACTTATGCCACAAGAAATGTTAGAGGAAATTCTCCAGGCAGGGGGAATATGGCACCAGACAGAAACTTGGATCTGTAAAAAGAAATCAAGAGCGCTAGAAATGCTAAAAAACGAAGGTAAATTAATTCTTTTTAATTGCACTAAAAGATAATTTTCTAAAGTGAAGTCATCATTTTGTGAAAGGGCCAGATGTTAGTAATAAATATTTTAGGCTTGCAGGACATACAGTCTCAGTTGCAGCTACTCAGATCTGCTACTGTAGCGGGAAAGCAGCCAGGACGTGTGTAAACAAATGGGTGTGGCTATGTGCCAGTAAACTTTATAAAAATGTTTGGCTGACCTGATGGTCATGGTTTACTGGCCTCTGGCCTAAAGCAAAAATTATACAAATGCATTGTGGGATTTAAAAAAATTTTAAAGTAAAATGTAAGACAAAAATAGCACCAAGGATCAGAGAAACAAATTGGAAGTATACTGTTGTAAGGTTCCTACACCATTGTGAGTGTTACAATATTATTTAGAGGTATACTGTAAAAAGTTAAAAATATACCTTGTAAACTCTAGGGCAGCCATTAAATATTTTTTTAAAAGAGGCGTAAGAATAAGCCAGTAGTGGAGATACAATTATATCATAAAAAGTACTCAATCCCAAAGCAGACAGAAAAAGAGGGAAAAGAAGGAATGAAGAACAGATGGGACAAATTGAAAACAACTAGCAAGATGGTAGAGTTAAACCCAACTATGCCACTAATTAGATGTAAATAGTCTAAATACTCCTATTAAAAGACAGAAATTGTCAAAATTGTATTTTAAAAGGCTCAACCATATGCTGTCTAGAAGAAATTCGCTTTTTTAAAACTTATTTTAGGTTCAGGGGCACATATGCAGGTTTGTTAGATAGATACACTGTGTCATGGGGGTTTGTTGTACAGATAACAGTTCATCACTCAGGCACTAAGCCTGGTACCCAATACTTATTTTCTCTGATCCTGTCCCTCCTCCTACCTTCCACCCTCAAGAAAGCCCCAGTGTCTGTTGTTCCCTTCTTTGTGTCCATGTGTTCTCATTATTTAGCTCCCACTTACAAGTGAGGACATGTGGTATTTGGTTTTCTGTTGCTGCGTTGGTTTGCTAAGGATAATGGCCTCCAGCTCCATCCAAGTCCCTGCAAAGGACATGATCTTGTTCCGTTTTATGGCTACATAGTATTCCATGGTATATATGTATGTACCACATTGTCTTTATACGGTCTGTCACTGATGGACATTTAGGTTGATTCTACGTCTTTGCTACTGTGAATAGTGCTGCAGTGAACATTTGTGTGTACATCTTTATGGTAGCACGATTTACATTCCTTTGGGTATATGCCCAGTAATAGGATTGCTGGGTCAAATGGTAGTTCTGCTTTTAGCCCATTGAGGAATCACCACACAGCTTTCCACAATGCTTGAACTAATTTATACTCCTACCAACAGTGTGTAAGCGAGAAACCCTTAATATGCTTTAATATGAACACACAGATGGGATAAAAGTTAAAAGACAGAAGAAGATATACGATGCAAATATTAATCAAAAGAAAGCTGAAGTGGCTATATTCATATGAAAGACTTCAAAGGAAAGAATATTACTAGGGATAATAAAAAGCAACATTACATAATGATCATTTCATAACAAAGTCTTAACAATCCTAAATGTGTATGTGTCTAAGAACAGAATTTTAAAGAAAATGAAGGCCGGGCATGGTGGCTCATGCCTGTAATCCCAGCACTTTAGGAGGTGGAGGCGGGTGGATCACTTGAGGCCAGGAGTTGGAGACCAGCCTGGCCAACATGGTGAAACCCCATCTCTACTAAAGATACAAAAATTAGCTGGCATGGTGACACACGCCTGTAATGCCAGCTACTTGGGAGGCTGAGGCAGCAGAATCGCTTGAACCTGGGAAACGGAGGTTGCAGTGTGCCCAGATTATACCACTACACTCCAGCCTGGGCAATAGAGTGAGACTGCATCTCAAAAATAAATAAATAATTAATTAAATTAAATTAAAACTGAAGTACTGAAAGGAGAAAGACAAATCCATAATTATAGTTGAAGGCTTCAAAACTCTGCTTTCATTAATTGACAGAAAAAGTAAATAGAATATCAGTGGCGGTATAGAAGACCTGAAGAACATGAACAACCAACTTGACCTAATTGACAATGCTAGAACACTTCACCTGGTAACAGCAAAATACACATTCATTTTGAGTGCACAGGGAATGTTCATCAAAATAGATCCATCATAGTTTGAACCACAGAACAAACTGCAACAAATGTGAGAGAATTAAAAGTACAAGGTACAAATGGTCAGAATGTTTTTACACTTATATCCACCCTGAATCATTTGTGTGGGTTTAGGGACAACGTAGGCAAGAGTCGGATTTAACTAGGTTTGGGATTTTTCCATGTGAGCTGGTGTAAAGAGGGAGTGGGTAAAGGGGTTTTAGGAAAGTGATTATAGGATTGGACAATGGAATTTAAGTAGGTAAGACACAAAATAAGAATATGAGGAGCATTGAAAAAGTATACTAGGATCAAAGGGCTGGAAGATCTGATTATAATTATTGATGTTTGAGTATCAGAAAAAGCAAGCTGGCTGTTCACATGATGATGGTCAAAGAGTGGATGCTTGAAGTAGATATTACTGGTAAAGCCAAGTTCAGAGGTATAACCACAGGAATGAGTAACTGAGGTACAATGGAGAACATGCTCACTGAAAGAGACAGAGTTGAGGAACTGAGATGCTGGGTACTGGAAATGTCATCCGTGTGGCTAATGAAACATCATCAATTGTGAAAGGAGCAGCTTTGAAGATTGTGATTGTGAAATAAGAGCTAAAATCTTTGAAGAATAAAGGGAAATGACTGGGCGGTGGTAGATGTCTGCCACAAGATGGGCAGTGGGTAGTATGTAGTCTGATGACATGAGATGTTATTAGTAGGAAGAGAAGACCCTTCTAATACCAGCAATGAACATCAAGGAGGCACCTAATGCCCTGCCAGGCTCAATGGTGCTAGGAAGCAAGAGAAAAACACCTTCCCAGAGGAAGACTACTGAAGAAGCAATGTCCTTAAAAGAATGTGAGCTTTTCAAAGAGAATCAGGCAGCATTCTAACTCTTTCCTTACTGTTAAACAGGTAAAGTAGCATGAGGATTTTAAAGTTTAAATTGGAAGGCTAAGCACACAATTTTTTTTTCCTTTCCACCTGAAACTCCAGTAAAATGATGGTGAAGGAATAAACTCATATTCTAAATGAAGTGCGAAAGAGATCATTGACAGGTAAGGGATTTCAGTGAATTTCTTAAAGATGAAAAGAGAATGTAAGACATTTCATGAATAAACAGGGTGAAACAAAGCATCTCAGAATATGCAGGAGGAAACTGCAGCAAAGGAGAAAGCTAATGGCCCCAGGAAGCTCCAGAAGGCTTCAGGACGAGGCCCCAGCTGGCAGTTATAAAGGAGGGCAGGGGTGAGAAGGAGGGTCCTAAAAGAAAGGAGTTAACTCAAAGTGTATCCCTCTTACTTCTTTTTAGGCCTATTGCCAAGAAATACATTGTAGGAAGCCCAGCATTTCCTTCAGGCCAAAAATTACAGGACGCTTCTCTAAAGATACTTAACTTACTTCCAAGGGCCAAATAGGACTCCTGGAGTCGGTAAAATCCTTGAGAGTAAAGCCCTCCCTTTATGTAATTGGGAAGTCCCAGTTTGGAGGCTGACTTTCTACAGTTTATCTAAAAGAGCATTGGGCCTACAGCTGATCCCTGCCCACACTGCAGAGCTTCCAGTCAGCATACGCATTCCTAGGAGACAGCTAGGAAGAAAAATAGACACACCTTGTATAAGCAAGCAAACCCACGGCAGTTCTGGAGAAAAATCAACACCATTCCCCATTATTAAGAAGAACCAATCATCAGAGAGAAGACAAACACCTAAGCATAAAATGACAAGCATAAAATGACAAGGCTAATGCAAACAGAACAAATCCCTCCAAAGAAATAGGTAACTCAGTGAAGAAAGGAAAACATTTAAAAAAAAAACCCTCTAACGAATAGCCTCAGAATTTTTGAGTTGTTGTATGAATATGGACAAAAACACAAGCAGAATGCTATTTTAAAAGAACAATAAGAAAATTAATTAGGAAAAATTAATAGAACAATTGAAGGATAAAGTCAAAGAAATTTCCCAGAACATAAGGCAAAGAGATGGAACCAGAGAGAAAGGATCTATTTAGAAAGTCAATTATCAGACTGATAGAAGTTCCAGAGCGAGAAAACAGAGAAAGTGGATCAAACAAATAATATAAGAAATTTTCCCAGGGCTGAAAAGAAGCAGTTTTTAGCCTTAAAAAGTTCATATAGTGCTGACAATCACGCACTCTTTAGCACCTTTCTGCACACCGAAGATGGGGTACATCTAAAAGCAGAGAGAAACTCGGGGAGAGAGAGAGAGGGAGAGAAAGTGGCTAGTGGGGGAGAGAAACAGAAATGCCTTAAAAATCAGAAGTCAGATTGACATCAAACTTCTCATCAGCAACTAGATTCTAGAAGATAATGGATCCAATTCCTTCCAGGTTCTCAGGGAAAATTATTTTGAATATAGAATTCTATATCTTGCTAAATTATTAATCAAATATCAGGCTGAAATAAAATATTTTCAGAAATGCAAAGCCAAGGAAGTGTGGCTGCCATCAGAATGTGCCCTGCAGATCTCTGATTACAGGAGTGTAACTGACCATGGGCCCCACTTTTGTGCCTGAAATCTATTGACACATTTGTGTCATGGCTGCTCCCAGCCAAAGACTGAATGTAGCAGAGATACTAACCCAGACCCAATTCTGGGAGACAGGGGACTCTCCAACATCTCTGTCAAACCCTTCCTTTGACTGAATGGAATCCAAAACACTTCTGCCCAACCTTCTCTCCCTCTCTCCATCACTCAGGGTCAAACCTGCATCATGCTGTGTTATCTCTCCAAGCCTTACCCAGATCTTTCTCTATTTTTACTCATGACTTGAAATTTACTTTTCAGGGGACCCAGACTAATAGAAAGTTTATCTCTTATGGAACTTCTTGAGGAAAAAACCTGCAAAAACAAGGGTGAAAAGGGGGAAAAAAACAAACAGAATGAGCAAGACATGAGATATAAATGGCAAACCTAACCAGAGTTCAGTAAATAGGAAGTTGTGCAACAGGTCTGAAAAAGAAATTAGAGTGGATGTCTGGTTTGAATACAGCCATTCAAAGTTACCTCTCTCCCTCTCTCTTCCTGGAATTTATCCAAAAGTAACAAGGAAAATGAGACACAGAACTGTAAACTTCACTTTAAAAGAAGCTTAGAGATGACTAAAACACCAGTCTATATGATAAGTGGAAGAATTGCCATAAATAGGGAGCTTGACAGGGGTGTTTGTGTACAGAAAGGATGCTGCAGAGAGAAGGTGCCGTGGCCACAGATCTCAGAAAAAGCCAGCAAAATTACCGATCTTAAAGATGAAGGGCATTCTCGGCGGCAAAATCAAAACCTTGTTTTTCTAATTGTGTTGAGGAGCACTCTATCAGGAAAAGTGATCCTGAATCTAGTTTGGTTCCAAAATACAAATGAAATAGAACAAGAAATCATACTGTTAAGCCATAATAATGGAAAGTGGTCTATCGCTTTGGCAGTGAGGGGAAAAAGAGCTCTTGCAATAAAACAAACAAACAAATGGCACACTGGCCTTTCCTCATTAACTGGGGAACAATAAAGTGAAACCAGCACACACACAAATTCCAGTTAGTCTGGAACATGGCCCTGGTCCCACTAACACATGAATCTCATTCGAAGAGGTGCTCCAGAAATAACTCATTTTCTGCAATGTTGAGTAATGTAAAACAAAGCAGCATATAATTTTTACAAAAATGATAAAAGAAAAGGAAAAGAAGCAAACAGGGAAAACAAAAGACAGAGAGCCTGAAAATGTTGTCATGGAGCAGATGAAATTTTGACCACAAATATTTCACTATGAATTAAAAATATATGCAATAAGCAATTATCTTTCTAAAGTAAGAGGACAAAGAAGAGATGCAAGAACTGTGGAAGAGACAATAAAACAGTAGGAGAAGACGAAAAGTAAACTGGCAGAACTCAAAAAAGCAGTAAAAGAAATAAATGAAGCCATGATTGAAATGAAGGAAAAGAAACATTGTGAAAAACAAATAAGTGAGACATAAAATGTTGAAATTAGAAAATCAAGCAATATTAAATAAAATAATCAAAAAGTTAAAAAGGATTCAGTGGAAAATTAGAGGTAGATACAGACAAAAGAGATCCAACATACACGTAATTGGAACCCCTGACAAAGAAAATCAAAATAATGAACCACAATATTTACTTTGCTAAATATTTGGACATGGTGAAAGGGAGTGAAAGTATATGCTCTGGTCTCCCCTTTTGGACAGAGGCCTTTCAAAATTCTCAGCATGCCTCAGAGTCTTCCTTGGCTTTGAAGCTACATGGACTCAGATTTGAATCTTGGCTCTTCAAGTTGCTACAAGAGGCTCCAGCAAGTTATTTAACAGCTCTGGGCCCCAGTATTCTCATCTGTATAATGCACCCATTAATACCTACTACGTAAGGTGCTGTGAGAATTAAATGAGAATTATGCACAGTGCCTGAAACATAGCCGGCAAGGTAAACAAAGAGATCATTTAACTAGGAGAGAGCCATTGAAAGGAATCCTAACCAGATCCCTTTTTGTCTTTTGGTAACTAAGTCTTAGAAGATAAGAGAGAATAGTAACATTCCTTAGGCTAGACAGTGTACAGATGTGGTGCCAAATTCCTGGGCTTGAATCCCAGCTCCACCATTTACTAGTTGGGAGATCTTAGACAAGTTACATAACCTCTCTGTGCCTCAGTTTCTTCATCTGATAACAATAGTGCTCATCTACTAGGACCAGTATGAGAATTCAATGAGTCAATATATGTAAAGTAGTCAGACGACCTCTTGGATGGTTATAAACACAGGCATGTGTCACATAGCAGCCTTTCTATCAACCAACAGGTTATAAACTTTTCCACATTTAGATATATTTAAATACACAAATACCACTGTGTTACAATTGCCTGCAGCATTCAGTACAGTAACATGCTGTACTGATTTGAAGCCATACAACATAGCTGTGTAGTAGGTTATACCATACAGGTTTGTGTAAGTACACTCTATTATCTTCACACAATAATGAAATCAGCTAACACTGCATTTCTCAGAAAGTATCCTCAGCATTAAGTGACAAGTGAATAAATGTTGGCTGTCATTGGGTTTGGAAAATTAGCCTTGAGGGCCTCCAGGTTAAGATGTCCAGTTGAGGCAACAAAAGCAAAAAGAGACAAATGGAATTGCATCAAACTAAAAAGCTTCTACATGACAAAGGAATCAATTAATAGAAAGAAAAGGCAACCCACAGATTGGGAGAAAATATTTTCAAATCATACATCAAATCAGAGGCTCATATACAAAATAAACAAGGAACTCAAGCTACTCAATAACAAGAAAACAAATAACCTATTTAAAAAATGGGCGAATGACTTGAATAGACATTTCTCAAAAGAAGACATATAAGTGGACAACAGATATATCAAAAAATGTTCAACATCTCTAGTCATAAGAGTAATGCAAATTAAACCACCATGCGATATCACCTTACACTTGTTAGATTTGTTGTTATCAAAAAGAGGAAAGATAACAAGTGTTGGTGAGGATGTGGAGAAAAGAGAACCTTTATGCACTATTGGTAGGAATGTAAATCAGTACAACCATTTTGGAAAATTGCAGAGGTTCCTGAAAAAAAAAAAAAAAAAAAAAAACTAAAAATAGAATTACCATATGATCCAGCAATCCCACTCCTGGGTATATACCCAAAGGAATTGAAATCAGTATATTGAAGACATGTCCGTACTTCCATGTTCATCACAGCACTATTCACAATAGCCAAGATATGGAAACAACCTAAGTGCTCATTAATGGATGAGTGGATTTTTTAATGCGGTGTATATGTAAATGGAATACTCTTCAGCCTTAAAATAACCCTGGAAATTCTGTCACTTGTGACAACAAGGATAAACCTAAAGGACAGTTCAGTGAAATAAGCCAGGCACAGAGAGACAAATACTGTGTGATTTCATTTATATGAGGAATCTCAAAAGTCAATCTCATAGAAGAAGAGAGTAGAATGATGGTTACCAGAGGCTGGGTAGCAGGTGGGAGGGTCTGAAAGGGAAACAGGAGACACTGGTCAATGGGTTTGAAGTTTCAGTTAGATAAGAGGAAAAAGCTCTGGTGTTCTACTGCACAGCACAGTGACTATAGTTAATAATAATATATAATTCAAAATAGCTAAAAGAGGATTTTAAATGTTCTTGCCAACAAGGAATGATAAATATTTGAGGTGATGAATATGCTAATTCACCTGATGTGATCATTCTACAGTGCATACATGTATTGAAACAACACATTTTACACCATAAATATGTGTAATTATTATATGTCAATTAAAATAAAACAAAACTTAAAAATACAAATAAAAATCAATTTTAAAAAGATTCCTGTGTGAATATATATCTGATGTCTCTCGCCAATGAAGAAATTTTAAAACAAACCGAAAACGTAAACTCACATGGGCAAGAGGAGAGAACATCTACAAAATATTTGAAGCTAGAAAGCAGAAGCGTGAGTGGTAACTGAATTAGCAGATCTGATAAAGCCGAATCTTAAGTCACCTATAGAGAAAGTGAAGAACCAACTTGATTTATTTCACAGAGTCCTCAAAGTGCTCAGAAATGGGCAGCATTGAGCACTTCCAGAACTGTGGGTGAAGGGGGACTCAAGTAAGAACAGGAAGTGAAATCCGTTGAGAAGTGATTAGATTCCCAAGTTCCCTTCTTTACTCCATACTCCTGGTGACTGCCCTTCTCCCACCCTCTCAGAAGACTGGGAGTTTCTCTGTAAAGAGCGGAAACAAAGGCTTGAGCACTGTACAGAAAACAAGGATAGTTAGTCAGCACGTACAACTGAATTCCAAGACCCCCAGTCTACTTTCCACATTCGTCTCCCAAAATGTCAGGATCCAGAAGCTGGAGAAGAGAAAAGTCTTTCTTGAAGAATCTAAACAGCCTAAGAAGAAAGATCCTGAATTGGAAGTTCCCAGCACACAACCCTGAGACCACTCCACCACGAAGCTCTAATCTGTCAAGGCCTTCATACACTCAGAATTTCTCAGAACAGCTTTGTATACTCCAATCTTAGTCAAGAATAGACAGCCAAACACTGACAAAGTTCTCTAATGTGAAATAAAGAGACCCAAACAAATAAAAGTGGAGAGCAACCCAGAGAAAACAGTCAATGCAGAAAGAAGAAAACTTTTTTAAAAAGTCGTTAATATTCCTGGAGAACAGGAGAGATGGCATCAATGAAGGAAGAACAGGATGTTATCTTAAAAAGAAATAAAACATTTGATAAACAATAACAACAACAAAAGCTCTTTAAAATTAAAATGTGATGATAGAAAGAAACTCAGTAGAACTGGAAACGAAACTGGAAGAAATTTCCCGAAGAATGGAGCAGAAAGACAAAGAAATGGGAAGTAGGAGAGACAATATAAGAACATTAGAGGGTGAGTACAACAGATCCAAAATCCAACCAATTGGAATCGCAAAGGAGAACAGAGAAGGCTGTAGGGAATAAATCATCAACAACAGCTGAAGAAAATTTCATATTCTTATACGACTTTCTAGATTTAAAGGGCTCAGTGAGAATCCTGCAAATTGATTAAAACTAAGCCTATGTGAAGGCATATCATCGTGATATTTAGGAAACCTGAGGACAAAGAGAAGATTTTAAAGCTTCCAGAGAGAAAAACTATACCATATAAAAAGGAAAAGGAATCTGAATGGATTTGGGCTTCTCAATAGCAACACTAAAAGCAAGAAGACCAATGCCCCCCAAATTACAAAAAGTTACTTAAAAATTTTCCAACCTAGGAAATGTAATTTTTTTCAAGCTATAGTTCTATAGTTAGTCAATAATCAAGGAAGTATATGGGCATAATAAAGACATCTTTGGACACGCAAAGTCTCGAAAGATCTGCCTCCCATGTCTGCTTTCTCAGGAAACTATTAGAAATTGTTGGAAGTAAAGCAAGAGAGAGAAGGACATGGGACATAGGATAAAGAAAATGAATTTCAGCTGGGTGCAGTGGCTCACGCCTGTAATCCCAGCACTTTGGGAAGCCGAGGCGGGCGAGGTCAGGAGACCAAGACCATCCTGGCTAACACAGTGAAACCCCATCTCTACTAAAAACACAAAAATTTAGCTGGTCGTGGTGGTGGGGGCCTGTAGTCCCAACTATTCAGGAGGCTGAGGCAGGAGAATGGCATGAATCCAGGAGGCGGAGCTTGCAGTGAGCTGAGATTGCACCACTGCACTCCAGCCTGGGTGACAGAGTGAGACTCCATCTCAAAATAATAATAATAATAATAAAATAAAATTTAAAAAAGAAAATGAATTTCAACCAAGGAGAGAAGTGAAGGAAATCACCAAGAATACAGTGAACAAAGATCCCAGAGTGACATCTGATGACGTACAGGGCACCTGGTTCAGACTGAAGCAGTGTCCTCAAGGGACAGCCACAATGAGGAAGATCATCACTGTGCCCATCACTGTTGAACCATCATTTTAACCTGATCAGACTATTGGAGCATGTATTCCATTAAAACAAGGTATTAAACTAAAAAGAGGAAGACATCAAACAAACAGAGAATCCAACTCAAAGAGAAAGGAAAAAAAAAAAAACAAAAAACCAAGGATGGCAGCTAAAAGAAATCAGTCCCAGAAAGACAAGTATACAGCAGCCTTGCAAGCCTAGAGAAAAACTAGCCTAGATAGGAGAAGGCAAATCTTCATGAGAGATGTTTCTAACAGAAAATAAAAACAAAAAAAGAACAGTTAGATTGCTTGATGTTGTTGGCTTTATAGAAAAGTGTCTGAGAAACTTTCAGAAGTTGCAAGATAAGTTAGCAGGAAGTACAGAAAATTAAGTAAATAAAAAGAAGGCAATTGTTAACTACAGATAAAACAAAAGGTAAGAAAGGAAACATAATCATAGTGCACTGCAGTGCTCAGCTGTGAATAATATTTGTCCAGGCATAGTTATATAAACAGATAATATTAATCTGACCAAAAACTATAATCTAATTGCATGGGGAGGAGGGGGACAGGAAGCAGATGGATGGAAATGATGCTGTAAGAGAACTAGATCCTCATCTAGCATAATAGGAAGTCAGTAGATAATATCTCAAATTGATAAAGTTAAAGATAACAGAATATACATGTTGTTTAGAAATATGAAGATATGTAAACCCAGGAAAAAAACAGTTGAATCTGAATGGCTTTGGGCTTCTCAATAGCATTGAGGGAGGGGAACAGGTGGGGTGGGGAAGGATGGGACAGGGAATCATATTTTGTTATAAGTATATTAACTCAATTTGATGTTCGGAACTGTGTGCACTAAAAAAAAACTAATTTAAAAAATCAATTAATTTCTCTTAGCAAGAGGTGTCTCATGGCTGCCCTGGCTCAAAGGTAAGGCTTAGAAAATAATGACAATCCTGCCCCTCCCCCAAAAACTCAGCCTCTTATTTTTCTGTAACTGTGTATTTCTTAAAGTATATTATTATTTCAAAGAATTATACCCACATCAAATATCTTGGAGATGAAAAAAGTTATTCACTGGGAAGAAAATTATAACAAAACAGGAAATGCTTAAATGCAAGTTAAACACCTTCCTAAACTTCAACTATTGTAATTTATCATGTAGCTAATTTTCTTTTTGACTTGTTGGGAAATCTTTAGGTTTCCCCCCATTCCTGTGTTTTTCCGGTTCAGCTTTTGGCCTGTTGATGGCCTTTTAGCTCCTTGGGATCTACTCTGGGGGAGCTCCAGGGACTCAGGCTCCTCCTGGCTTCAGCCTGTGTGCAGTTCTTTTTCTTTTTTTTTCTTATAATAGTGAGTTTTAAGAAGATTTTTATTTTGTTTTTTAAAAAAATGTTAAGAGACAGGGTCCTGCTATGTTGCCCAGGCTAGAGTGTAGTGGCTATTCACAGGCATGATCATCATAACTACTGTCGCCTTGCACTCCTGGCCTCCAGGGATCCTCCTGCCTCAGCCTCCCGAATAGCAGGGGTATCAGGCACACACCACAGTGCATGGCTCCTGTGTCCAGTTCTTTCTTAACTGGCTCATCTTCCACTTGACAGGCAAGAACATACCTTCCCTGGGGACAGAGACCTGCTCACCACTCTGAAGCTGGTACAGAAAATGCCCAAAAATTATTAGTTGAAAGAAAGAACTGCTTTCCTAACCTCAGAACAACCCTGAAGTGGCTGTTAGAGCTGAAGGGATCCTAGTGTACCTAGTCCAATCACCTTGTTTTGCAGAAGCTCAGATAGGAGCCAGCACTGGTTCAGGCCACATTGTGAGTTAGATGCTGAGCTAGAGATATTCTTTTCCTGTGGCTGCTGTAACAGAGCACCACAAACTGGGTGCCTTTACAACATCAGAAATCCAAAATCAAGGTGTGGGCATGGCCAGGCTCCCTCCAAAAGCTTCAGAGGGGGATCCTGCTTTGCCTCTTCCAGCTTCTAGTAGCTTCAGGAGTTACTTGGATCATGGCAGCCTGACTCCAATTTCTGCCTCTACTTTCATGTGGCTGTCTTCCCTCTTTGTCTGGGTGTCTGTGTGACTTCCCATGGCATCCTCCTTTTGTATCTTCACATCATCTTTCTATAAGGACACCAGTCATGCTGGATTAAAGGTTCATGCTACTCCAGTATGACTTCATCTTAACTATGTCTGCAATGACCCTATTTGCAAATACTAATTCAACCTATCACAGTATGGAAAATAGATTTTCTGTTCCTGGCTTGCTAGGTTTACCACTAGGTCACCTGGCTGCCCTTCTCTCTGAGTTAAGTGGCCTATCTCTATCCCTCCCTGTAAAGATGGTTCTTCCAGCTTGCTGATAGGAATACTTTAACGTTACCGCTTAAAGGTGAGTTTGCACTTTAAAAGGAGCTCTTAAAAACCAGAGGTTCCAGGTCAGGAGATTGAAACCAACCTGACTAATACGGTGAAATCCTGTATCTAGTAAAAATATAAAAAAATTAGCAGAGCATGGTGGCACACAGCTGTAGTCCCAGCTACTCGGGAGACTGAGGCAGGAGAATCGCTTGAACCCGGGAGGCAGAGGTTGCAGTGAGCCGAGATCGTGCCATTGCACTCCAGCCTGGGTGACAGAGCGAGACTCTATCTCAAAAAAAAAAAAAAAAAAAAAAAATCAGAGGTTCCATGGAGAACTAAATAAGTGAAATACGTGATAAGTGAGAGACATAATTTCAAACTTGGTGAAAGGCAGTGAGGGAGATATTTGAAAACGTGTCCTTCCTGGCATCCCTCCAGCCCACTTCCTGAGTTTCGCCCTCTTCTCATGAGCCCAGACATGACAGAGGGCATTCTGGCAGAGAAAGGCTCACCCTGCCTCTGAAAGGATGCAATGTCAGGACCACTGTCCTCTTCTGCTTCCCATACCTAAGCATCCTCCTTACCCTGGGGCTCCCAGCGATGGCTGGAAGGTTGGAAAAAGGAGGTGGAACAGAATGCTCCCGTAACACCTTGCCCCTGTCACTTTGAGTCTGTGCCTCTCCTGCCATGTTCAATGGCCTGCTCCCCTCCAGGTGCCACAGTGACCCAACCAAGCCCACAGTGACAGGGAAACAGGAGCCCAGGATCATGGGTCTCTTTCTCATATGGAAGAACAAGGATGATGGTCTCACCCTTTAGGATGACACAATCTTTTGAGTTGGGACATGCTGTCTTTGCTTTTTTTCAACAGAGACCACAAGCCTCTGTGGATAAGAACAGGCTGTCGGGTCACGCTGGTTCTGTGGTGTTTATTTTTAAAGCCACGAGAATCAATCTGATTCATATCTTCAATGATTCAGCCTTCCCCATAATTGTGAGGGAGGAGGGGTTTGTCTTGTGGCCTCCACGTCTCCCTCCTGGTTACCTACCCTTCTCCCCTTCATTGCCATAAGTTGCACCAATCCTAAAGGCAATGGCCCACACCTTTGTGGTAATGTGTCACCCCTCCCAGGAGTCTTCACACTGTTAAAGAGTGAAGCAGTGAGGGGACACTGAAGGACAGTGCCTTTTGTATGAAGAGGGCCATTTGAGGATGGGGTTGAGGTTGGATGGCTTCCAGTCTGCCCTCCACTATCTCTGCTCAGAACTGATGTGGGTGGTGGGCTTTCCTGCCAGGAGCCCCATCTGCCAGCCGGAGGAGGGCCTGAAGGGCGAGGCTTAGGGGCTGGCAAGGGCGAAGGCAGGTCGAGGGCCCAGTGAAGTGGCCACAGGGACCAGATGCAGGGAAACCATCATGTGCTGCCACCAAAATAAACTTCAAAGGCAATGATAAGACAGACACGCTGGGTAATGACATCCTGGAGCTTCCTTTCATCTCAGCATCTGGAGTCCTGAAAACATTCATTACACCTTCCTCCCTTCGAATGGAGGAGGAATTTTGCAGCTATCACTGGGGCAGGACATCTCAGGTCCCTGGGAAAGAGCCCTGGGCTGGAGCCAGGAGTTCCATGGGCTTCCAGCCTCAGCCCTGTCAGTGCAGTGGTTCTTAGGCAAATTCCTTAACCTAAGTTTTGGTTTTGTTGTATTAAAAAATGGAAATATAGCCAGGCGAAGTGGCGGGCGCCTGTAGTCCCAGCTACTCGGGAGGCTGAGGCAGGAGAATGGCTAAACCCGGGAGGCGGAGCTTGCAGTGAGCTGAGATCCAGCCACTGCACTCCAGCCTGGGTGACAGAGCGAGACTCCGTCTCAAAAAAAAAAAAAAAAAAAAAAAAAAAAAAATAAATAATAAGGAACCTTTGGGAAGCAGTTGGCTCCAGGTATTGTATGACGGCGGCACCTGCCTTATCCGGGAGGCCCACACAGTACCTCAGGAGACCAGGGTGGCCATGGAGCCCATTCTGCAGATCAAAAAGCCAAGTCCTTGAGAGAGTGATTGACCTTGCCAGTAAGTAGAGATGCTGGTGTATGCATGCAAGTCTGCTGGCTGCAAAGGCAGGGCTGATAGGCTGAAAAGAAAGTCTAGTAAGTGGAGGTTCTTCAGAAAGTTCTGCCTTACACAGAAATCAGAGGCAGGCGAGGGACCAGAGTCTGGGCCCATCCTGCCTTCCACACCAGGTCAGGCTGTGGCATCTCAGGGCCAACTTCCCTGCTGCTGGTGCTTGTACAAGATTTAGTCAGATTTCTAGGGACTTGATGATGTGGAAGGAACAGCATAGAATGTCCTAGACTAAAATGTTGTCTTGTTCCTTTCAAACCCCTCACATGGCTTCTTAAACCTTCAGCCTAGGAAAGCCAAACCGTTCTAGCCTTAATCAGTTCTGGGAACGCAATCACCAGAGGGGGAAGAAAACTTTAACAACATTCTTCTCTGGTGTTGCTTTCTACCCCTCCCCGGGGCTTGAGGAACATTATTTGATGGTGGAAAAAAATTTGGGGGTGGGGAGGGGAAGTGTCTTTTCTCCTTTTGCTATTGAAAAGGAGATTGATTTTGTAATGAACAATGATGCACTTTAAATTAATGCCATCAAGATTCCACAGCACCATGGCCTGATCCTTGCTCTAGTACCTGTGAATGACCAGCCAGGAGAGAAAGCCCTCCAGGGCCTTGTGCCCTCTGCACCAGGAAAGGCAGCCCCTCAGAGCGCCTGTGGCTTCAGAGCTTTCTCCCTCTACGCAGGTTCGCTGGGCACCGGGCTGAGCACCGCGGTTACACTGGGTGGAGGATGGTGAGACCACCCTTTCTGGCAGTGAGCCATGGGGGACCACACTTGCACTGAAGGGCCAGGTGAGGAGTAGGTGAGGTGGGCACAGGAACGCAGGATGGTCAGGACACGGGATGGTGTCCTCAAGTCCAGGAGGTGAGCCTGGAGGCATAGTTAGGGCCAGATCCAAAAGGTATCCTTGCAAGTCGTGTTGAATGAGTGGCGTGCCCAGTGAGGAATGGGCAATCTTGAAGGATTTTTTTTTTTTTTTTTTGAGATAAGGTCTCATTCTGTTCCCCAGGCTGGAGTGCAGTGGCACAATCTTGGCTCACTGCAACCTTGACCTTCCTGACTCAAGCAGTCCTCCCACCACCTCAGCCTTCCAAGTAGCTGGGACTACAGGCGTGCACCACCAAGCACAGCTAATTTTTGTACTTTTTGTAGAGATGGGATTTTGCCATGTTGGCCAGGCTGGTCTTGACCTTCTGGGTTCAACTGATCTTCCTGCCTCAGCCTCTGAGTAGCCACAGGTACAGGCCACCACACCTGGCTAAGACAGGGTTTCACTATGTGCTCCAGGCTAAATCTAGAAGGATTTGAGGCAAGAATGTAGAAGAATGTAGAAAACCTGGTTGATTCCTGTATGAGAGGAGCACCCCCGGGAGGCCTCGTGGCAGGACAGCAAGGCTGGGAGGGTGCTGCCAATTCACCAGACATGAATGTCTGGGCCTGGCCCAATTCCCTGAAGACATAGACACGTGTTATATTTAAGCTTTTTGTTCAACTTTCGGCAAAAGAAACCACTGTCTATTGAATATTCTATGTAGCTAGTGAGAATTTAAAACATAAAGCAAGATTTCCTCAAAAGATAGGCATTGTTTTGTGATTGCCGTCCAGGGCTGGAGTATGAACTTGAGGAGATGAAATCAAACATTCATCACAGGATTTCAAAATCCTTTTCTTATTTCAAATTGTGGCTGCTTGTTGTTCTTCATTTAGGGACTCACTTGGTGGTTATAATAATAATAATGACAGCTGACACAGAGCACTTCTTCCATGTCCTGCTGGGTTCTAGGGGCTTTATTTATTTATTTTAGACAGGGTCTTGCTCTGTCCTCCAGGCTGGAGTGCAGTAGTGCGATCTTGGCTCACTGCAGCCTTGACCTTCTGGGCTCAGGTCATCTTCCCACATCAGCCTCCCGAGTAGTTGGAACCACAGGTGCACATCATCATGCCCAACTAATTTTTATTTTATTTTTTTTGTAGAGATGGGGTTTCACTATGTTGCCCAGGCTGTTCTCAGATTCCTGGGCTCCAGCAATCCTCCCCCTTTGGCCTCCCAAAATTCTGAGATTACAGGTCACCACGCCCAGTCTAGGAGCTTTAAACAGATCAAATTGTTTCATGTTTACCACAACCCAAAGAGCTGGGCATCACGAGTGGTTTTTTGTTTGTTTGTTTTGTTTTGTTTTGTTTTATGAGGCAGAGTCTTGCCGTGTCACCCAGGCTGGAGTGTAGTGGTGCGATTTTGGCTCACTGCAGCCTCCGCCTCCCAGATTCAAGTGATTGTCCTGCCTCAGCCTCCCAAGCAACTGGGACTACAGGTGCCTGCCACCATGCCCAGCTAATTTTTGTATTTTTAGTAGAGACGGGGTTTTGCCATGTTGGCCAGGCTGGTCTCGAACTCCTGACCTCAGGTGATCCGCCCACCTTGGTCTCTCAAAGTGCTGGGATTACAGGCGTGAGCATCCCACCGGTGAGGGCATTAAATAACCACACAGCTAGCAGTGGCAGAGCTGGGACTTGAACACAAGTAGCCTGGCTCCAGAGCCCCACTTAACTGCCCTCTCATAGTATAACATGCCCAGGACAGGCCAGCAGGTAGTGGTACCAAAATGCAGGTTGGTTCTTTACCTGGAAGCATATATGCAAGGTTTTATGTCTGTGTTCATTTTCCTGGAGAGAGAGTCTAGCTCTTGGCACCTTCTTGATCCCAATGGGTTAAGAGCCTCCAACAGTAACAGCTGGGAGCCCTGGGGTCGGTCTAGCCCTGGCTGTATCACTAAGCAGCAGTGTGACCTTGGGCAAGCTGCTTCACCTCTGTGCTTCAGTCTCCTCATCTGTAGAATGGAAGAGGAGCAGTAAATTGCGTGATCTCAACAACTTCTTCCAGCTCTAATGTTCTATAGCTCTGAATTAGTTCTATAAATGTCTGAGCCTCTACCCTGCATAAGCCAAGGCACTTTGCTAGGTCCTGGAGTGACAAGGAGGAAGAAGAGCACCCTGCCCCTCAGAGGAGCTTGCCTTCTCATCCAGGAAAACAGCCACTAGGTCTTGTCTCCTTCAAGGACAGCTGGGGGCTGAGAGAGGAAACAGCACCATGATGTTGGGATAGCGCCCTGGGGTGACGATGGAGGTAGCACCCCCTTGGGACAATGGGAGCCACAAAGCCTGCGAGTGGCAGAGACCTTGGCCTCAGGTTGCTGTGAGCTGGGTTTTGGACCCAGTCACCCCCTGGGTATTAGCAGAACTCTAGATGCATCTGGGGGAGGCCTCAAGAGGGAAGTGCTTGCAGTTCTGTCACTATGGCTGTGTGGAGCCGGAACAGTGAGTGGAAAGAAAGTAAGAGACATGGTCCCATCTGCCTCCCAAGCTGGTTCATGGGTTATGGGTGATATTTATAGAAAATACAGCTAGGATAAAGCCCAGAGCAAAAGGCCAGGTCAGCAAATGCTGCTACCTCTAGTGACAGTGACAAGAAGTGTCACACAGAGAGGCTGGGATTCAAGACCTATGGTTTTCTCCCAGGAGTGGCAGTGTTTGGGAGATGGCTAACAGATACGATGAAGGTACCTCCCTAAATGCATTGAGGAAGTAGCCACCCAAAAGTGCAATCTGTGGAAAATAAGTTGTCATCCTGAGCCGGATCACCTCTGGGTGATCTGATAAAGTCAGTTTTCTAGCCTTACAAGGGGGAAAGCCAGAATGACAGTGACCTAACAATAGGCCAGCGCACTTCCTGCCTGTGTGTATCATGCTCCAGTGCCCAAGAATGGGAGGGAGAGGTTTGCTATGGCTCATCATTAAGATTTTAACACCACGAGAGGGTTCCTGGTGTCACTGCATATCAGTATCACCGTGAGGAAATTCTTGCAGCCTTTAGACCCCAGGGAAGGCAAAAGGAGGCTTTGCTTTATCCAGCCCTCATTAACCTGACAAATCAACCAGCTGTCTCCGACAAATCTTGGCAAGTGTTTGTCTTGCCTTGTTTATAACAAAACATTTCCCACCCAAGCCTGTGGTCAGGTTTTGTTTTTTAACGAATGGGAACGAGGATATTACACTGCCTTCTCATGAACGTCACAGAGAGTCACCACTGTTTCCTGACCTCTCCTTGGGACTTCAGGCAGCAATACTGACCTTAGACCCCAATAAAAGGGGCTTGGATCCTGTGCCTCAGAGGGCCCTGCCTGACCCTTTCTTTGGTCATGCCTTTCATGAGGGTAGAGTGAGCAGGGCCAAGGAGACACACTCACCTGGTGCTACACTGTGCCCTGGTGATCTAGGACTCCAAATTCCCTGCCCAAACAGCTGCAGCCTACTTCTAGGGTCTACACAGGTTCTTCCCAGAGTTCATTTTCCTAGGGACTCACAGAGTGTCCAGAAAGCAGCCATTTGCCCTGGGGGTATGGATGAAGCTCTGGGTGTCCACATGGGTGCACACAAGGCCACCTGTGGCATGGGGTGGACATAGCATTGGGAACAGAAGGATAATGGTCCTCTCCCCACACTGCTATTTTCCTCTGGGGAGCTCCAGCAAGTCTGAACTCTACATTTGAACCTAGCTTTCTAGCTCATGATGAATTTGTAAAAGTAGGAGGATAGAATATACTTAAATTAAAATGTTTAGCTTGATGTAAAACTCTTCGATGTCTAGAGTATTAAGCCTCCAATGATATGCAAACCCTGCACCACCAAAGGTTCAGAGCAGTTGTGTTGGTCAGAACTGATCTTTGTTGTATGCTGAGATTGTACAAAGCAAAGACCCACCTCTAGAGAAGCACTCCTGTTCCTAGCTCTGAAGTCAGGATATTTTGAACAGGTAAAACAATGTAAACGGAGATAATCAATTTTATTTTAGAATGATGCCAATGATGTGAGTGTGGCTGTGTGTGTGTGCATGCATATTTGGATGTGTGTGGTTGTGTGTCTATGTGTGTATGTGTGTGCACATGTGTTTGTGTGTATGTGCATGCATTAGTTTTAAGAACAGTAGAAACCAATGTCTAGAGGTCTGAATCAGTGCAAAATTTTATGATGTCCCCACTGAAAAATTCAAAATTACAATAATCTTAAATCATCAAAAATTAATCCCCTAGATTCTGATTTTTTTCCATATTGATTATTTCCCTGTTTTGCAGATGAGAAAACAGTGGCTTGGAGACCCAAGGGCAGAGAGCTCATGAACCGGAATCAGGGTTCACACCAAACAGTGTCGCTCTGGGGCCCCTGGCTCCTGTACACTGTTCTGTATGATCTCTTGGCCTGGAGAACAGACCCAGGTGGACTGGGGCCATCACTCTGGATGCCCAGAAGATAGGGACTTAGGAAGTTGGGCAGTGAGCACTAGATATTATTAATAGATGTCAATAGCTGCTCAGACATAGTAATCAAATGAGTTCTAAGGTCTTGAATGTAATGAGACTCACCACTTATCCTTCATCCCTTTGCTGGTGACAAGAAGAGACCAAGGTTTGTGATGATACTGCTGGGGACTGCCTGCCAGAAAAAGGAAGGCATCCCGCTTGGACTGGTTTCTGCAGAGGAAGGCGAGAAAGGAAACGTCGTCCCCTGGTGGGCATCGTTGGTAGCGGCAGTAGGAAGTTGACCAGCGTTAGGTATGAGGACGATGGCAAGGAGGTTTCTCACGTCCTGGTGAATGATCATGTTGTAACTATCCCATGGCCATTTAAAAGGAATGTGCATTCTGCCTAAAGGATATATATGTGTCTATTAAATCAAGATGTTTTTATTGTTACATTCTTCAAATCCTCTATATTCATATATAAATTCATGCATATTAAAATATACGAATATATAGTCTAAATTCACATACACAGTCTATATTCATGTATGTATATATTTCTTGTGTCAATTATGAACAGGCAGAGAGACATGTTAAAATCTCCTGGCTATAATTGTTATTTGTCTATTTTCCTTCATACACTGCTACGGTTTGAATATCCCCTCCAAAACCCATGTTGAAATTTAATTGCCATTGTAACAGTACTAAGAGGTGGAATCTTTAAGAGATAATTAGGCCATGAGGACTCCATTGTCTCGAATGGATTAGTGCTGCTATCATGGGAATAGTTTTGCTATAAAAGGGTGAAGAAAGACCTCCTTTTCTTTCTCACCCTCTCTTGCCCTTCTGTCTTCTGCCATGGGATGATGCAGAAAGAAGACTTCACCAAATGCTGGTGCCTTGATCTTGGACTTCCCAGCTTCCAGACGTGAGAGAAATAAATCTGTGTTCATTATAAATGACCCAGTCTCATGTAATCTGTTTAGCAGAAAAAACAGACTAAGAGTCCCCCAGCTGTTTTTGCTTTAGACATTGAAATACATTCCCAAATATGGTGTTACTGTTTGCAGTGTACAGTATGTTACTCAACACACAAAAAAATTTTCTACTGTGATGTCTTCACTGTGGATTGGGCTTTTGTGTAAACCAGGTCCCTAAACCTTTAGCCCTGATATCTGATACATCATAAAACATCTCCTGTTCTTCCTTCCGTTACATTTGCTTAATTGTTTCTTTGCACATTCATTCCTTTATCATTTACATTTCTGCTATTTGATATGTATCTTTTGTACAGCAGACAATGGATTTCATTTTTTGACCCAATCTGAAACCCTCCCTTAAAAATTATAATAGTTTAGTCCATTCATATTTATGCTGAAAACATATATTTAGTCATACTTCTTTTTTTTTTTTTTTTTTTTTCAAGACAGAGTTTCGCTGTTGTGCAATGGCACCACCTTGGCTCACTGCAACCTCCGCCTCCTGGGTTCAAGTGATTCTCCTGCCTCAGCCTCCGGAGTAGCTTGGATTACAGAAGCATGCCACTACACTTGGCTAATTTTGTATTTTTAGTACAGATGGGATTTCATCATGTTGGTGAGGCTGGCCTCTAACTCCTGACCTCAAGTGATCCTCCTGCCTTGGCCTCCCAAAGTGCTGGGATTACAGGCGTGAGCCACCACGCTCGGCCTAGTCATGCTTCTATTTGGTGTTCTGCTTTTCATTTTTAAAATGTTCCCTTGCTTTTCCCCCCTTTTTTCGAACTTTCGGTGTATAAATTAATTTTTAAGAGCTTTATAGAGGTACAGTTGACATGCAATAAATAGCACATGTTTATGTATATCAATGTATATAACAATTTCTGATATACGTATACACCCATGAAACTATCACCACAGGTAACGCACATCTCCATCACCTCCAAAGGCTTTCGTGTGTCCCTTAGTAATCCTTCCGCCCCACGTGACACCCACCCCTGTCATCACTGATCTATTTTCTGTCACTCTAGATTAGTCTACATTTTCTAGGATTGTATGTAAATGGAACCATACAGTATACATTTTCTTTGGCTTCTTTCTCTGAGCATTATTATTTTGAGATTCACCTATATTGTAGCATGCATCAAGAGTGTATTCCTTCTATTATGGAGTGTTATTCCAATATACAGGTATATCACAGTTTATTCACCAGTTGATGGGAATTTGAGTCGCTTCAAGTTTTTAGTTATTCCAAATAAAACTGCTATGAACATTTGTGCACAAGTCTTTGTATGAACATATGCTTTTATTTCCCTTGGGTAAACACCTACAAGTGGAATGGCTAGATCATTTAGTAGATATAGGCTTAATTTTTTTTAAGAAACTAGTAAACTGTTTTTCAAAGTTGTACGGTCTACGTTACCCACAGCAGTGTATGAGACTTCCAGTTTCCCCACATCCTTGCCAACACTTAGTATAGTCTTTGCTCTTAAGTTTAGCCATTTTAATGGGTGGGTAGTGGTATCCCATGTGGCTTTCATTTTCATTTGATAATCCTTTCATGTGCTTATTTGCTATTCATCTGTCTTTTTTAGTAAAGTATATATTAAAATCTTTTGCCATTTTAATTGGGTTTTTATTGTGATATAATTGAGTATCCCCTGTTCAGAGTTTATTATACATTCTGGATACAAGTTATTTATCAGATATATGCTTTGAAAATATTTTCTCCCAGTCTGAAATATTCAGCCCAAAATATTAACAGTGCTGAGTATGAAAAACTTCGCTGTAACTGTTTTATAATTTTACTGACAATTTTAGGGTTTATAGGATTTATATCTTTAACTTATCACAACATACCTTCACCTTCAACTGACATTACTTCATGTATAGCAGAACATTGCAGTAATACACTTCAATTTCCCTCTCCCAATGTTTATACTATTGTTGTCAGACATTTTGTTTTTACAAGTTATAAACCCCATGCGTGCCACAATGTAATTT
The DNA here is from genome assembly GCF_000951045.1 of Mandrillus leucophaeus. Classification (NCBI taxonomy): domain Eukaryota; kingdom Metazoa; phylum Chordata; class Mammalia; order Primates; family Cercopithecidae; genus Mandrillus; species Mandrillus leucophaeus. The sequence goes on from NW_012108641.1 coordinate 377,491, forward strand.
TTGTTTATATAGTCAGTTGTTCTTTAAATAAATTTAGAGTGGGCATGGTGGCTCACACTTGTAACCCCCACACTTTGGGAGGCCAAGATGGGAGGATCACTTGAGCCCAGGAGTTCAAAACCATCTTGGGCAACATATGGGATGCTGTCTTTACAAAAAAAAAATACAAAACTTAGCCAGGTACAGTGGTGTGCACCTGTAGTCCCATCTACTTAGGAGGCTGAGGTGGAAGAATCGCTTGAGCCCAGGAGGTTGAGGCTGCGGTGAGCCATGATGGTGCCACTGCATTCCAGCCTGGGCAACAGAGTAAGACTCTGTCAAAAAGAAAAAAAGAAAAAAAGAAAGAAAGAAAAGAAAAGAAAAGAAAAGAAAAGAAAAGAAAAGAAAAGAAAAGAAAAGAAAAAAAGGAGAGAGAGAGAAATGTAAATAGCCTCCCAAATCTTACATCTTTCCTCCTGTAGTTACCATTTCTGATGTTCTTCCTCCTTGGTGCGGATTCACATTTCCATTGAATATTTTCCTTCTACATGAAGAACATTAAGATTTCTTGAAGGTGCTTCTTCTGATGATGGATTTTTTTTTCAGCTTTTATAAATCTTAAAAAGTATTTCGTCTTCACTTTTTTGTTGTTAAAAGCCCAGCTGTGTAATCGTCTTCACTTTTGAAAGAGATTTGTACTGGACATGGAATTCTACATTGACAGTTTCTTTGTTCAGTACTTTAAAGGTGTCATTCTATTGTCTTCTCACTTGCAGTGTTTCTGAGAAGAAATCTGCTTTTATCTTCGTATTTGTTCCTCTGCGCATAGTTTTTTTCTTTTGATTGCTTTTAACATTTTCTCATTATCACCCGTTTTGAGCAATTTGTTAATGACGTGCCTTGGTGTGATTATCTTCATGTTTCTTGTGCGTGGGTTCATTGAGCTTCCTGGATCTGTAGGTTTATAGTTTTAATGAAATTTGGGGAAATGTTGGCCATTGTTTCTTCAATTTGTTTCTCTGCCTTCTTCTCTCTTTCAGAAACTGAAAGCACACATATATTATGTGGCTTGAAATTGTCCAAGAACTCACTGATGCTCTGTTAATTTTTAAAAATTCTCTTTCTCTGTGTTTCATTTTGGATAGTTTGTATTGCTATGTCTTCAAGTTCACTAACCTTTTCTTCTGCAATGTCTAATCTGCTGTTAATCCCATTGAGTGTATTTTTCATCTCACATATTGTAGTTTTCATCTCCAGAAGTTTGTGTTTTTTGAATATCTTCCATGTCTCTACTTAACTTTTTGAACATATGGAACGTAGCTATAATAATACGTCTGCCAAATCCAACATCTGAATTAGTTCTAGGTCAACTTTGATTAATACATATTTTGTCTTCATTATTAGTCACGTTTTCCTGTCTCTTTGCAAGTCTGGTAATTTCTTATTAGATACCAAATGTACATTCTTCTTGTTGGGTGCTACATATTTCTGTACTCTTGTCAATAATCTTGACCTTAGTTCTGGCATGCAATTATTTAGAAACAGTTTGATCCTGTCAGGTCTTGTGTTTAAGATTTGCTAGACAGGACCAGAGCAGTCTTTATTCTAGTGCTAATTATTTCCCACTACTGAGGCAAGACTGATTCTCTCAAGTGTACTCCATCCAATGACCCATGAATCATGAAGTTTTTCAGTCAGCCTGGAAGGGACAGACACTATTCCTGACCCCCACGTTGGTACTGGGCACTGTTATTTCTAATCCTTTGGGTAGGCTGTTTTGTTTTGTTTTGGTTTTTAGTCTTGGGTAGTTTCCTCACATACATATACTGATTGGTATTCATCTGAACACTCAGAGGGGCACATCTGCATCTATGTACAGTCTCTCCTTTCTGCTACCCTATCCCGCAAACTCTAGCTAGCTTGTTCTCCCAGGACCCTCAGCTCCATCTCCTTAACTGAGTTTGCCAGGCTCTGCCTGGATTCACCTTTCCTGTGCCATGGCCTAGAAATTCTGTTAAGGCAGTAAGCTGGGACAATCATAGATAGGGGTCACTTCATGGATTTTTCAACTCTCCAGCATCATTGTTCTTTACTACTAGATGTGAAGTGGTTTGAAGACCATTGTTTCATATATTTTATTCATTTTTTGGTTATTGTAGGCAGGATGGTAAATTTAGTCCATTACTCTATCTTAGCTGAATTCCTATTGTTATTTTTCTCTTTAGTGATTTGGAAGATATAGAACCTTTTAATAAAGATTATCTTTTAAATTCTTATAAACCATCTCTAAGTTCACAATTGCTGTGGACTGAATGTTTATGCCTCCTCAAATTCCTATGTTGAAATCCTAATCCCCAATGTGATTGAATTAGGAGGTGGGACCTCCTAATTTGGGAGGAAGTTAAATTATGAGCATGGAGCCCTCATGAATGGGATTAGTGCCTTACAAAACATGGCGAGAACTCTCTCACTATCATTCCACTATGTGGAGATACAAGGAGAAACCGGTAATCTACAGCCTGGAAAATGACCCTCACCAGAACTCAACCAGGCTGACGTCCTAATCTTGGACTTTGAGTCTCCAGAATTATGAAAAATAAATGTTTGGTGTCTGACCCACCCCATCCCTCGCCATTTGTTACAGCAGCCTGAACTAATACAACAGTTTTATACGTAATTGAGCCAATATTCTTCCAACAATTTAAAAAATAATCGGCCGGGTGCGGTGGCTCGAGCCTGTAATCCCAGCACTTTGGGAGGCCGAGACGGGCGGATCACGAGGTCAGGAGATCGAGACCAACCTGCCTAACACGGTGAAACCCTGTCTCTACTAAAAAATACAAAAAACTAGCCGGGCGAGGTGGCGGGCGCCTGTAGTCCCAGTTACTCGGGAGGCTGAGGCAGGAGAATGGCGTAAACCCGGGAGGCGGGTCTTGCAGTGAGCTGAGATCCGGTCACTGCACTCCAGCCTGGGCAACAGAGCAAGACTCTGTCTCCAAAAATAAATAAATAAATAAATAAATAAATAATCCATTAAATCTCTTTTGTCAATAACGAGAAACTTAGCATGTGTAACTCCCTGCTGCTCCAAATTATTGTTTATAATATACATATATTCTAATAACTACTTTTTAAACATTTGCATTGAGTTGGTTAAATTAATGAAAAATTAGACTTAGCAATACATTTATTTGGTTTCATTGCTTGCTACCTTATTCTAGTCACATGTCTTTCTCCTTCTTGAGTGATTCACTTATATACATTTTCCAATCCACTGGACACATGATTGTCTAATTTTTTTCAAGGGGTGGGCTTGGGATCCTTCCATGTTTAGACATGTCTTTATGTTCTCATCTATGATAAATAACATTCAACCTGCTATTGATGGTTTATGCCTCGTGTTTACATATGGCAGTGTTTTTCATCACTAACAAAAAAGGTTTCTTGACTTAAAGTGCTCCCTTTTCATAACTGACTGATCTTTTTGATAAATGGTATATTAATAGAGATTTCCTTAACCCTTCTCCTGCTTCTTGCAGTAACTCAGTGGCATTGAGGACAATGTGTTCTACTTTCTCAGCTTGGTCTTCTTTTAAGCTACTAAATTGTGATGTGATTTTTCTCCATGCTTACTCTTAACACAATGAGATCCCTATTCAGATTAGAGTTGGCTCCTGTCAGAGATGTGCATCCCCCTGTGCAAAGGCACAAATGAAGAGAAAAGGAACATCTTCTATTTCTTATGGTTACATTTTGCCAGATTTGAGATCTAGCTATCTGGGTGGCAGTGGTGGAAACCACAATAATTTGGCTGAAAGTTTCTTTTTTCATGTTTATCCAGGTAGCCGGGATTAGGGGGGCCACAGCGCCCTTCCTTGATCCTGTGTGGATTCTGGTGCTTCACATCGCTGACTCTTCCTCACTTCCTCATTACTTAATCTTGCAAACAGGGTCTGGCAGTATGAACCCCAGCACTCTGCTCACTGTTCTTGAAACCAGAAGGGGCCTCCACCACACTTTCCTGATGGTCTCTCTGCCACTCTCACTGCTCCCTCCAAGTAGGAGCTGCCTCAGCTATGGGTCCTTCCCACTTCTTCTCCAGCCCGACTTCCCTTTCACATGTAGTGAATTGCGGGTTTCACTTCCTTCAGTTTCCGTTACCTGTGGCCAACCGGGGTCCAAGAAAATTAAATGGAAAATTCCAGAAATAAACAATTCATAAGCTTTTGTTGTTGTTGTTGTTGTTGTTGTTGAGATAGAGTCTCACTCTGTCACGCAGGCTGGAGTGCAGTGGCACAATCTCAGTTCACGACAACCTCTGCCTTCCAGGTTCAAGCAATTCTCCTGCCTCAGCCTCCTGAGTAACCTCCCAAGACTATAGGTACCCACCACCACACCTGGTTAAATTTTGTATTTTTAGTAGAGATGGGGTTTCACCATATTGGTCAGGCTGGTCTTGAACTCCTGACCTCAGGTGATCCACTCGCCTCGGCCTCCCAAAGTGCTGGGATTACAGGCGTGAGCCACCACGCCTTAAATTGCATGTTTGTTCTGAGTAGTGTGTTGCAATCTCTCATCATTCCACTTTGTTCAGTGCTATCCACCTGGGGCATGAATAACCCTTTGTCAGTGTATTCGCGCTGTCTACACTACCTGCCCATTAGTCACTCAGTAGCCGTCTTGGTTATCAGATTGGCTGTAACAGTATCACCATGCTTGTGTTCAAGTAATGCTTATTGTACTTTTATTACAGCACATTGTTATAATTGTTCTAATTTATTGTGACTCTCTTACTGTTCCTAATTCATAAACTTTCTCAGAGGTATATACGTATAGGAAAAATCATAGTGTGTATAGGGGTCAGTGCTATTTAAGGTTTCAGGCACCCACGGGGGGGTCTTGGAAAGTATCCCAAGCAGATATGGGGGGACTGCTGTATATGAGCTGGAGAAATTTCTTAATGTTTCTGGCAGATAGAGGGCACTCTGCTCCTATGTTTGTTTCCCTTTAGTCATAGTGCAAACTTAGGAAGAGTTCAGCTTGTGGGTTTGCGTGAACAGCGCGATCTCGGCTCACCGCAACCTCCGCCTCCTGGGTTCAAGCAATTCTCCTGCCTCAACCTCCCAAGTAGCTGGGATTACAGGGACCCACCACCACACCCGGCTAATTTTGTATTTTAAATAGAGACGAGGTTTCTCCACGTTGGTCACGCTGGTCTTGGCGTGACAATCTTAACCTGTAGCAAGCTTTATAAAGTGGTGTCAGCAGATTGACTATTGTCCTTGACCTGGTCAGTGCACACAGCTGTGACAGCACAGAGAAGTCATGTTTCTTACAGGTGGATTCCTGGGTGACTGCAGCAAGGGAGAAACTGATGGCTTGGGGGCACCCGAGGGGCTGGGTTCCTTGTTTCCAAGTTTACAGGAGCCTTGGAAACTTCAGGATACCTGGATGCAAGAGGAGGAAGAGGGGCTCTACCCTTGGATACAGGCAGTCTGGAAAGCAGACCTGCCCAGAACAGTGGGCCTCAGAGTGCTGGCGGGGACTGCTCTTGGGCTCAGGGCACCCGGCAGTGAGCAGCGGTGGAAACAGCCAGGGCCTGGTTACCTACAAGACTTTAGCTGAACTTGGGCTTCACCACATATTAACCTGTGGCCAAGAAAAGTCTCCTTAATTCATCTGTAAAGTAAGTAGTAATAACAGAATCACCCTCTGGGTTTTATGGGGGTTCAGTGGGGTGCGATGCATGAGATACTTAAACAGCACCTGCCACGTATGTGTGGATGCTCAAGGAATACTGAGCTCCTGAAGTAGTTTTTGAATAAAGAGAAGCCAAATGCTCTCTTTCCTCTTTTCTCTCTTCCTTTCTCCCCACCTAGTCTCTGTATTCCCCTTTCACCCCTTGGGGTGACTTCTTAGCCCTCTCCAAGACTCTCACTCTGGCTCAACACCCTTTTCCATTCCAGCCTATAGATCTGCCACTGCTGCTGCCCTGCAGGGCCATCCACATGTATGTTTGTGCAATGCTCCTCCCCTATCCTAACCCACCTAAACTTAGCTTCCTCCACAGACCTGTTTCAAATTCACATGGCCTTTTCCTTTTCAGGGGAGTCTAGTATTTTATAACCACCCTTCCCAAATCAGAATACAAGTAGACACATGTTCGGCTTTCCACGTGTGAGAAATGGCCTCAAGGGTACAATTTTCTTGCACGGTCCATGTTTCCACAGGGCCCCCTTTCTGACTTCTTCCCTGGAAGCCAGGAGAGCTGAGGAGCCGACAGAGATGGGGCACACACACTGGGAAGCCAAGCACATTAGATTTACTCGGGTCATATCTGCAGGTGAGGTAACAGCACACACATATAGAAATTCACGAGCAGAGATGCCACCCCAGCATCACCGTCAGACACCAAAGCAGCAGGAGGGCTCAGGAAGTGGCTTTGGAAAGTTCTCGTGAAAAATCAAAGGGCAGCTTTGGTGCTCAGAGATTCAAACAGAAAACTATACAAAACCAACCCTTAAATATATATATATTATATGTGTATATATATAAAATTGCAAAATAAAAGCCCAAGAAACTAACCATCAATCTGCACGTCAGTGGCTCAAAAAGTGTTAGCATAGAGAAAGGCAAAACCATTTGTGGGGGTGATGCATACTCCAGGGGGACGGCATTTCAGTAGCAGAAAGAGTATTTACATGGAACCCCTATTTGAAACCTCACAATACTAGGAAAAGCTAAACACAGACAATGTATGTACAAGGGAAGACAGTAAGTAGTACTCTTGCGTGACGATTGTCAGACACAGACATTTCACTGAAACCATCCATAGCTTTAGAGAACACTGCACTCTATCTAGACTGGGTTCCTGCTAGCCTACACCCCAGCCAGGCAATCTCAGGCTCCGGAACGTATGTTCTCCCCCACTTGGCCTCTTCCCAGAGAGGGCAAACACTGGGATGTTGGTTGCAGCATAAATTGCAGGAATTTAAAGGTGGAGCAGTCCTCGGGTATCAATCAATCACCCACAAAGCAGGACCAACAGGTGTGAGGTGGAGTGGAAGTGTGGGGGTGGGGTTCCCTGAAATATATTCCCATTTTATAATGTGTTTTAAGTGTGGCCCCTCTGCCCTTGGTCCAATTGCCATCCTCCTTCTGATTCACTTTAAAAGGGGAGATCTGGCCTTTGGGTTTCTAAACATTATATAGGATAATTTGCTGGGGGAGAGAAGAGTTTAGGATCTTTCTACAGTTATTCTCCCACCACCCCCCAAACTCTTACATTTTCTTTAAACTACCTAGAGATAAGTAATTTGCCGATCACAGCTGGCCTCAGTTCGGGACACAGTGGGTGAGGAGAGGAGCCCAGGACCTGACTCTATTAGAAAACCACCAGTGCTTTCTCACACTGAGCCTCGGACTCCAGCTCTGCGTGAACCCCTCCCCTGCATCAGTAGTGATCATTTCTCCCCCATCTTCAGGCCACAATTTCCCGTGGCAATGACGCAGCTTTTGGAAAAATCTAGAAGGTAAGCGGCACCAAATATCAATATAGCCAAACCTAATTATCACCTAAGAATGAACCAGTGCGGCCCATTGTTTCTGTGTATATAAGAACACTCCCAACTGGAGATCCTTCCTAATTGTTCCTAAGACGAAACGCCTACATTCTCAAGGGAACTGTCTCTATAAAAATGATGAAAGGTGTTCTCCACTAAAGGACACCCCACTGAAGTCCCCACACTTCTTCCCGGTGAGTGTGGCTGCTCACTGTGAGAGGTAAAGGGATGTTGGGCATGCCTTGGTAACCGAGTTGTGTGTGGCCTCTCATTTATGACAGAAAGTGTGCCACATCTGAATAGGTTAGTGAGACACGGCTTCTGGAAGTAATTACACTCTGTGTATGCTTTCTTATATTATGCTGCAAGTGGAAATGTGCACAGATAACCAATGTGCACATTTCATGAGTTTAGAGTCACTTACAGGCCTCTTACTTCTTGCATTAAACTATCCCTTTCAGAACAGATGTGAAACAGATGATAGGCTGCCCCATTGGCTTTCAAATTGTAGGGTGCCCTGTCCTTTCTGTGGGAGTGGAGAACTTAAATTGAGCCTCTCCCTCATTTCTTCTCAGACTTTTTGAGTGCTAAGATCTTAGAGAGTTCAACTGAGCTCAAGTGATGAGACAGAATGTAAAAAGACCTGTTTCCTCTACACTCAGAGTCAACTGCAACTGTGCCAACCAACTCTAGAGTTTCTGCTGACCCGCATGTGTAAAATGAGTAAGGGGCAAATGTTCTCTCATTTGTTCAGTAGTCAAGAACTGATTACCCTTGTTCCAAAACTAGAACATAAAATTCATACATAAGAAAAAACATGTTAGCCAGCATGGTGGCTCACACCTGTAATCCCAGCACTTTGGGAGGCCGAGGCAGGTAGATCACCTGAGGTCAGGAGTTCAAGACCAGCCTGGCCAACATGGTGAAACCCCGTCTCTACTAAAAACACAAAAATCAGCTGGGTGTGGTGGCAGGCGCCTGTAATCCCAGCTACTCGGGAGGCTGAGACAGGAGAATTGCTTGAAAAACCGGGAGGCAGAGGTTGCAGTGAGCTGAGACTGCACTACTGCACTCCAGCCTGGGCAACAAACAGCAAAGCTCCGTCTCAAAAAACAAACAAACAAACAAACAAACAAAAACAAGAAAAAACATGTCATTCAGACCTATGGGTAAGGCTGTGTGTCTATCCTACACATACCTTCACGGAAAAATTGAAAATTATTTTTAGACTTTCAGAGGCTAATCATGCTGTTGGGGAAATGGTTCTTTCAAATCCATGGCAAAGAAGTGGATTTATAGCATTTTCCCCCACACTGGCAGTAGCCCTGCTACAACAATGCCAAACATCTGAATGACTGTCCTGCCATGTCACCATAAGCAAGTGACAGTGTCATCCACAGGGAATGGGATTCAAGTTCAGTCTACATGCACCAGTGGCAGAGCACAGTGCTTTACAGTGGGGTTCTTACTATAAGAACTTACTGCTCTTCATCCAATTTCCCCCAAGTCCTTTAAAAAGAACTTATCTGTTCACAGAGGAAGAACCCTGTTTTAGCTATAGGAGAGTTGAGGGGGGTCAACTGGCCAAAGTAGGACAGTTACTTGGATCGCATGCAGGCCAGGAGGCTCTTAGGGAGTTCAGATCTGGGCTAGAAGGTGTCTCTTTCTGCCATTTGCGGGGGAAGGTCACATGGTATGGATGGCTCTCCCACGCCACTGTTGGGTGCAGCCAACACTGTGCAGGGAGTCATTGGAGCCAAGCCTGTCTCTGTGAAACCACTAATCCTTCTTGTCCTCTCTCCTCCTGCCTGCCTTCCGATGGAAATAAGCTCAGAAACCTCTCCACTTCCCAGCTCAGCCAGCCACAGAGCAGCACACTGGTTCAAATGTTACCCTTTCCTCTGGCATATCCAGGCACAGTGGCTCAACCAGACATGAACCTACTGCCCGCCAAATCTGAGTTCTTGAATACACATTTTCTCCAGTCAGATATTGGTCAAAGTTTTCAGCCAACTCTTATCCAGAGCTGAAGAAAATGGCCTTTCCTTTCTAATAGCCTGTAGATTTGTTTGGACCACATGTCTGTTTCTGTAGCATTTGGTGCATGTCCTCAAGCCTGGAGCTAAGTGTGCCACATTCTACACAAGGGAAGAAACGGCAGGATGGCTGGACACTTCTCCCAGCAATTCTGCACCAAGACAAAATAAAACTGGAAACATAAGCTCTTTGAATGCTCCCCTCTCCTTGTTGAAAATCTCTCTTAAGGTGTTTTATCCAAAGATTTTTATGGAAACAAATTTTGTGTTGGAAACTTACTATTTGCTGTAGAGGAAACATTGTGTAAAGCAGGCCATCAACTATGTTTTAGTATTGACATTTCAAAAAGGCCTCATAGCTCCCATGCCACCATCCCATGCCCATCCAGTCCAGTCTCCATTCAGCCACCAAAGGGATTTTCCTAAAATGCAATTCTGATGCTGACTCTATCCTGATTTAAAGGCTTCAGGGGCTCCAAACCCCTTACATGACAAGTCAAACTCCTCCACACTTCCTACCAGTTTCCTTAGGATTCAGCCCTGCCTACCTGTGAAGGGACCCCTCAACCCCCGAGCTTCCACGTCATGCTCTGGCAATGCCACATTGCTCAGTGGAACCCATCATGGCATTTCATGCATCCACACCTTTGCACACATTCTTCCCTCATCGTGGCTTGCCCTGCCAACCCTTTCATTCTACTGGAAAATTTCTCTTTGTTTTAAAACCCTAACAGCCATTGCTTTTCTCAGGGTTTATCTGGTCCCCAAGATAGTTAATTGTTGCTTCCTTATGCCACCTTGGTACCCTTGCCTGTTTTGCAATTTGTCTATACACCTCCTATGCTCATGAACTTCTTGAGGGCAGGAACTATGCCTATCCTCATGCCTGGCCCTTGGCTTGACCCAAGCTCAATGCATGTTTTTGGAATGCATGAGGAATGAACCAACTGATAGGTTTCATCTATCAACAGAAAGTGGGCCATGGCATAAATTCCAAAAATAATGCTGCAGCAAGACTCCATCCAACATTTCCACTAAGTGAGGCCTCATTGTCAAGGGAATAAAGAGAGTGTGTTGAATGCAGAAGCAATCAACATCACTCCTGAAGTACAACTCGCACACAAATTGCTGCATCAGAGGTCGTGTTCACTATTCTCACAACATTGTTTGCCACTTATTATTCTAGTCATAATGATGGCTCTCTTTCAATGTCAACATAATGCCTGGTGCTCGGTGGATCCTTAACAAATGCCACGAGAGGATAAATGAATGTGAAATATACTTTTTAAAAGAAGGCATCAAGGGATTGGCTTTTAAAGGCATTTCCCATATGACAGATTTTTCTGAGGCATCAGTGGGTTGTCCCTCCTAAAATCTGACCCAATCAGGAAGTAGAACACAGATGGAGCCTGGGGTAGCAGTTAGGAATCTGCACTAGAGAGACACAGTGTCAGGTTTACCTTGGTACTAGGTCAGTTTCCTTCCTTCTCGAGAAATAGCCAACTATGGATGGTATTTCCTGCCCCAGCCAGAAGGCTCTTGCCTGTCCTTTGTCAGAGGCACACAGTAGCATCACCATAGTCCATATTGACCAGGAACTTCAAGTGCACTGATGACGATGAGCAGAGGGAGTTCCCTACCTTTGCTTCAAGTGCTAACATTATGCAATGGAGACCAGTCATAGAGACAAGTCCTGGATGAAAACCACCTCCCCTGAGGATTAAAGTTGTCTGGTCACCATAGCTGTTAAGAGCAAAGGCTCTGGACTCAGATTGACCTGGATTCAAATCCAGAATCCAGATCTTTCTAGCCAAGTCAGCTGGGACAAGTCAATTATCTTTTTAGGGGGTCAATCTCCTCACCCACAAAATGGGAATGATCTTACCCACCTCAAAGGATTACTGTGAGGGTTAAAGGATGTAATGTATGTGAAGCCTGCACAGTGTCTATAGATAGTAAGTGCTCAAAAGTGGGAAACTATGATTAAGAACTTTCAAAAATATTTTCACAATAGTCAGATGAAAAGGAAAAATATTCTTTCAAGACACTGTGCTTTTAAGAGAATGGATTGTCTAATTTTTAGGAGCCAACAATGCTCATTAATCAATGCCCCACAGAAGAACATGAGAAGACAGTGGTGGCATTTAAAACGATAACTGTGGCCATTACCAGGCCCCAGGATGGACAGATAGGGACAGGGACAGGGACACCCAGCATTTCTCTGAGAGCTGGTGTAAGAGGATTAATCCTGAAGGGCTCATTTCTGATTCTCCTCTGCTGGACCTAGAGTGACTCAGAGTTGGAACCTCAGAGGGTGCAAATCAAGGTGCCAAGAGTAAGATGCCAGTTTCCGTCTGTAAGCAAGTGTTTCTGGGGGTGAGGGAAGGTCAGGGGACACCTTACTGCTGGACAGGAGTGAGGCAGGTACAGTGCATTGCTCCAGGTGTCATGCAAAGCTAGAAAGTCATAGCATTCCCTCTGTTGTTTTGATCCTCCTTATACAACCCAAAGCCAACAGAGGATTTCAACTTCCCCAAATTTCTACCCTGAGCATTAAACAACTTTTTCCTATGCTAAATTTGGTTTTAGTTTTGAAGTGCCTGAGACGCACAATACAAAGGGGTCAGGTTCCTGGCCTCTTATGTTGATGAAACCATCCCCAGTCCTCAGCTTACATGGTTTGCCCTTATGCCTGCCACCTCTTACAGCTCTTCCATCCATCATTCAAGAGGTTCCATGAAGAAAGCTCAGGGTTAATGTGTAGGGAAGTACAAGCTAAGCCATCAGCCCTTGGGAACAAAGATTACTTTCTGTTGGAGGGGTCAATTTGGCTGGTTGCTTTGAGCAGCAGGGCAGGGACCCAAAGTGGAAAAGAGAAGAGATTTTTAAATGTAGAGATAGCTCCATCTGCAGGAGATTGGATTCCTGCGAAGAAATGGACCTTACTCAGGGGAAGCCTCGACCTGTCTGATTTAGTCTGAGCCTATAAGAGATCACGGCCCATTTCTGGCCTTCTTGCCCTAGGCTCAGATTGGTGGGCAGCATCCAAACAAAGGCGGCCCACAACTAGGCAGTGTTGTGTAGCAGAAGGAGCACTGGACTGGAAGTCAGGAGACCTGAATTCGAGTGCAGGCTCTGCCGCTAACTAGCTGTGTGACCTTTGGCAAGTCACCTGATTTCTCTGGGGCAACGGTAAAACGAAGGGTTGGTCGGGCGATCTCTAAGTTCCCCTTCCGAGTGTGGTCCAGGGTCCTACTCTATCCCTCCTTGGCCCTGTGCTTGCAGGGACAGAGATGGGAGAAGGGAAGGGGAGGAGAGAGAGGAGGCAGGAGGGAGCCCACGAGTGTCGTGAATCAGGACTCCACTTTCTCCTTCTTTTTGCTCTTTTTCAGGAAGGAGGGGGTTCGGAATTTCTTTTTCTTCTTTGAGGGAGACTTGGAAGGTGAGCCCTCTGGGGACATGGGGCCGCTGGTGACCGACTCGGTTTTGTCCTTAGAGGTATCAACATCCGTGTCAGCACTGGTGGTCATCTGGCTCAGGCCTTTGCTGAGGATTTCCTCTGCCGTCTGCTCCTCCTCCCTCCCGTTGACCACCACCCCTTCCGGCTGGGTTGTTTCGGGCTCTGTGGTGGTGGCTTTGCTTGTTTCTGTCTTCTTAGTACCTTCTAGAAAAAGATCAGAAGATATGACCGTAAGATTTCATTCAGGTGACAGCTTCCACCTGGGGCTAACAGAATCATTTCTAGGGAATTCTATAAAGTCAATCCAGAGCGAGGGGAGGGCCAGCCTGACGTTGAGGGATGGCTTCCAGAGACAGATGGAAGGACTGGGTTCTGATCTGCACCCTCTTCCATGTGGCCTGTCCTGGGAACACCCCCTTGCAGGCCGGCAGCTCTGGGCTCTTGTCTATAAATTTAGATGGATATTAATGTCTGAATGTGGCAGGGGGCCCAGCTGGGGTCCAGCTCAGTTTTTGTAGGCAAGAAAGAAGAAACAGACACAGAGGAAGGAGAAGGCGTAAGGTGTACAGCTTGGTGGAGACATCTAAGACTTGTTGTAACCAGTTCAGATTCGCCAATAAAAATATGGAAATTACATGTTCTCAAACCCATTTCATTTTCTATACCAGTGAGGAACTCCGAGAAATAAGGAGAATATCTTCCCAGTAGGCAGAGGGAGAGTGGAATTCCTTACATAACATGGACCCCGTATTTCCCAGACATGTTAGTCAAAATGGGAAGACCCCTGGTCAGCCCATTCTAGCAGCCACTGGGGCCCCCAGGTCTTTATTCCACCTGGGAATCTGTTGGGATCGCTGGCATATTCAAGGCCAGAGTTGCTCAGGCCCCAGAAACCAAACCCTCCTTCCACCCTTTCTCCCCCTCCCCACTCTCACTCAACCTTGCTTCCACGCAACCTTTCAGATGCCTGGATGGGGTGAGAGTCAGGGAGATTGTAACACCACAGACTGAAAAGTAGAAAGCAAGGTAAATATCATCTGATGCCCCTCCTCCCTGCTGTACAGCTAAGAAGGCTGAAGAACACAGTACCATGGTGGGTATACTTCGGCTTACCAACTTCCGGTTCAGTTTCTTCTCACCATGGGAACTGAAAGGAGTGTGAGTGAGCATGTGTGAGGGTGTGCAAGTGTGTGTGTGAGGGTGTGCAAGTATATGTGTGAGTGAGCGTGTGTGAGGGTGTGCAAGTGTGTTTGTGTGTGTGTGTGAGTGGGCAGGTTGTGTGTGGTATGTGTGTGTAAGTTTGAGTATGCAAGTGAGTTTGTTTGCCATGAGTGTGTGTGACTGAGCATGAGTGTGTGATGTGTGTGGTGTGAGCATGTGCAAACCAGTGTGTGTGACAGTGAGTGGTATATGAGTGTGGGAGTGAGCATCTACAAATGTCCTTGTGTGTGTGAGTACACATGAGCATATGCAAGGGTGTGAATGTGAGTAAGTGAGTGACACACCTGTGTGGTGCGTGTGTGATGGGCACATATGAATGCAGTGTGTGTGTGTTGCCACATCACAAGAAGGAACCCGGCGTGCTGGGGTGTATGAGATCGTGGGTGATGCGGAAGGTATAGTCAGTGTTACAGAGAGAGTGAGTGAAGGACTCGGTATTAGGAAAAGCCTGGGATCCTAACAGGGGTGAAGTCTGGGGAAGTACATGGTTATATGGAGGATGGGACAGAGTGGGGTAACTTGCGGACAGTTAGAGTGGACTAGTGAACTACCTGGGCCAGATCTCCCTGTAACAAAGTCTTCGTAACTCCTGACACTGCTAGGCAAGTCAAAGTGCCCCCTCCAGACCACTGTGGAGCACCAGCTCCCTATTGGTACCAAAGACTTTGGCCACTGCTCCCAGTCTTCCCACTGCCCAGCCCATGTCCTGTCATCCTCATCCAGCCTCCTCTCCCGTTCTGCCACGTAATCCTGTGGCCATCACCTGGCAGTACTCTTGAGTGCCATAAACCAGGCTGGACACAACCATCTCTCTGTCCACTCTCCTATTCCCACTTTGCCTGCTTTTTGCCATATCAAGCTGCCGGTCCCTGGACCTCTCACTGTCATCCCAGCCTGTTCCCCTCTGGAAGGCCCTTCACTCTCCTCTGTGTCCCCAGCCTTCACTCCATATAATGAATCAGCTTGAGTGTTACTTCTTCCTTCAAGTCTCTCCTGATCCTCATTCCCACTTCCAGGTAGTTTATCACTCCTTTCTTTCTGCCTCTGCTTTCTAAACTTCCATCCTAGCAACTTCAAAATGATCACGCATTTTTTTTTTTTTTCCCCTGAGACGGAGTCTTGCTCTGTCACCCAGAGCTGGAGTGCAATGGCGGGATCTCAGATCACTGCAATCTCTGCCTCCCAGGTTCAAGCAATTCTCCTGCCTCAGCCTCCCAAGTAGCTGGGATTACAGGCGCCCACCACCACGCCCAGCTAATTTTTGTATTTTTAGTACAGATGGGGTTTTGTCATGTTGGCCAGGATGGTCTCGAGCTCCTGACCTCTTGATCCGCCCACCTCGGCCTCCCAAAGTGCTAGGATTACACGCGTGAGTCACTGCGTCCAGCCCACACTTGTTTTTTATGCCTATCTCCTCCCCCTTCTAAACTGAAATAAATTAGGGCAAAACTGTGTCTAATGA
The DNA here is from genome assembly GCF_000951045.1 of Mandrillus leucophaeus. Taxonomy (NCBI): domain Eukaryota; kingdom Metazoa; phylum Chordata; class Mammalia; order Primates; family Cercopithecidae; genus Mandrillus; species Mandrillus leucophaeus. The sequence goes on from NW_012108641.1 coordinate 393,211, forward strand.
CCTATGTTACTAGCTCACAGAAGGCACCAGAAAAGGTCTGTGGAATCCATGAATGGTTGAAGGCATGAGCAAATAAATGAATATGTGGATGGATTTATTCTAACCAAGCTAATACCATCACCTAATCTTTTCTTGTCTATCCCAGCCTGAGCCTTCTAAGCTGAACTGGATCCATTCATGTAAATGAGCACCAGCCTTGAGTGCTAGCCTTTGTCTCCTGTACCTACTGCTCTGGTCTTCCCTCTCATCTTCCTTGGCTCTCCATGGCTCTGCAACTTCAACCTAGACCCTCACTGCAGGGCCTTCACTTGAATGACACATTAGGATGCATTTCTCAAGCTTGACCCTTGGCACTGTCCTCTGAGATGGTTTGGGCACTTGCCTTCTAGCTCCATGAAGACAACTATGGATAAGAGGGGCTCCCACTTTCTGTCCAAGTGTCATTTCCTGCCTGGTAGCAACAAGTATCCTCGCTCCAATGGCATCCTTCAACCATGCCCCTCATCCGTGTCCCTTTGCCCATACCTGCTCTGCTGTCAACCTAAGCAACAGCCTCAGTCCCTGGTGTGTGTCTAGTTTAGGAGAGCAACACTCAAGGTTCTTCTCACCATGTAGAAAGTGGGGGCGACAGATAGTGCATCTGCCATGATTCAGAGAGGTTCCACATCATGAATTGTTTGAGGAGTCATGACACATGGAAAATGGGGATTAGAGGAGCCAGGTTCCTAACTAAGGTCATTACTCCCTCAACTACAGAGTCAGAGACCACTGGAGGGTTCCACTGGCCAAGAGAAGGGACAGGGCTCCAGAAATCAACATGTGTTAGGCCCCTGGAAAGTACTGAGGACAGGCTCTGATAGCCTAGACCCCTCCTCTGTCAACAGGTTGAAGACCAGGCTGGGAGAGGCCCCAGGAACTAGGGTCAGATGGGAACTCACCTTCTAGCCTCTTCTAAGAAGAACCTCTGACTTTGTCTCCTGAATGGGGGGAACTTGGAGCTCTGGGAATAGGGGATATTCTGGGAGTGAGTAGAGTGGGGCAGAAGTTGGAAAATGGGGGCTGTGTCCAACGATGGTGACTGGAAAGCTGGGGGAGAGACAGGAGGCATTGGGAGAACAGGTGGCAGGAGCAAGACTAGACTCGGAAGTCAGGGCCCACACCCAGACCCTGTGGGTTGGGAGACAAAGGACTAAAAGGCTTCTAGAGGCTGGAAGAGGAAGGGGGCTTCTGTGGGAGGCGCAGAGCTGGTTTGGACACTCTGCCTCTCCAACTTGATTTCTCACTAGCCCACAGCCTCCAACCACTGGCTGTCTCTTGGCCACCAACGAACATGTGGTGGTTAATTTTAATGCGTCAACTTGACTGGCTAAGGGATGCCCACATAGTTGGTAAAACAATATTTCTGGGTGTGTCTGTGAGGGTGCTTCTAGAAGAGATTAGCATGTTTTGGAGGGGGGGGATGGAATTTCGCTCAACCTCTGCCTCCTAGGTTCAAGCGATTCTCCTGCCTCAGCCTCCCGAGTAGCTGGGATTACAGGCGCATGCCACCATGCTCAGCAAATTTTTGTATTTTTAGTACAGACAGAGTTTCACCATGTTGGCCAGGCTGATCTCAAACTCCTGACCTCAGGCGATCCATCAGCCTCAGCCTCCCAAAGTGCTGGGATTATAGACATGAGCCACCGCACCCGTCCAGGATTAGCATTTGAATCAGAAGTCTGAATATAGAAGATCTGCCCTCACCAACATGTTTGGACACCATCCAATCTGTTTAGGGCCCCGTCCAGGATTAGCATTTGAATCAGTAGTCTGAATATAGAAGATCTGCCCTCACCAACCTGTTTGGACACCATCCAATCTGTTTAGGGCCCTCTCACATAGAACAAAAAGGTGGAAGAAGGGCAAATTCTCTCTGTTCTTGAGCCGGGACACCCATCTTCTCCTGCCCTCAGGCTTAGAGCTCCTGGTTCTCAGTTCTCAGGCCTCAGGCTCAGACTGAGTTACACCACTGGCTGTCCTGTTCTCCAGCTTAGAGACAACATACTCTTCAGCCTCCACCATCACATGAGGCAATTCCCCTAGGGAGTCTCTTCTTATCCCTCTACATATCCTGTTGGTTCTGTTTCTCTGGAGAAGCCTAATACAGTCCCCTTCCAGGAATGCCAGCTCCCCCAGCTTCCTAGGCACCACCCCTGCACAACCCATTCCACTCCTCTCTGCCTCTCCAAGCATGTCCCTATCCAAGGTCTGGCTCAAGCCACACTGTATCTGGACAGCCTCCCCTGACATTGGACAATGAGCTCGCCTTCCTCTAAACCCACTGCTCATATATTCATTTTACACTTGCATGTGTCATTTATCTTTTTTTCTTTTGAGAGTCTATTCATCACCCAAGTACACTGTTCATGACAGAAACTCTGTCTTTTACTTCTCTGACAATCATCATGCAGCTCAGTGACAACATGTTCAAGCCATGTTTACTGCTGCTGACTTTGTCAAGTGAGGCCAGATTGAAGGCTCAACAGAGGGTGCCTTGCATCAGCTCAGCAGCTGGGCTCTTCTGTGGCCGTGCACTGGGATAAAGACATGGAGAGGGAATATGGACCTTGCGTAACTGAAAGAGCAAGGCTGCCTTTCCTCCCTGGCCTGCTGACATCTCAGGCTCAAACACATGACCTCTTGCCTCAAGCCCCCCAGCTTTGAGAAGTCTTCTCTTTGCAGCAGAGAAGACACCAGTGGAGGGCCCAGAAACAGGATTTGCTGATGCACTTCTGAACACAAGGTCAATCTGACAGATCCTGACCTATATTCCAAATGCATGGAAAATTGGTCGCTGCCATGTACTGCTTTTATTTCCCTGTTGAAACGGCAGTGCCATACCATTGCATAGAGAGGTCATAGAGAGATTCATTAAAGACCTTGAAAAAAAAAACATGTTCTATGTTGACACAAAGGCTGAGCACTCATGCAGCAACAGTCAAAAAGGCCCAAAGGTGCTCAAAGAACAGAGCACAAAGGAAGAAGAGCAACAAGCTGAGCTGCCCATGGCTGACCATTGAGCTGGATGCTGGCCATGCAGAGAGGTTTGCAACAGAGTTTCTGTCTGGGTTTAAATTCTCAAACATCAGTGTCTGAAAGAATCACCCAGAGAGCTTGTAAAAATGCAGCTTCTAGTGTTGTCCTCACAATAAACTGAAACAGAAGGTGGGCCAAGAAATAGATATTTTTAACAAGTCCCCAGGTAATTCTGATACAAAAGGCCCATTGGCCACACATTGAGAAACGTAAGTTTAGAATGCTATGTTTTCTGCGACTTTTACTTACCCCCAAACCTAGAGTACTGCTGATAAAAAAGAAAGTAGAGCTTCTCATAAATGGATGCAGTGGACTCTGTGCCTCCCATCCACTCCCCACAGCTGGGATATAAATGTTCCTCTAAGTACTCAAATATACTTTCAGTATCTGGTACAGCTTGTGTGCACATGTGACCCTAATGAACTATCCCTCCGGGTATCCACACTGAATCTGGGCTGGTCCTGTGGCTGGCAAAACCAATAGAATGCAGTAGAAGTGCCACAGAGCAGGCCTCAGGCCAAAGACTTAAGAAGGCCTAGCAACTTCTATTTTCACAGTTTTGGGAGCCTTATACCAAACATGTATAAAGTCCAACTACCCTGATGGAAAACATGTAGAGAGGCCGCATGGGTGGGCCCTGAGACCACACAGAGGGAGGGAGAGAGAGAGAGAGAGAGAGAGAGACACAGAGACAGACAGACAGACAGACACCCAGTCATCTCAGTGTCCCAGTTGAGCCCAGCCTTCTAGCTGCCGCTGCTGAGGTACCAGGCATGTAAGTGCACCATCTTGGAAGTTCCAGCTTAGTCAAGCTCCCTACTGACTGTAGCCCTCCGCGGATATCACATCAATCAGAAATCATCCAGCTAAGCCCCATCAACCCCAGTCAACCCACAAAAGAACCAGTTTCCGTAATTCTTGTTCTTATTCTTCACCATGACTTAACCAAATATTATTGCTGCATCACAAACCACCCTAAAACTTAGTGGCTTAAAACATCAAGTGCTGTATTAGCTCTTACAATTTGGAGAACATGGTAGATAAAAAGGACTAACTTACGTAAAGCATGTTACAAAGTACTTTTATATTCAGTAGCTCATTTTATCCTGACAACATGCTGTGGGTTAGGAAAGGCAAAGATTCATGTTATTCCCGTCCAGCAGTGTTTTTAAATGACTTCTTTGAGATGGCTACATTAGTTAGTGGCAGAACTGATCATGTGATATCAAATACAGGGCTATTTCTTTGCAGGCATAGCCAGTTGCCCTGAGGGTTCAGCAGAGGATAAGATGAGCTGGGACAAGGTCCGACAGGAGCTAAAGAGAAGGTTATAGCACAGATGGCCAGATGCAAAGGCTCTCTTTGATGGCGAGCCTTCAAAGAGGCTGATGGGGTAGGAATCAGGTAGACAGATGAGGAGTGACACTGAAGTGACTCAGCATAAGAGGATTTGAGGTCATGGTAGCAAATGGTTGGAAAAAGCCACCCCCGATCTGATGGGTGGGCTAGATGTGAAACAGCAGAGACTTGCATGGCAGGTCAGCTCTGTCTGCCTAGGAGCTGGGCAAGCCTGTGAGCAGCCCGGCCAAGGCTTCGCACCAGGCTCCCCACCCAACTACAGCTTGTGTCCTCGTCATGCAGGGTCTGCTCCAAGGTGCCATGCTCCCCAGCTCTGTCTGTTACAGGAAGTGGGTTATGGGAAGTGTCTTCAAGACAACTCTTCTAACAACTCAACAGTGGGCCCCTCCAGGGGAAGAATGAAAAATCCTGCTATAGGGTGTAAAATGTCAGGCAGTGGGTAAACCGCTATCCCACCCACTGCACGCCCCTCCTGGCCCTTGTCCCACTCCTCCATGAGCCTCCTCTCCAGCCCTGGATTTCCTTCCTGCGGCTGGAACACATGTCCTAAAGACCCTAGCAGACCAGGCCCTCTATGCATCCTTATAATGCAGTTCAGGCTCTAGCCCAAAACCTAGATGAGGCAACAGGCTCCTTCAAGGTGCCCGTGCATTAGGAAGAGTGAGAGCCTGACAGCCATAAGCACTGTACCGCCGGGAGTGCCTGCGAGCTGGCCCTACTGCCTGCAAACTCTTGGGAGCTTATTGCTTCTGGGCGTGTGTGCCTGTGTGTTTGTGTATGTGTGTGGCCTATGTGTGTATATCCACATCTCCCATAGAGAAGCCTAATCCATGCATAGTGCATGTGGAATTGGCCATGAATTTTACAGCCAGGAAACTTCCCAAAGGCAGAGTTGTGAGTCGCAAAAGAAAAACATGGGGAGAAATCTATTTCTTTTGAAAAAAAAAAAAAAAAATCCTCCCTCCCCCATTGCAAGGGTTGCGGTGAGTTAGTAAACAGCCTCTCTATACTTACTACAGAGACAAGTATTCAGAATCGGAGGAAACTCCTTTGATGAAGGCACAAATGGGAAGAGAAAGGAAGACATTGTGGAGACAGGTTGACAACACCACGGTGAGACACAATGAACACAACAGTTGGGGGACATCCGCTTGGGCTCTGGCCTCAAGCAGATGGGTTTCCTCTGGCAACGCTGCACATGAGGCAGTAGTTTGCTTGTGGAGGGAGCTCAGGGTTGGGGATTCTACTGGAATCCACATGTGTGGCCGTTCTATCCCAGAGGGAGAAGATTCCAATAGGCCACCATATTGCTGCTGTCTGGAGAGTAGGATGGCTCTGTCTGGTGGGGGTCTCCAGGGGACCTGGGATGGAGTGTTCATGCCCTGGAGTGATTCCAGGAGCTCAGTAAAGATACTTTTATGATTTAGGTGGCCAGGAACTATAATTCTTATCCACTTTATGTATATTATTAACCATAACCATAATAGCATCTTAAATTATTTAAGTCCTGCTTTTACTCTTTCAAAGTATGTTTTCACCTACATTTCCCTTATACATGTATGAAAAGGGAATATATTAGGAGCCCCATCTGACAGTCAACGAAACTGAGGCACAGAGATGCTATCTGATTTGCTAAAATTAGCAGTTATTACTAGTTAGCAGTTCAGTTGGGCCTAGAACTCAGTTCTTGAAGCTAGTATCTCTCTATTGAAGCTGTTTTCAACCTGGACCACACTTTAGAGATGTGAAAACTCCAGGCTGTACTACTCAACCCACCTGACTCAAGACTTTTCTGAGTTTTCCTTAACTCAGAAAAGCTGGGAGTGGGATCAAGCCTGTTAAAGCTCCCCACGTGATTCCAATGTACCGCTAAGGTTGAGTATGACATCATTACCCTCACCTGGGAAATTCAGCCTCTCAGGCCACATCCCAGACTTAATGAGCGGAATCTTCAGTTTCACAAGATCCCCACACGGTCCCCATACACGTTAAAGTCTGAGAAAGGGGCTAGTGCATCTGGAAAGGCCTAACAGCCCCAGCCAGGTCTGAGTTGAGGCAAGGAGCTGGGGGCCACTTATTCTTCATTGCTTACACTGGGTTTAAGCTGCAAGGTGCAGTGTTACAGCTTGCGAGTGAAACAACGTGAAACTCGATAACCCCTATTTCTGATTCCCTAGAAATAGCAGAGGGGAAAGATTTTCAGATTAGGAGCAACACGGGTGGAAGGCAGGGCACCTTCCCAGCCTGCAGATGCACCCCTCTCCCTCCCTCCCAGCCTGCTCAGCTGGACTCACCCTCTAAAGACTTGGAAGGAGAGACTAAAGGGCTTTTCGTCTCTGCCTCCTTCGCTGGGCTCTGCACCGGAGAAGCAGGTGCAGACTTTGCAGGTGAGCCAGGCTCTTCTGGGGCAGTTTCTTTCTCTCCTGAAAAAAACAGAAAACGACCTCAGGATAGAGGTCAAATAGAGAAGAGATAATCAAGGAAATAAAGCCTTCTAAAAATTACTGTTTTCTATGTGGTCATCAATCCTTCTGGCTGATAATGAACTTTCTGGCTGAAGTTAGCTGCTCCCCCTAACCTTTTTAGATTTCTGCTACTTCCCTGGGAAGGCCAATGGGAGAGGGTGGAGTCATGTTTCCTTCATCGAAACACACCTACCAATATGTTACTCCAGATGTGGAGGACAACACTGCAGGAGAACTTGCACACGGCCGGACCAGAGCCTGGCTCTCATTCCTGTCCTGTCTCTGAAGAGAACCAGCCAGGAGCTTTACATTGTGAGCACAGAGCACATCAACAGGTAAGAGGTGGACCCACAACCACCAACTCCCTTTATTTATTTTTTGCTGAATCCCCTTAAAAACACCCATGATTTCTTTGCATGTAACTATTGTTTAATTCATCAAATTTACATTTTCTGTCCAAGCAATCCCTAGGGATATAAAGCGCCATGTTCTTCTATTTGCTTTTCAGTTGGCACATGAGAGCTCCAAGCGAGCCAGCAAGGGATTTTTTGTTTTTGTTGTTGTTGTTTGAGATGGAGACTCCCTCTGTCACCCAGGCTGGAGTGCAGTGGTATGATCTCAGCTCACTGTAACCTCCGCCATCTGGGTTCAAGCAATTCTCCTGCCACAGCCTCCTGAGTGGCTGAGATTACAGGTGCGCACCATGCCTGGCTCATTTTTGTATTTTTAGTAGAGACGGGGTTTCACCATGTTGGCCAGACTGGTCTCGAACTCCTGACCTCAAGTGATCCACCCGCCTCAGCCTCCCAAAGTGCTGGGACTACAGGCCATGCCTGGCCAGCAAGGGTTTTTTTAAGTGCCTGCTTTGTGTCCAGGAAGGTGGCTGACTTGGGATGAGGAGGGGAGATGGTGGAAGACCCTGCCCTGAGGGCGTGACAGTCTAGCCCGGTGGACACAACCAAAAGCTGAATTATGTGTCTCAGACCCCAAGTGGTCAGGAAGCAAAGAGAAGGGGCAGCTCAATTTGGATGGAATAGGGAGGGTGACAGGGTGGCCTTCCTAGCTGGAGAGGGGTTTGAGAGGAAGCCGGAAGTGTGGATGACTGACCAGGCTAGCCAGGAAGGGGAAGCATGCCAGGAAGAGACAAAGGTAGGAACAAGGGCACATAAGCTACTGTGAGTGAATATTTGGGAGTCAATACAGAGAGATGGGCTTCACTCAAGATTCTGAAATAAACGAGTGAGAAAAAGACATAAAGGTGTCAGCTGGTGGAGGGTTTTGATTGCCAGGCTAAAAGGCTTATACAAGACCTGGTGGGAAATAATAATGATGACTATGATCATTATTATAGCTAAAACTGATCTGGTGTTTACTGGCCTAAGCCATACTTCTAGGCACTTCTCTAAGCACATTACAAGTATTAACTCCTTTATGAGAGGGTCAAGTGACATGAAGGAACCGAGTAACTGTCAGGAATAGAGCAATGAAGGGCATTTTTGCAATTAATGGAACTACGGTAGATATATTCTTTGATGATAAGCAGGAAGGTCCCCTCATGGTGGTCCTGAGCTCTCCCCTCCACCCTGGGGACTTAGAAGCAAGGGTGCCTCAGGGTCATTTACCATCAAGTTCTAGTTTCTTCCTCTCCACCTCTTTCTTGTACTCTTCCAACTCCTGGTCAGTGAGTTGGCTGAAGGGGTTGGGCACCGTCTCCTCTGAATCATCTTTGGTATCCTCGTCGCCCTTGGACATCAGCTGGCTCTCTGTAGACTGAAAGTTAACCACAGAGGGTGTGTCGCTCTCTGAACGCCGCAGTTGGGGCGCAGGCCCCAGCTTCCTTTTAGATTCATGTGGCTGCAAGCGGTCTTGCTAGGGACAGCATGGCATGCAGCTCCTTGGAAACGGCTCAGGGCCTCGGGGTAGGGGTTGTTCATTCCTCCCCATTGCTACCTCACCCCTAGACCTAGATTTTTGCAACTAGCTGGATGAATATAGGGGGTCCACAGTCTGCCCCTGAAATAAAATCAAAGGATGCTCCCAAGCAGAAGGAAGACACACCTTTATTGCAATCCCTTCTATGGACACTTCCAAGCCATTACTATGCAAATACAGTTGGTGGCCCAAAGGCAGTCAGCCAAAGCCCAGCAAGCATAGCATTGGCTCAAGCAAGCTTCATGCCAGCCATTCCCCACCACTGCCCTCCCCGCCCGCCCCCACAGCAGTGCAAGCCACAACACACAGCATTAAGTTATATGCACAACACACAGCAGCTTCAGTGCTCTCAGTCCAAACTGTTAGTCCTGTTTCGCACACAGTCGTAAGTGACAAAGGGGCCAAGGTTCCTGAGTCTCAGATCTTCAACCTGCCTGTACCGCAGGTCCCTGCAGGGATAGTGGCAAAATCACTGGGTTTTGCCACCTCTGTGGAGCCCCTGGCTCCAAGGAGCTGACCAGCCGGCCCTTGCATAAGCTTCAGGAATTCTTTGACCCCTCCAGCCCAAGATAGGGACTAAAATTCAGACTCCACAGCCCTTTTTCCTAATTCGGCATCCTCATCTTGGCCTTTGAGGACGCAGCACTCTGAAGCTGAGGAGCAAAGAGAGTGAAGCCAAAGGGAGGTGAGCCTGGAGCCTGCCAGTCCTCCCTGCCCTGGCCCGCCAGGTCTTCTGGCCCCTGGGTCCCTTCCAAAAGGGAGGCCACAGCAGGCCTAATGTAGGGAATCACGGAGTCAACCGAGAATCCAAGACCAAAAACCCAAGAAGAGGGACTCTGAGAAGAGCACTTGGTATACATGGCAGGGGAGATTTTTGTTTGTTTTTTAAGTTTTGCTTATTGTACTAAACTCTCACCTCCCCCCAGAACATGGCTATTTCTATCCTTGACCCTACGGGATGTTCAGTGTTCCCCATCTTGGCTGAGTTGGGGTTGAGGGGAGGAAGGTGTGATGATGCAACTTTTGCACTTCTCCTGCCAACGGGCACCCACCCTGTGGGCTGCAGTCTTGATCTGAAATCACTGCATCACCACAATTTGCCCTGTAGAGAGGAACATTTCCTGTATTTCCCCGAGTTTTACTGCTAAGGAAAATGTCATGTCCATTGCTACCTTGCAAGGAGCAGCGGTGATTTCAAGCACATGCCAGAATTCTGAACTTCACCCATTTTGCTAAGCACTAGACAAAACACTGTTCTATCTCAAGCACAAAAACAATGACAATACTTTCTAACTCAATGTGGGTTTGTGTGGGCAATCTTGTCCCTTCCCATCCTATAGGAGCATAGGTCTTGTCTTCATGCCCCCTCTCTATGGGTACATGATCATTTTCCCAGAGCTCTGGCTGGATGACATCATACCAGGCACAGAGGTCAGAGACACTCAGGGCTGGGCACACCTGGGAGTCTCCAGCCCCAAGCCTGTGAGTCCCCACTTCATGGGGTAGTAAGGGAGGACAGAGTGGAGTTCCACGGCAGGAGGTACGGAAGCTGGCCGCATCACTCCTGTGGGCAGGCTGGGTTGCTGTTCCCCTGCCCAGTGCCCACCAGGGCCATCAGACATTGTCCTCCCTGGTCCTCACAGCACCCCTGTGAGGTGGGCCTCCATTCTGCAGCAAGAGCACCAGCACCCAAGATCACAGGGGAAGGTGGGTATGAGGACTCAAGGGTCCTGCAGCCCAGCCCCAGGCACAGAAGACCCCGAAGGCAAACATGTTTCCCCGCCAGTCAGGGGCAGCCTCTGCTGTACCGGGCTTCGGCTCTTCTCGGCAATGACACTCGCCAGGAGCTGGGACTGAGGTCCCGCTGACTTCACATCTTGTCGGTTTTGTTCTCGAATCTGTGTGGAAAGGGGAGAGGGAGAGTGAGCTGGCTGTTCGGGGTCAGCGTGGAGTTTGGGAGGGGGCATACTGGTGTGCCTGGGGTCTGGAAAGGTCCTCCAGCGGTGTGGGAGCCTGTCTCCTACCATAATGCAATCCTTGCAGTCTAAGCGGGGGCCTCCAAGTCTGTTCCAGGGTGAATTAGCAATTTATGTAAAGCACCAGATTTTCATGAAACCAGAAGGAGCTGTAAACTATGAAAAGTAAAATGAGGCATAGTTGATCCTAAGAAGCCCATGAGGAATTTGTTTTAAATACAGATTCTAGGCACCCACCCCCTCCCACCATTGAATCTGAATGTCTGGGGAGAGGGGAAAGGGAAGGAGGGTGGTAGAGGAGGGTGACCCAGGAATCTAAACTTTCAACAAGTGCTGTAGGGTATCCAGGCCCACACACTGCAACACTATCCTGTGAGTGATCTGACCTGTTAGAGGTGCCTGCTACAACTGCAGTTTTAAAGTAACATTAAAAATATACGCAAGTGAACTGTCAGGCAAAGATCCAGAAACAAACACAGTGATCTTGAAACATTGCAAATAAACCAAAAGGAAAATGGTATAAAATTCATTAAAACTCAGTTTGTGGGCAGGCCTTTCAGACACAGCGGATGTGTAAACCAAGCCCCGCTCTAGGTAAAGGGTTACGGGACCACATGAGTACGGCGCTTAGCACGACACCTGGGCCATGGTCAGTCAATGGTAGTTTCCCTCTCCTGTGAGGCATGTGAGATTGTGAGATGTCAGCAAGTTAGGCACATCCTGGGAACTCAGCTCCCGTTTGCGGGACTTGAGACCCCCAATGTGGGAGAAGAAAGAGTGGGATAAACGGCCTCCACTTACCTTGTTCCTCATCTCCAGCACTTCCTGGGGGTCGGTATAGAGAGGCACAAATTGGTTTGGGTTTTCGATGCGAATCGGCATGCCACTGCTGGATTTCTCCACCTCGTCAGCCTTCATCCACTGTACAAACACAAGGCCATGGGGCTGAGGTGAGGGAACAGGCCCATGCATCCTCCCTGGTGGTCCACCCATGAGATCTGGGCCCAACGGCCTGCGTGGAAGGTCAGCAAGCCTACTCATAGACACTCTCTCTTCTTCGGCATCTTTGATGTCTGTCTCCAGGAGCAGAGAAGGGCAACAGATGACCCAATTACCAATGAAGGCCCTCAGGCCAAAGGTCGGCTATAAAGAACGTCCAAGAGTCGGGGTCAGAACCTTGGGAAACAGCTTTGACACACAGGCAACCATTTGGGCTTCAGTATTAGGTAACTTGATTTGAGTTTGGAGAGCTTCATATTGTTTGTTTGTTTGTTTGTTTTTTGAGACGGAGTCTCCCTCTGTTGCCCAGGCTGGAGTGCAGTGGCGCGATCTCGGCTCATTGCAAGCTCCGCCTCCCGGGTTCACGTCATTCTCCTGCCTCAGCCTCCTGAGTAGCTGGGACTACAGGTGCCCACCACCACGCCTGGCTAATTTTTTTGTGTTTTTAGTAGAGATGGGGTTTCACCGTGTTAGCCAGGATGGTCTCGATCTCCTGACCTCGTGATCTGCCTGCCTCAGCCTCCCAAAGTGCTGGGATTACAGGCATGAGCCACCGAGGAGAGCTTCATATTGTTTTATGAAGAGCTATTCTGTTTGGCTATTGGCTACTTTTATGTTAAAGAGAAATTGAGAGCCTGTGGGTGGGGAGAGGGAGAGAAAAGGTAACTTCATAGAAGTGGCTGTACAGCCTGCCTCCTGGACTTGCATCAGATCTGAAGTCCCAATGTTAAATGCTCCTCCCTTGAATTTCCCAGAAGCCCCCTGTGGATGTGGGAGAAAGAAACACAAACCAACTGGTTCTGCGTCATGTGCCTGGCCCAACTGCCTTCTGGAGAAATCTGCTCCTTAGATCCAAAAACTCAGGCAGAGGTCAAGGAGGAAGCGGTCAGGGGCTCAGTGGGCCTGAGCAGCTGCTCCCAGAGGCCAAATAGGAAGCCCAAAGAGGATGCTACTGACCTGGGGCAGGAGAGGTTTGTTCTGTTCCCGTTTTAAAACTGCTTCATCCTGCAAATGCAGCCTGCCCCTCTCTGCCCGGGTCTGTCCTGGGCTCCCCCTTACCGTGGTCTTGGGTCGGGGGCTGCCCATGCTCCTCTGGACCTCATCAGCCACATTGACCCGCAGGTAGGTGTTGGGCGTGTTGAGCCAGCGGGTCTTCTCCTTCTGCTGCTTCTGGGCATGCTGTCGCAGGGCGGGCACTGGGGCACCATCCTCCTCAAACACGAAGGCTGTGACCGTGGCTGGAATCTCCACCTCACTTTTGTGTTTGGTTTTCTCTTGAACAAAGGGGTGGCGGTACGTGTAGCCCGTTCTGTAGCCCTAAAAAGGACAAAAACAGAACCACTTATGGGGTGAGAAAAAAGGCCTCTACATGCACATACACGCACACACACCTTTCCTTCCATCTGCTTAAAGGACTCTTCATGTAAACCCAAATCTCCATTAAACAATCTAGGCTTTCCACTCTTCTGGTATATTTCAGAACTGTTCCCTCCTCCTGGTCCCCTAACCCCTCTCTTTCTCTGCCCCAACAAGTCCTCTGATCTGGGCTGAGAAAATCCCTAGACCTTTGTGGACCAGACAGACAGAGCTCCTCATCCAAATGGAGCCATAGATTTCCTCTGGTCCAGTGGCTCCCAGCCCTGGCCGCACACTGGAATCACTGGGGGAGCTTCACACAAACACTGACGTCTGGGCCCTGATGCAGAGTTGCCCATTGAATCAGATCATGGCGTGGCCTGGGCTACAGGATCTTTAAAAGCTTCCCAGCTGATTTACTAGTCACCCCTCCTTTCCTTGACTCTGAAGCTTCTTAACAATTTCCTTCTAAGAACCCTGAAAGCAGACTCAAGAACATTCCTGTCTCCTAAGCAAGGCCACGTCCCTCAAAGCTGGAGCTGACTGCTTCTTGGAGAGAACAAACATTCTGGAATCCTGGCAGCTGTTGGAGCAATATTCAACTCTCCTGGTCTTCTTTTATTTTTAAATTAAAATGGCATTAAGGTATCTTTCTGATTATAAAGGAAACACAGATCCATGTAGAAAAATTAAGCGAAATAAAGAAATAAGGAAAAAACTGAATTTTATGCAAACTCCCACTCCAGAGACAACCACTAAAAACCTTTCCAGTCTTATCTCTATGCATACGCATGTGTGTCCATGTATGTTTGATACTAGTAAAATGGATATTTCCAATCACATATAATGGCTACTTAACTATTTTCCTTTGTAAATTGTTTATGTTCTCAGCCCATTTTTCTTTTTTTTTTTTTTTTTCGCTCTGTCACCCAGGCTGGAGTGCAGTGGCCGGATCTCGGCTCACTGCAAGCTCTGCCTCCCGGGTTTATGCCATTCTCCTGCCTCAGCCTCCCGAGTAGCTGGGACTACAGGTGCCCGCCACCTCGCCTGGCTAGTTTTTTTGTATTTTTTTTCAGTGGAGACGGGGTTTCACCGTGTTAGCCAGGATGGTCTCGATCTCCTGACCTCGTGATCCGCCCGTCTCGGCCTCCCAAAGTGCTGGGATTTACAGGCTTGAGCCACCGTGCCCGGCCTCAGCCCATTTTTCTATTGATGTTTCTCTTTTTCACATTGATTTGTAAGCTCTGTAAATTAAGAATATTAATTTTTTCACTATCATAGATGGTGAAAATATTTGCCTCCATACTTTGTCTTTTACCTTGTTTATGGCGGGGGAGTGGTTTATAGAAATGCACATTTTGAATTGTTTAATATCTTATCTATCAATATTTGTCATGATTGCAGACTTTTCTGCCGTGCTTGATAGGTCTTCCCTAACACAAGGGTATCAAAAACATAAATCTATGTTTTTTAATACCCCTATGAGTTCACTTTTTATGTTTACCATTTTGATAAACCAGGAATTTATCTTGTTGAAATAAATGAAGTAGCAATCTGCCTCAGTTTTCTTTCCCAGATGGCAAGTAGTCTATCTTTCCCCCACTGATTTATAAAGTGCCTGTTTTTCCTGTGTTAAATTCTCATATATTTTGGATCTATTTCTGGATTCTCTAAGCTGTCGCGTTGTTTTGCACGTCCATTTTGCTAGTGCCATGCCATTTAGTTGCTAAAGTTTTATCACACTTTGTCATGGTGGAATTAGTATTCCTAATTACTTTTATTTTTGTAACATTGTCCTAGCCATCCTGAATTTCACATGGAAGGGCATTTTGTCAAGTCCTTGTATCTTCCCTCATTTTTGAAAGAAATCCATTGAGTTTACTGATTAATTTTGGGGAAGTAACGTCTTTACCCTATTGAAGCTTTCTAACCAAGAATAAATTATAGCTCTTCACTGACTTCAGGTTTTCTCTGATGTCTATTAATAAAGTTTTATGGTTTTAAAAAATGGATTCTGCTTTTTAATATTTTATGATTGTACTCCATTTGCAAATAGGATTATTTTCTCCCATTATTATATTTTCAAAGTAGTTAATGTTAAGACACAAAAACTTCTGATTTTTGTATATATTTGCATAATTGACCACCTTAAACTGAAATCACCTTTGCAAAATTATGACAGTAAGATAAGTAAGATATGACACGGCTGACTCTGTCTTGCTTCTAGCCTCACAAGCTGGCTGGCTTTGCTCATTCCTGGATGTGAGCCAAGCCAACTTCAGGAGAAATTTAGTTTATAGTGTAAACGATGACAGCCCTTCCCAAAAACTAAATTGCCCTTGTAAAACTAATGAAAGACCACCAAGTTAGGAAGAGGAAAGGGGCCTGAATTTTCTAAGATGTAGGCATAGTTAAATAATTACCAGCCATTATTCCAGAGGTCACACGATTTACAACTTCCCCAGTTACTCCTGTAAATAATATCACTATTGTAGAACCTAAGATTGGCCTTTGGAGATATCTTTTCAGGCTTTTGCATTTCTGACAACTGGGACTCGGTCAGTCCTGTGGCCCCACCCATAGGCAGACTCAGTGCACAAGCACCATATTCCACACTCCTATAACTGTATCCCCAACCAATCAGCAGTACCCATACCTTAGCCCTCTACCCACTAAACTATCTTTGAATCTTCCTGGCACAGTGGCTCACACCTGTAATTTCAGCACCTTGGGAGGCTGAGACAGGTGGGTCACTTGAGCCCAAGAGTTTAAGACCAGGAATCTTTGAAAAACCCCCTTTGAAAAATCCCTAACCTCTGAGGCTTCAGTGAGATTGATTTGAGTCTATCTCCTGCATGGTGTGGCCAGGCTCGCATCAGTTAAACTCTTTCTTTACTGTAATGCCATGGTCTCTGTGAAATGATTTTGCTTGTGTAATGGGCAGGAAGAACCCATCAGGTGGTTATAAAAGTATTCTCATTATTTCTAATATTTTTTTCAGTTGATTTTTTTTTGGACTTTATAGGCATGTAACCACATTATCTGTAAATAATAATTTCCTTTCCTTTAAAAGATTTATACCTCTTTTTTTTTTTTTTTTTTTTTTTGAGACGGAGTCTCGCTCTGCTGCCCAGGCTGGAGTGCAGCGGTGTGATTTCAGCTCACTGCAAGCTCTGCCTCCTGGGTTCACGCCATTATCCTGCCTCAGCCTCCCGAGTAGCTGGGACTACAGGCACCCACCACCACGCCCAGCTAATATTTTGTATTTTTAGTACAGACAGGGTTTCACCATGTTAGCCAGGATGGTCTTGATCTCCTGACCTCGTGATCCACCCGCCTCAGCCTCCCAAAGTGCTGGGATTACAGGCGTGAAAATATTTATACCTCTTATGCTTCATTGCCTTGGATTGAATTCCAGTATTATTCTAGAATGATATTAAATAATAGTGCTATGACCAAGAATAATTGTTTTGTTTAAAAGTTTAATAGGCACATGCCACCATGCCTGGCTATGTTTTGTATTTTTTGTAGAGACAGAGTCTTGCTATGTTGCCCAGGCTGGTCTTGAACTCCTGGGCTTAAGTGATCCACCTGTCTCGGCCTCCCAAGGTGCTGAGATTACAGAAGTGAGCCACCATACTGGACAGATCAAAAGTTTTTATCCTTTGATGCTTCAATATCATGAAATACATTTAAAAGATTTATAGATTGATATTATTAAGCCATCACTGAATTCTAAGAATGAGCTACCAGTTATTGTATATTATTATTCTACTATTAGGCTTGATACTATTTACTAGTTTTCACGCAGCATTTTTCATCAACGTTCAAAGAAAAATTGGTCTAATTATGTTACAATTATTATGGCTTAGTATTCTTTTTTCACTCCTCTCTGAAATAGTTTAAATAACAGAATTATCTGTGTCTTAAAGGTTGGAAAGAATTCTTGTTGAAACCATCTAGTCATGGTGCTTTCTTTAGGCAGAGATTACTCAGCATACAAATGTTAATGGGAGTTGTATTTTCACTGTGGATTGTACCTTTCATTATTATAAAGTGGCCCTCATGGTCAGCCTAGTAACAAAGTAGAGATGATTTGGAGGAACCGAAGGCAGGGAGAAATGTATTCATTATTGCAATAACCTTGACATGATAAAGAAGGCCCAAGATGGTAGCAGTGAGGATGAGAAAAATGAATCAGACGGAACATTATAAACAGAGTTCATCTTTCACTTCTCTGAGCAATCTAAGAAGTTACAGCCTCTTATGCAATTAGCTCCTCATTGCATATGCTTTCCTCTTGTTCCTGAATTGTCACCTGTTTATATCCCATATTTCAGCTAAATTGTTAGCCCTTAGAAGACGAAAGTATGTCTTAAATTTTTTTTTGTATCTTTTGAAGAGCCAGCCCACTCCTAGACACATGCTAGTTTAATTCGTTACATGATTGATTAGTTCATTTATTCACTCCAATAGGATATTGTTACAAAGGTGCTGCCTAGGATTAAGAAAATTAGTAGTATTATGTGTTTTCTGCATTAAAAGTCATGAAATGGACAGAAAGACAAAATTAACTATATAAAAGATATGAGCAAAGCCCCAGTATAAGATAGGCTCTGTGTCCTGGTTTTTACTGGACTATGACCTTTTTTGTTTTTTGAGATGGAGTCTCACTCTGTCACCCGGACTAGAGTGCAGTGGCACAATCTCAGCTCACTGCAACCTTCACCTCCCGGGTTCAAGCAATTCTCCTGCCTCAGCCTCCCGAGCAGCTGGGACTACAGGTGTGTGCCACCAAGCCCAGCTAATTTTTTGTTTTTTTGTTTTCTTTTTTTTCTTTAGTAGAGCCGGGGTTTCACTGCATTAGTCAGGCTGGTCTCAATCTCCTGACCTCGTGATCTGCCTGCCTCGGCCTCCCAAAGTGCTGGGATTACAGGTGTGAGCCACTGCGCCCGGCCTAGACTACAACTTTTCATAGAGGACTCTGCAGATATGACAACGTCCACAGCACTTAGTTGGTGGTGGCAAAGTCCACAGTTTACAAAAATTCAACTACTATTAGAATAACCACACATTCTAAATCAAATTTCCCATCAACGAGGCTTCAACAACCTAACTGTGATGCTGGCCGTTCTTGTGCCCGCCCGATGCCTTGTAATTCCTAGTTCCAGGGGGCTAAGCCTCAATGGACTGGTCTGGAAGGGCAATGTCAGCAGACTCACCAGGTTGTCCAGCATCCTCATGAGGGCCTCAAACTCATGCTCCCCCAGTCGGCTCTTCTGCATAGGCCCAAAGGTGCTCCCGGCCCACTGCACAGAGCCCACCTCGTGGGGCCGGTGCTTCTCCTGCTCCAGGAGGATGAGGTTCTCCACTCCCCCGGCACTGGACAGAGCCGACACCTGTAGCAAAGAGCAGAGAGCCCTCAGCCCATGTGCACACGAGTACCCTGCACTTATGTATGCTCCTATATGTGATGAGAGAGTGGGGAGTCACAGAGGAGAACTTAGAGGCCAAACTGAGAAAGAGCCACCCACATTTGATAGGCATGCACCCATTTCCAAGAAAAGAGCTATTAGTTTATTTCCTGATGCCAGTTCTTAGAGATTATAAAGAAGGAAATAGCAAGCGTTAAACCTTAAGACTCAAACAAAACAGAGGACTTAAAGTTACCTGGGATACAGATTAACCTAGAATTGTGATTATATCTAGGGAGGGAGGGAAGATGAGACTGGAAAGGACTTCAAAGGGGACTTCAGTTCTTGTTTGTAATATTTTGTTTCTTCAAGATTTGAAGCCAGAGGTTATGAATATGTTTGATCTGAGTGGTAAGTATGGGTGTCTATTATGTTAGTCTCTGCATTTTTCTGTATGTTTGAAATATCTCCGATGTTTTTTATTTTTATTTTGAGACAGGGTCTCTGTTGCCCAGGCTGGAGGGCAGTGTCACAATCTCAGCTCACTGCAGCCTTAACCTCCCAGGCTTAAGCTATCCTCTCACCTCAGCCTCCTGAGTAGCTGTGACTACAGATGTGCACCACCACACCCAGCTAATTTTTGTATTTTTAGTAGAGATGGAGTCTTACCCTGTTGCCCAGGCTGGTCTCGAACCCCTGGGCTCAAGCAATCTACCTGCCTTGGCCTCCCAATGTGCTGGGATTACAGGCATGAACCACCATGGCTGACCTCTCCTATATATTTTTTAAAGTCACTTGAAAGAAATAGGCTGGCTCCCAAGCCAATGAAATTTATTTGTAACCTCATGGGATGAATTCACAGGTCCAAAGGAAGAATACATTCTCCACAATGGGGTTAGTCAGTCAAGGAAGCCCAGAAAAAGGAGACAGATAAAATGCCTACAGCCAAGCGCTGTGCAGGGGTGACAGTTCTCACTCATGGACTTAGATTGTCTGTCCCATTGTCAAGGCTACATGGGGAGGGCAATGCAAGTGGTTGTAGGCAATGGACTCTGAGTATTAGGATAAGAGGTGTGTGTATACAGTAGGCAATTTTAGAATGATCCTAAAAAACACTCATTAATCTAACAAATCCTCTTATTTTTTTAATTCCATGCTCATCTAATGGTACATTCTATTTACCCTCATGTATCTACTACTCAGATATAATTGGTTAGGGTCTGGCTTCCTGGATGATAAATCCAGCTACATAAAGGGACAGTGGCTTGTGAATATTCCAGGTGGTGAGACAGGTGTTTTGCACTGCACATTATTATGTTAGCATTCCGAATAAGATATGATATCCCGTGTTAGCCTGCTTGTTATGGGAAACTGCTTTAATTACACAAACTTTCAGTACTTTTATGACAGTTACTTTTTACTGGAAATGAAAAAATCCAGTTTAACCTGCTGACAAATACAGGTCTATGAACCCAAGAGGATCAGCGACAGACCTTAGAGTGTGTTAAATTCATCATTTAACAAATGCCCCTGTGCTACTTCTCTGAGGTCAGCCAGGCAGCCTTCCCAGGTGACCCCTGTCACCCTGTGAAGAGAAGGAAGCAAGAATATTATCTACGCCCTTCTCATCCAAGCCATGCGTCTAGCGGAGGACAGACAGACCTCTCCCACTGCCCCTCACAGCCCTGGTGAGGCAGCGCTTCTCCAGGTAATGTTTAAGGGCACGGACCTAGGCACCAGGCTGCCTGGGTTTGAATCCTGGCTCTGCCACTTACCAACTATGTGACTTTTAGCAGCTATTTACCATCTGTGTGCCTCAGTTTCCTCTAAAATGAAAATAGCAGTACCTACCTTATGAGAAGTCTTTAAGGTAATACATCTAAAGCACTTAGTGTAGCACCTGGTACATATGGGGTGCCATATAAATGTTCTGATGAATGAATTTTGAGAAGTGCTATTCCCTGGGGACCCATACTTAACGGAGAAGAAGAGAGGGAGAGACTGCCCACAACCTTGTAAGAGCTGCCTCCTCCCACCTCCCTCTTCCTCCCCCGGTTTCCATGGTGACGGGTAGCAGATGGAGAAGAACTGCCTGAGCTTCTTCCCATCTGCCTGTCGGCAGAGCAGGGAGCTGCCATTCTCAGTGGGGGATGACCCAGTTTCCCGGAACCCCAAATTGATGGGGAGCAGAGAGAATACCATCCCCAGGAGAAATAAATAGGCTCTCAGCCTTGAACTGCTAACATGACCATAGCCACGTTCGCTTGTTTGCCAAGGTCACCAAGGGAGAAAACTTGGCCCACAATGGAAACAGAGCTTCAGTGCTGGCCGCTTCACCCAAAAATGACCTGGCCAGGGCTGTGCTCCCAGCGGCACCTGCAGTCACCGTTACCTAGGCTCTTCATGCCCTGATCCGCCCACGCCTCCTCTAGGTTTTCCTGCTTTTTTCTTCCACATCTTCCAGCTCTATTCCCGCCTCTAGAAGCCTCTCTGCTCTACTAGCAGGGAGGAAAAAAAAGGTCACTGGAGCTTTCCCGGGGTTATCCGTCTGCATTGCCTGAGGTCCTGTAACAAGGTCTCAGCAAACCAGTCCTGAAAAGAAAGTGACAGCAACTGGGGGAGTAGGGCTGTGAGGTACAGAAGCCCGCAGTTCTGCCCTTTACACTGTCCAGAAACTGTTTCTGGGGGCCTGCACCCTGGGAGAGGCGTACTTTACCATGTGGGGTGGTGCGACACGTGGGCATCCCTCTCCATTCATTTTTAGGGCTGAGCTATCTTTGCAGAGATGATGTTTTTACAGGAGATATTTTCTTATTGAAGACTCTTCTCCCGAAGGAAGATAGGGAGCTCTTAAGAGTTCAGATGTGGGAAAGGGAGAGTAGCTTCCCTGTATCCCAGAGGCTCCACCAGATTCTTCCACCAGTCAGTGGTCAGAGCTCAGGGCCAGAATCTTTGGTTGGGCAGCAGGGGGGGCACCACATCACATCAGAAAGGCACCAGCTGGGTCTGTGTCCACCTGCTCCTGTTCTGACCACTGCCTCTAACACTTCCTCATCATTATCTTCACAGCTGTCCTCACCACATATCCTCTAAAAATGACTGAAAAGGTCCCACTGCAGAGCCTCCACCAGTGACGTTTCCAGGCAGATCTCAATCTCCCCAGAGTACCTCCAAGAGAAAGACCTCTTCCTCTGGGTGGTGCTCTGCCTAGGCCGGCCAGGAGAGGGCGGACAGGACACCAAGGGGTTGGGCAAAGAGCTGACTCATCCAGGAGCAACGGGCCTCTATATGTCAGTTGAGTCCTAAAAATATCATCAGCAACACCCCTCTTTGCGTCCTCACAGCAACTCGCTGGGCCCCATGTCTACAGTTGAGGAGACAGAGGCTCAAGCAAGGCAAGTCCTCTATCCAAGGGCACACAGCCCAGAGTGGGGAGAATGGAGCCCGGTCAGCCTGGTCTGGTTAATAAGGTCTTTTCAGGGTTGTGCAAGGCCCCCTAACTGCTCCTGACCAACTTGCCACATTGAAAAGTGTGTGGTTGGCTTATCCAACACCACCTTGTCTATACAACTACAGGTTTGTGGCCGGGCGTGGTGGCTCACGCCTGTAATCCCAGCACTTTGGGAGGCCGAGGCAGGTGGATCACGAGGTCAGGAGATCAAGACCATCCTGGTTAACACGGTGAAACCCCGTCTCTACTAAAAATACAAAAAATTAGCCGGGCCTGGTGGCAGATGCCTGTAGTCCCAGCTACTCAAGAGGCTGAGGCAGAAGAATGGCGTGAACCTGGGAGGCGGGGCTTGCAGTGAGCTGAGATTGTGCCACTGCACTCCAGCCTGGGCAACAGAGCAACACTCCACCTCAAAAAAAAAAATCCAGATGTAGGCTGGATGAGGTGGTGCATGCCTGTAATCCTAGCACTTTGGGAGGCCAAGGCGGGTGGATCACCTGAGGTCAGGAGTTCGAGACTGGTCTGACCAACATGGTGAAACCCCATCTCTACTAAATATAAAAAGTTAGCTGGGCGTGGTGGCGCATGTCTGTAATCTCAACTACTTGGGAGGCTAAGGCAGGAGAATCGCTTGAACCCGGGAGGTGGAGGTTGCAGTGAGCCGAGATAGCACCACTGCACTCCAGTCTGGGCAACAAGAGCAAAATTCCATCTCAAAAAAAAAAAAAGAAAAGAAAAAAAAAATCTAGATGCGGAGATTACACTTTCAATCTAGGTCACATATTTCCACAAGATTTAATTTTTTTTTTTTTTTTTTTTTTTGAGACAGGATCTCGCTCTATCACCCAGGCTGGAATGCAGTGGTACCATCACAGCTCACTGTAGTCTTGACCTTGGAGGCTCAAGCAATTCTCCTGACTCAGTCTCCTGAGTCGCTAGGACCACAGGTGCTGCCAACCACACCCAGCTAATTTATTATATTTAGTAGAGACAAGGTTTCACTGTGTTGCACAGGCTAGTCTGGAACTCCTGGGTGGGAGGATTGCTTGAACGCAGGAGGTTGAGGCATCAGTGAGCCATGCTGGTGCTGGCTGGGTGACAGAGTGAGACCCTGTCTCTGGAAATAAAACAGTTATCCTTGGTGTAAGGAGCAACAATTAAAATAACATTAATCTAGGCCAGGCCCGGTGGTTCATGCCTGTAATCCTAGCACTTTGGGAGGCCGAGGTGGGCAGATCATTTGAGGTCAGGCATTCAAGACCAGCCTGGCCAACATGGTGAAACCCCATCTCTACTAAAAACACAAAAATTAGCCAGGCATAGTGGTGGGCACCTGTAATCCCCGCTACTCAGGAGGCTAAGGCAGGAGAACTGCTTGAACCCAGGAGGCGGAGGATGCAGTGAGTCGAGATCAGGCCATTACACTCCAGCGTGGGTGACAGAGTGAGACTCTGTCTCAAAAACAAAACAAAAAGATTAAACTCTTCTCCTTGTTGCTATGAGGTAATGTAGAAAATAGGCCTAGAGGCCGGGCACGGTGGCTCGCGCCTGTAATCCCAGCACTTTGGGAGGCCGAGGCAGGTGGATCACGAGGTCAGGAGATCAAGACCATCCTGGTTAACACGGTGAAACCCCGTCTCTACTAAAAATACAAAAAATTAGCCGGGCCTGGTGGCAGATGCCTGTAGTCCCAGCTACTAGGGAGGCTGAGGCAGGAGAACGGCGTGAACCCGGGAGGTGGAGCTTGTAGTGAGCCAAGATCGTGCCACTGCACTCCAGCCTGAGTGACAGAGCGAAACTACGTCTCAAAAACAAAAACAAAAACAAAAACAAAAAAAACAAAAAACAACTACAGGTTTGTCTGTTTTCCTACTGCTTCTCCACCAACTCCTCTAGGGGGTTCCCTGATCACTGACACGCCTGTCATCTCCATCCCTTCCCAGTTAGGGATTCCATGACAGCTTCCTGGACATCACTTGGGGTTGCCCTGGCTGTTAAGGCTGCCACATCAACACTCCGATTGGCCTGCTTTCCGCTTCTCTTTCTGGACTTGACCACGTTCCTGGCCTTTGCGAACCAACCCCCTCCCCTCAAAAAAAAAAACAAAACCTACCTGTGTGTCCGTTGGGCATAGGTGCAAACAGGCTATACCCCATGTAACATATGAGCATGGTAAAAAATTTCTATGCCTTATTACAGTTTCTCCCACTGTCCAGTTGATGAGCCCAGGCAGCTCCCCAGACTGGGCACTGACTCCCAAGAAGTGGGTATTTATTGGTTGTTGCACAATGCTGATACATTTTTCAAAGCCACAGAACTAATCCTAAGTGGGAAACTTCAGGATAAGATGGTGCCAAGGCAGAGAAATAGGGCAAGGCCTTTAGAAGGCTGGCATCAAAAGACTCCCTAAATCACAGCCAACAGGGTCACCACATATGCCCACAGGCCCCTGTCAGAGCTCACTCCTGGGCCCACTTCCCAGGAGAATGTGCTCACCTGTATCTCACATGCAGCCTGCAGGTGAAAAATCTTGTAAAATGCTTCCTCTACGGTGTCACCCAGAGCAACCACTCCATGGTTTCTTAGCACCAGGATCTGTAGAGGAATAAACAGTCCATTAAAACCTTAAGTCTTCTAAACTTTAGTTAAGAGGGAGAGGTTTTTCATTTTATTTAGATCAACTTCCACAACCAATCCCAGGGCCCCTTCTCCCAACTCCTTGTTTATGTTCTCTAATCAAATACCCGAAAGCTACCCGATATGGGATTTTAACTCAAAGCATCTACCCTGAGAAACTGAAAAGGCATTTTAAAACTGGGACTAAATAGCTTGATCAATTTCTTTAGGCAAAGCCTGGGTTTTTAGGCATTTTAAAAATTGAAATTGAAAAGGCATTTTAAAACAGACTAAATAGCCTGGTCATTTCTTTAGGCAATGCTTGGGTTTTTAGGCCTTAGAAAGCTTAGAAGTTTGAAAAACTGGTGTGCGTATTAAAGTGAATAAAATTATTTGTTGTCCAATACAAAGTTCCCACCTCAAAAGCCATCTCTTGCTCCTGTGACTTAGTCGATGTGGGAGTCAAAGCCCCAGGGGGCAGTTCTCTGAGCGGTGGCCCGGCAGAAACAGGTGAGCCACATCACCGCTCTGGGCCTTAGGTTTCTGCACCATAAACTCAATGAGGCCCTGTCAGCTCTGAGATCTCACAGCTCTAGAAAGAGGCCACAGTGACCTTCTAATCTAACTCA
>NW_012108641.1:418532-428686 GCF_000951045.1 Mandrillus leucophaeus
GAACCTGGGAGGTAGAGGCTGCAGTGAGCCAAGATCAAGCCACTGTACTCCAGCCTGGATGACAGAGAGAGACTGTCTCCAGAAAAAAAAAAGAAAGAAAGAAAGAAAGAAAATAGGCCTAGAGCTTGTACTATGTTTCATTGAATATTTTTTCTTTTCTTTTTTTTTTTTTTAAAAGACAGGATCTCATTCTGTCATCCAGGCTGGAGTGCAGTGGCACAATCATGGCTCACTGCTGCCTCAATCTCCCAGGCTCAAACGACCCTCCCAACTCAGCCTCTTGAGTAGCAGGGACTACAGGTGTGTGCCACCATACCAGCTGGTGTATATATATATATTTTTAATAGAGATGGGTCTCACCATGTTGCCCAGGCTAGTCTTGAATTACTGGGCTCAAGCGATCCACCTCAGCCTCCCAAAAGTACTGGGATTATAGACGTGAGCTACTGTGTCCAGCCGTCTTTTCATTTTAAAGCAATGCTAATAATATTGTCTTGAGGAGGAACACAAATTCTGAAAATTTTTCTTAATGGGATTTCAGGAGATCCCATGTCCCCCAAAATAAACAGAAAAGAACTTGCCTGAGTTGGTGCAGAGATGGCCACAGAGTATGGGAACCCACCAGCCAAATTAGGAGCTTTAAGGTTCCCATCATAAAGTCAGTATTTTCAAACCTGCAGAAATGCTAAACAATGTTATTCCTAAATCTAAACCCCTCTTTGTCTTTCTGGAGGTTCTGCTTTATTCACCTTTTTATAACTGTACCCTTTCAGGGATGTGGCCTTAAGAATTAAGGGGAAATTTAGATTTCTAATCTGGTTAGGGTATTTCCTATTTGTCATCTATGGGAAACCAATGTTGACATGGTTACACGCAACCTTGGAAGTCAGCTCTAGACTAGGCTGCCTTGCACTGCCCTCAGGCAGACAATCTCAATCTATCAGGTTAGGTTTACTTGACTATTCCTTCTAATCTCTGGGATTCTTGACACTGCAGTGGGTTGTCATAGGGAAAGGTTATCATTCCAGGGGGGATGCCTCAAAATAATTCAGCTGCTCACTGCCCTGGGGCAGTAGCCCTTAGTAAACCTGAAATCACAGGGACCTCAAGAGTCATAGCCAGTGACCACAGCCACTGGAAGCGGTTTCCTGGATATTGTCCTTGGGTGTAGGATAGGAAAAGGCCTTAGGAGGTTTTACTCAAACCTGGGGAGCTGAATTGAAGTACCACTGAAGTGTCCCTTGAGGCCTTACAAGAGTTCTGCCAACCTCCCTTATCTGACCATACTAAACCCAAAATGAAAACTGCACTTCCAGTCTCCTATTCCATAGGCCAAATCCAAAACAGGTAACTATGCTACTTTACCTCCTCAGTGTTATACTGGGATATCTCTTTATTCCCGGTCAGCATTATAATAGAATAATTTTTATGAAGGAATGCAAGAGCCTTATCAGACCCCTTTCTATGCCTTTTTAACTTACTGTTGTGGTTGTTTTCTCTGGTCTCCCACTAGAGAAAGCTAGGAATTCACATTTTTCCTAAAGGACATTTATCCATACTTATTCAGGATTTCTTGAACCCATAAGCATAGATGAAACCATGCACATTCATTCATGCACACATGCTTAGAGAACCATTAGATAAGTCACTCTAACCCATGATTTACATTTTGGGTAGCTGGGCATGCTGCCATCAATTTTGTGGCAAAAACATATGGGCAAAAGTCAGGTATAAGTATGTAGTCTCCCATCTACCATTCTCTCCTCTATGCCCTGAATACAACAAAGGTGCAGAGGTCTGAGGATTCTCCAGCTCTGATCACTACAATTAAACACATAGAGAAAGGGCCCCATAACCTGCCCTGATCTAAGGAAACAGATGACTCCTAGAAACTTCAATGTGGTCAAAAAATTAGCTGGCAAAGGATCTCATAGGTGTCTCTAAAACATTTCATCATATCTCCCTGTGTCCCAGTGAATAGTTCTGGAAAAAAAAAACAACTGTTAGGAATCCAGAAACCCTAGTTCTAGCTTTATCACTAACCAAATGTATGACCTTGGACAACTTATTTGGCCTCTCTGGGCCTCAGTTCCCTACATGAAATGAAGCATCCTGGGCTACATAAGTTCTAAGGTGCTCTATAAATTCTATGATTCTAAGATTCTAAGATTGAGCATATAAAACAAAAATAGGCCGGACTGGTGGCTCACGCCTGTAATCCCAGCACTTTGGGAGGCCGAGGCAGGTGGATCATGAGATCAAGAGATTGAGACCATCCTGGCCAACATGGTGAAACCCTGTCTCTAATAAAAACACAAGAAATTAGCTGGGTGTGATGGCACGTGCCTGTAGTCCCAGCTACTTGGGAGGCTGAGGCAGGAGAATCACTTGAACCCAGGAGGTAGAAACTGCAGTGAGCTGAGATTGCACTACTGCACTCCAGCCTGGCGACAGAGCAAGACTCCATCTCAAAAAAAGAAAAGAAAAAAAAGATAAATTAATGGGGCCGGGCACGGTGGCTCACGCCTGGAATCCCCGTACTTTGGGAGGCCGAGGCGGGTGGATCATGAGGTCAGGAGATCAAGACCATCCTGGCTAACATGGTGAAACCCTGTCTCTACTTAAAAAAAAAAACAAAAAATTAGCTGGGCGTGGTGGCGGGCGCCTGTAGTCCCAGCTACTTGGGAGCCTGAGGCAGGAGAATGATGTGAACCCAGGAGGCGGAGCTTGCAGTGAGTAGAGACCATGCGCCACTGCACTCCAGCCAGGGCGGCAGAGCGAGACTCTGTCTCAAAAAAAAAAAAAAAAAGATAAATTAATAGGTAATTATGTTATAAAAGGTATCCTGGCTCTAACACTAACTGACCTTGCTCTCTCCAAGCAGCTCTTAACTTTTTACGTGAATGGAAGAGATCTTTTTCACTTAAGCAACAGATCCCTTAGACTGAAATCACTCCCCCTCTTCGGAACTCAGTTTCCTTACTTGTGAAATGAGTGGTTCTAAGGTTCTGTCTAATTCCAGAATGCCGTGGATCATACTGAATTAACCACATGGGGATTTTAAAGTTAGGTCTCTTTAGTTTTAATTTATTCAATTTACAAAATAATCCAGAAGGCATATAATTCTTCAAGAACTCATCTAATGTCTAAAAAGAGGCCTGCCAGGCATTAAAGGCCAGCAATGACCTCCCAGTTGGTCAGCAGCTCCAAGCACTATTTGTGTGGTTACCCCAAACTTCATCATCCTAAATACATAATCTCCTTATCAATAGAGACATAAAGAAGAAATACGTGGCTGGGCGCAGTGGTTTATATCTATAATCTCAGCACTCTGGGAGGCCAAGGTAGTCGGATCACCTGAAGTCAGGAGTTCGAGACCAGCCTGACCAACGTGGTGAAACCCCATCTCTACTAAAAACACAAAAATTAGCCATAATCCCAGCTATTTGGGAGAGTGAGGCAGGAGAACTGCTTGAACCCAGGAGGTGAAGGTTGCAGTGAGCTGAGATTGTGCCACTGCACTCCAGCCTGGGTGACAGAGCAAGACTCTGTCTCAAAAAAAAAAAAAAAAAAAAAAAGGAAGAAGAAACACATAATCCTTGTCCTCAAACTAAGGTATAGGCTTGAGTCCAATGAGTACATAGGAAAAAAACACATAAACGTATTAAGCAAATACTTAACAAGTAAAAGCTAATAATTAATGTAAGTTGTAAAATATACAGAAAAGAACAAATGGTACAGATTAATCACAGAAAGCTTTCTGCAGAAAGAAGTTTTAAGAACTGGGCTTTCAAGGGCAGAAGGAATCCCAAGTGACAGAGAAGAGGGTTAAGGCCTGGAATGGGATTCTGAATCAAAGCTCTTTACCTTTCAAGTGTTGGGGGGCAGGTTCCCTGTTCACAAGGCTCCAACCCCCTGATGCCTCCACTCAGTGCCACTGAAGAGATTCTCCCAGTAACCCATCTTGTTGGCTATTCTCCGACTGAGTCTTCCTTCCCAGTGACAAGCTCCATCACCCAGGGGATGAATGTGATGTCACAATCAGGAGTACTCTAGTAATAGAAACAAGGAAGAGAAAGGAGAGTCAGGAGAACTACCTCCACTTGGCAAGGAGACTGGACAGATGGATCTGGCAGTTGGTTGGAGAGGATGAGACAACTCCATTAAACACTAAGTTTTCAGTGCTAGGCAAGTAAGACTACTTTCTAAGGAGGGAGCTCACCAGCTAAGGAAGCACACACACAGGGTCTAGTAGATTTGAACATAGTTGGGAGGAGGAAAGAAAAGGACAAGAGGAAAAGCAGAGAAGAGGAGTTGTTGGAGATTTACGATTCTTTTATTCAGTGCACATAACTACCAGTAATAACGATTCCAAATCTGTGACTACAAAACGCACAGGTCCGGCTGGGTGCGATGGCTCACGCCTGGAATCCCTGCATTTTGGGAGGCCGAGGAGGGTGGATCACCTGAGGTCAGGAGTTCGAGATGAGCCTGGCCAACACGGCAAAACCCCATCTCTACTAAAAATATAAAAATTAGCCAGGCGTGGTGGTGGGTGCCTGTAATCCCAGCTACTCAGAAAGCTGAGGCAGGGAGAACTGCTTGAACTCGGGAGGCGAAGGTTGCAGTGAGCTGAGATCGTGCCATTGCACTCCAGCCTACGCGACACAGCAAGACTCCAACTCAAAACACACACACACACACACACACACACAAATGCATAGATCCATAATACATTACGTGTACAGGATGATGCTTTAATGCAGAGGTCCCCAAATCCCCAGATGGACCAGTACCAGACTGTGGCCTATTAGGAACCGGGTCATACAAAAGGAGGTGAGCAGGAAACAAGCAAGCACTGAGGCCTGAGCTCCATCTCCTGTCAGATCATCAGCAGCATTTGATTCTCATAGAAGCACGAACCCTACTGTGAACTGCACATGCGAAGGATCTAGGTTGCCCACTCCCTATGAGAATCTAATGCCTGATGATCTGAGGTGGAAGAGTTTCATCCCAAAACCATCCCCTCGCCCACCATCTGTAGAAAACCTGTCTTTCACAAAAAGGCTGGGGACTGCTGCTTTTATGTTTCCGAAGTGCATTCACATAAATTATTATTATTATTTTGAGACAGAGTCTCACTCTGTCACCTAGGCTGGAGTGCAATGGTGTGATCTTGGCTCACTGCAGCCTCCGCTTCCCGAGCCCAAGTAATTCTCCTACCTCGGCCTCCAGAGTAGCTGGGATTACAGGCGCCCACCACCATGCCCGGCTAATTTTTGTATTTTTAGTAGAGATGGGGTTTCACCATGTTGGCCAGGCTGGTCTCAAACTCCTGACCTCAGGTGATACACCTGCCTCAGCCTCCCAAAATGCTGGGATTACAGGTGTGAGCCACTGCACCCGGCCCACATAAATTATTATTTTTATTATTATTTTTTGAGACAGGGTCTTGCTCTATTGCCCAGGCTGGAGTACAGTGGCATGATCATAGCTCACTACAGCCTTGCCTTCCCAGGCTCCAGCAATCCTCCCACCTCAGTCTCCCAAATAGTTGGGACCACAGGCACACACTAGCACGCCTGACTAATTTTTGTATTTTTGGTAGACACGGGGTTTGGACACGTTGCCCAGGCTGGTCTTTAACTCCTGGGCAGGCACCAGCAATCCTCCAACCTCAGCCTCCCAAAGTGCTGGGATTACAGGCACCAGCCACTGCGCCCACCCATAAATGTACACATTTAAACAAGTAACCCTGCTGTAGTTTTTCTGTTTCTTCAACTGTCAAGTAGAGAAAAATGAGACCTGCCTCATATATTAATATAACGTATATATAATATATAGAGGTATTATATATATTTTATATATACATATATTTTTTTTGAGACAGAGTGTTGCTCTGTCGCTAGGCTGGAGTACAGTGGCATGATCTCAGCTCACTGCAACCTCTGCCTCCCGGGTTCAAGCGATTCTCCTGCCTCAGCCTCCCAAGTAGCTGGGACTACAGGTGTGCGCCATCATGCCAAGCTAGTTTTTGTATTTTTATTAGAGACGGGGTTACACCATGTTGGCCAGGATGGTCTCGATCTCCTGACCTTGTGATCCGCCCACCTGGGCCTCCCAAAGTGCTGGGATTACAGGCGTGAGCCACCATGCCTGGCCTATTTTTTCTTTTTTTTTTTTTTTTGAGATGGACTCTTGCTCTGTCGCCCAGGATAGAGTGCAGTGACACGATCTCCTCAGCTCATGCCAACCTCCACCTCCCAGGTTCAAACAATTCTCCTGCCTCAGCCTCCTGAGTAGCTGGGATCACAGACACGTGTCACCATGCCAGGCTAAGTTTTATACTTTAGTAGAGGCGGGGTTTCAACACGTTGGTCAGGCTGGTCTCAGATTGGCCTCATGTGATCCGTCACGTTTGGCCTCCCAAAGTGCTGGGGTTACAGGCGTAAGCCACTGTGCCCGGCCTAATATAAGGTGTCTATATGTGTGTATGTGTATACACATATAAACACACGCACACCCCTTATACATACTGTCCTGCAAATCAAATGAAATAAATATGAAAGGAGGCTGGACGCAGTGGCTCACACCCGTAATCCCAGCGCTTTGGGAGGCCGAGGTGGGTGGATCACTTGAGTCCAAGAGTTTGAGACCAGCCTGGGCAACATAGTGAAACCTTGTCTCTACAAAAAAAACAAAAATTAGCCGGGCATGGTGGTATGAGTGCCTGTAGTCCCGGCTTCCGAGGAGGCTGAAGCAGGAAGATCAACTGAGCCCAGGAAGCAGAGACTGCAGTGAGCAGAGATTGCAGCACTGCACATTGGCCTGGGTGACAGAGTGAGACCCTGTCTCAAAAATAAATAAATAAATAAATGAATATGAAAGGATACTGAATACTGTTATCCTAAAGTAAGATTATTTGTAGCAACAGAATACAAAATAAGGCCAGGTGCAGTGGCTCATGCCTGTAATCCTAGCACTTTGGGAGGCCGAGGTGGACCGATCACCTGAGATCAGGGTTGTTTTTTTTGGGGCGGAGGGAACTGTGGGGAGACAGAGTCTCGCTCTGTTGCCCAGGCTGGAGTGCAACAGCGCAATCTCAGCCCACTGCAACCTCTGCCTCCCGGGTTCAAGCAATTCTCCTGCCTCAGCTTCCCAAGTAGCTGGGACTACAGGCGCACACAGCCATGCCCAGCTAATTTTTCATATTTTTAGTAGAGACGGGGTTTCACTGTTGCCCAGGCTGGTCTCGAACTCTTGAGCTCAGGCAATCTGCCCGCCTCGGCCTCCCAAAGTACTAGGATTACAGGCATGTGCCACCGTGCCAGGCTGAGGTCAGGGGTTTGAGACCAGCCTGGCAACATGGTGAAACCCCATCTCTACTAAAAATACAAAAAATTAGCCAGGCATGGTGGCAGGTGCCTGTAATCCCAGCTATTCAGGAGGCTGAGGCAGGAGAATTGCTTGAATCCAGAAGGAGGTTGCAGCGAGCCGAGATTGTGCCACTGCACTCCAGCCTGGGTGATAAGAGTGAGACTCCGTCTTAAAAAAAATATATATAACGCAAAATAAATTTAGAGTACTGAGAGTCGGAGAGGAAATGCTTGAAAGAAGCTTGTTCCTTCTTTTTACTAGAAGGTAGGCCTAGCCACAGGTCGGTCGGCTGGACATGCAAGGTAGTAACACTGCATCACTCACATTCTCTACCACTAGTCCACTCCATTCTTATTTGGGGCAAAACTATCAGCCAACGACACTATCAGCCTCTCGCCCTATTGTGAGACTCTAAAACCCCTCTATAGAAAAGGATAACACTATCACGGGCCAGTCCCTAAGAACAGTGGCCTCATTAACAGCCCCACTTGCTATTAGGTGAAATGAAGTTTCTGAATAGGGAAGCAGTTTGTCAATCCCTCAAGCAAAACGCCCTCACCCCTCCTGGCTTTCTGCTCTGCCTCTGGCCCCCTCCTCCCCACTCCCCAATTTCCCAAAGTCCTGAGTTAGGGAAGGCCTTCCAGTATGTGGTGTGTGAAACCTGTCAGAGAGCCAGGCTGCAAACCAAGCGCACGGATGTGAAGAATGTGAGATTCCTTCATGGAGGGCTGGGAGGGGGTGAGGAGTGGGGAAGGAATGAGAGGACAAGGCTGCCAAAGACAAGGCATGGGAGAGGAGCCAAGCTATGGCGCTTGGAGGGCGGGGGTTTAGGTTCCACCGCCCCTGCCCAGCCTGGCCCCCGGAATGCTCCCTTCCTCCGCTTCCGGCCCGTCAATCATTGCCCATTTAAACACCACGCTGTTCCCCCAGGTCCGCGGCTGCCGGTCCTCCAGCTAGCTCTGGCCGCTCCCGCACTTCTCAAAGCTCCCCTATTCCAACGGACCTTCCCCAACAGCCCAATCTCCAGGGCCCCCTTCTCACCTCCCGACTCCTCGCCCGTGCTGCTTCCCTGTCCACATTTTTATCTCTACCACCATCCCTCCTTCTGAACCCCAGTATTTCAGCCCCCCGCCCCAATACCCCTGGGACATCACCTCCTCCCCTCCCACACCCTCTTTTAGGTGGAAGATCGCGCAGGCGCAGTACGCACCGCCCTGGAAGCGGCCTGGAGTCTCCGCAACCTGACCCAGTCGGAGCTGAGGCCGCAGCGGCCACAGTAGTGCCCTGGTGCCGGGTCCTAGCCTCTCCCGGGTAGGGAAGGGAAAGGGGAAGGAGGGGAAAGAAGACTCCGACCACTCGTCGCCTTCTCAGACGGATCCTTTGCCCCGCCCACCGCTGCTACGCAACCCGGCGGAAGCTCGTCACCAAACCCCGCCTCTTTGTTTAACTCAGCCCCTACACTACCAGCCACGAGCGGCCTACCAGGAGGGACGAAGGCTGGCCAGGCCTCCACTCTAGACCGGAAGTCTAGTCTAGAGTCTATATAGGCCTAGCCAGGACTATATAGTCCTTTGGGAGGGAGAACTCTGTGTTCTTCCCGGCAAGAACGCGTGTGCCTGGCCGGCCACGCTTCGCTTTGGAGGGGTGCAGGTGACTTGTGTCTTAGAGCTGACTCAGATTGGTGCGAGATCATTGCGGAGAGGCAGACCTGCAGCGTGACCTGCTGCGGGTCCGGCCCCTCTCCCTTTTCCAGAGACCTGGTCAGCATCCTAGAGCTTCGTAACAAGGCGGCCGCGGGGTGGGGAGTGAGGGAGTCTGACCGCAAAGCTTAGATCTGGGGTGCTCAATGGGTTGTCTGCCTCTCTCCCAGGCGCTCTCCTGCCGTATCCACGATGGCTCCTCGAACACTTGTGGAGTTCCCTGAAACACCTAAGAGGAAGGAAGGAAGGGAGAAAAAATTTCCGTCTTCCTGAGTTGGGGTTTGATTTCCTTAGCTTACACACTGTGGTGTTGGGGATGTGGGCGGTAGAGAATCTGGGATCTAAGGGAAGTCAATGTGGAGCCTAAAGAGCTCCATGAGAAGATAGGGGATTAATTAAACAAACCAAGGCATTACAATTACATGACTTCCTAGGCTAATCTGGTATTAAATAGTATGGTATTTATTGTGGACATTGGCTAAGTAAATGCTAATGCACATTAATACACGCATACACACACACACATATCTTTATGTAATTTGTTTATACACAACGATACAGAGCTAGCTACCTTTTGTGGACAATTTGACAGGTTCCGAAAGGAACTAAAGTTTCAGGCCTCCTTTCTGCCGTCCTCTAGAGGGACTCTGCGATCAAGTAAGGTAAGAGTAGTATGGCCAGGCGCGGTGGTTCACGCCTTTAATCCCAACACTTTGGGAGGCCGAGGCGGGTGGATCGCGAGGTCAGGAGTTTGAGACCAGGCTGGCCAACATGGTGAAACCCCGTCTCTACTAAAAATACAAAAAAAGTAGCCGGGCGTAGTGGCAGGTGCCTGTAATCCCAGCTACTAGGGAGGCTAACACAGGAGAATCGCTTGAACGCGGGAGGCAGAGGTTGCAGTGAGCCGAGATGGCACCACTGAACTCCAGCCTGGGCGACAGAGCAAGACTCCTTTGCGGGCAGGTGCAAGGGCTCACGCCTGTAATCCTAGCACTTTGGGAGGACGAGGTGGGCGGATCGCTTGAGGAGTCTGAGACCAGCCTGGGAAACATGGCAAAACTCTGTCTCTACCAAAAA
>NW_012108641.1:429056-437361 GCF_000951045.1 Mandrillus leucophaeus
AAAAAAAAAAAAAAAAGAGGGCCTAACAAATATTTCCCTCTATGCCGCAGGTTCCATCTCTTCCAAGAAGGGTGAGCCTGCCTTTTGTCTCTGGTATAAATGCCACTTTTCCCAGAGACCTTGATCAAGCTGGATAGTGCCTTAAAGATGAGAACCTCAAATCAGGAACAAAGATAAGGGTTAGAGCAATAAAAAGGCAGGAAACCGTGTGTGCCTACTGTGTGCAAGGCACTTTTTAAAATATAACTTCCGTTTTCTCGTAAGATGGAATTACATATTTTTTGTCTTTTTTTCCGCCTTTTTGTGGCGAATGGGGTCTCGCTATATTTCCTAGGCAGGTCTGGAACTCCTGGACTCATGCTATCCTCCAGCCTATGCCTCCCTACGTGCCGGGATTACAGGCGTGAACCACCGCGCCTAGCGGAATTGGAATTACATATGTTTAAATAGTCGAGAAAGGAAGTGAAGCATTGAGCCAGGATTCAAACTTTTGTCCGCCAGATTCCGAAGCCCTTGCTCCTTTTCCCATTGTGTCACTCTTAGAGCCTAACAAATGTCTTAGAGCCTAAGTGCATTCTCCCCAGCCAAGTTACGAAAAATTAGGGCCCTGTGCGCCCTCTAGTGGTGGATCTTTCCCCCTGCAGAGCCAACGATCTCCAAGGTTCCTTTAATACCTGAAATTCGCCCCCTTCGCGGCGCACGAGTCTCTGATCCCGATTGGCTGGGCAGGGCAGGCGGCGGGACGCAGGGCGCGCCCGGGCGGTGCTGATTGGCCGGAGGAGGCCAGCCGGGGGAAACTTCCGGGAATGGCCGCACTCCCGCGTTCCACCGGGCAGCATCCGGCGGCAGCGGAGCCTGTGGCTCCCCCTGCGGGCTGCTCAGCGGCGTGCACAGTCCTGCCGGCTGGCTGGGTGGGTGGTGGGCGGCGGGCAGGGGAGGGCATGGAGCGAGTCCCGGGTTGTCGAGATGAGGGTTCGGGAAGGTCTGGCCAGTAAGATTCTACTCCCTGGCTCTGCACCGGGTTCCCTACTCCTGTCTCCGTCGGCTCCGCCGCTTCAGGGCTTGAGACTAAAAGAGCATCCCGGCAGGGGGCCTTCCAGCCCCAAAGCAGCCTGTCCAGAGACCCCCAAATTCTGATCTTGAAGTTGGAGGCCTCCGGGGATGTTCTTTTTAAATCTTTTAGAAGCGTTAGAGGGGTTGAGGCTGCCTGACCCCGGCCTAATGGGGTAGGTAGGCCTTGGGAAGTGGAGCATGGGGGCAAAGGATTCAAGCATTGAGCCTTCATCCCTTATTCCCCATCCAGTGGGGTGCCGAGGCTCGGGCAGCATGACGACGGAGACCTTTGTGAAGGATATCAAGCCTGGGCTCAAGAATCTGAACCTCATCTTCATTGTGCTGGAGACAGGTGTCTATACTGGGGTGGCGGGTTCCCGGGATTGGGGTGGGGGGCAGGAGGGGAAGAACGCTGTCTGCTTTCTTAACTTGCTATGGGGATGGCGAGTCAAGCTGCAAGACACTCCTCACTCCCAATCTCTCTCTTCGACCCTGGGACAGAAAGTTGCAGTCAGGTATAGGGTAGAGAGAACTCTTGCCAGATCTAGACCTCCTGTGCCACGCGGGCCTCTTTCCACTCAGGGCCCTCTCCATGGTGCTGGCCCCTGAACTCCCACCTCCACCCCCAGCACCACCCCTTCCACAATCCCAACGCCTTATGCCCCAGGGATTTGGCCTTTCCCCTGCTTGTACACCTTTTCCCTCATTCCACCAATATCTACATCTCATCCTTCTGACAGCTACCACCCCATTTATTTGACCATCCTCCCACCTCAATTTATCTGTTCTGTTCAGGCCGAGTGACCAAGACAAAGGACGGGCATGAGGTTCGGACCTGCAAAGTGGCGGACAAAACAGGCAGCATCAATATCTCTGTCTGGGACGATGTCGGCAATCTGATCCAGCCTGGGGACATTATCCGGCTCACCAAAGGGTAAGCCAGCTGGTGACTTCTGGCCTTCCAAAGGCAACAACAATCAAGAGTGGGGTTAACAGTCCCTATAACACTTCTGAGTACTCTGAATTTTGCTTTTTTTGCTCCCGTAGGTACGCTTCAGTTTTCAAAGGTTGTCTGACACTATATACTGGCCGTGGGGGTGATCTGCAGAAGATTGGAGAGTAAGTGCTATCTTGGGGATTGGGACGAAGAAGCACCAGGGCAAAGGGGTTTGCAAGGAGGCAGCATAGGGTGTGTACTCCAAGCCTTATTTCTGGACTTTCGCTGTTGTTGTTGTTGTTTTTCTTGAGAAACAGTCTCTGTCGCCCAGGCTGGAGTACAGTGGTATGATCCCGGCTCATGGTAGCCTTGACCTCCCAGGGTCAGGTGATCCTCCCACGTCAGCCTCCGAAGTAGCTGAGACTACAGGCGTGCTTCACCACACCCAGCTAATTTTTTTGTATTTTTTATAGAGACGGGGTTTCGCCATGTTGCCCAGGCTGGTCCCAAACTCGTGGGCTAAAGCGATCCTCCCGCTTCTGCCTCCCAAAGTGCTAGGATTACAGATGTGAGTGACCACGTCCAACCTATCGGGACTTTTCTGAGGCCTCCAGCAGTGGCCCAGAGGATGAATCCAAGGCTTTAGCTACTTTCTCCCCTTGCAGATTCTGTATGGTTTATTCTGAGGTTCCTAACTTCAGTGAGCCAAATCCAGAGTACAGCACCCAGCAGACACCCAACAAGGCGGTGAGTCCTGTGGCCACAATGGTGGGAAAAGAGGGCAGATCAAGACAAGAAGCATGGGAGGGAGCAGGATCTGAATACATAATCTGTGCCTTCAGGTGCAGAACGACAGCAACCCTTCAGCTTCCCAGCCTACCACTGGACCCTCTGCTGCTTCTCCAGGTAAATCTGTTCCCTTCCATCCACTGGTCCTCCTAACTCTCCCACTCTGCTCAGCCTAGAAAGATGCATTTCCCTCATTCCTTTTCCAAAGCTCTCTTTTCTCGGTATATCCTCCTTCACCCAATTCTCCCAGACCCCTCTTTTTTTTTTTTTTTTTTTTGAGACTAAGTCTCGCTCTTGTCAACCAGGCTGGAGTGCAATGGCGCAATCTCAGCTTACTGCAACCTCCGCCTCAAGTGATTCTCCTGCCTCAGCCTCCCAAGTAGCTGGGATTACAGGCACCTGCCACCATGGCCAGCTAATTTTTTTTTTTTAAGATGGAGTCTATGTCACCCAGGCTGGAGTGCAATTACGTGACCTTGGCTCACTGCAACCTCTGCCTCCTGGGTTCAAGCAATTCTCCTGCCTCAGCCTCCTGAGTAGCTGGGATTACAGGCACCTGCCATCATGCCTGGCTAATTTTTGTAGAGACAGGGTTTCACCATGATGGCCAGGCTGGTTTTGAACTCCTGACTTCAGGTGATCTGCCTGCCTTGGCTGGGAAAAAAAAAGTGCTGGGATTACGGGCATGAGCACCACACCCAGCCATGGGCTGCAGATATCTTAGTCCAGTGGAGCAGCAGGGTTCAGTAGAGATATGGTTTAAGAACCACTGGGTTGGCCGGGCACAGTGGCTCACGCCTGTAATCCCAGCACTTTGGGAGGCCAAGGCAGGCAGATCACCTGAGGTCAGGAGTTCAAGACCAGCCATGGCCAACATGGCGAAACCCCATCTCTATTAAAAATACAAAAATTAGCCAGATGTAGTGGCAGGAGCCTGTAATCCCAGCTACTTGGGAGGCTGAGGCAGGAGAATAGCTTGAACCTGGGAAGCAGAGGTTGCAGTGAGCTGAGGTCATGCCACTGCATTCCAGCCTGGGCAACAGTGAGACTGTTTCTCAAAAAAAAAAAAAAAGAACCACTAGGCTATAACTTCCATGCTATTTAGGGTTCATAGTGCCCAACTGTATGCAAGAAGCAAGCCTATGCCTTCATGTAACAAATGTTTCTAGAGCACCTTCTATTTGCCACAGAATAAAACACACTACCTGCCTTTAGGGGCTTGTGGTTTATACAGGAGAGAGATAATGATTATAATACGCCATGGTTAAGTTCAATGATAGTGGTATGTCCAGAATTATGAGAGCTCAAAGAAATCATCCCACACACCTGGCTTCAGTCAAACATTGAAAATTTAAGCCAGATGCAGTGGTACACACCCATCGTCCTAGCTACTTGGGAGGCTGAGGCAGGAGCATTGCTTGAGCAAGGAGTTTGAGGCTGCAGTGAGCTATGATCACACCACTGCACTAAGCCTGGGTGACAAAGTGAGACCTCATCTCTAAAACAGTAAAAATTTAAAAATAAAAACTTATATACACAAAAATGTGACTTGTTATTATCTTTGGTGGGTAAGATTATGTGTAATAATCTTTTCACTTATGCTTATCTATATTTTCTAAAATGAACATTATCATTATGGTACACACATACACACCTTTTTTTTTAAGTGCCTCATATTTTAACGCAGAGACTTCAGGCCCTTCCCCTTGCCATGCTTCTCCAGTTTTATAATCACTTTTGGTAAAAGGGCTTTTTTTTGTTGTTGTTGTTTAATTCAGATGGAGTCTCGCACTGTCGCCAGGGCTGGAGTGCAATGGCGCAATCTTGGCTCACTGCAACCTCCACCTCCCAGGTTTAGGCGACTCTCCTGCCTCAGCCTCCTGAGTAGCTGGGATTACAGGCGCCTGCCAGCACACCCAGCTAAATTTTTGTATTTTCAGTAGAGACGGGGTTTCACTATGTTGGCCAGGCTGGTCTCGAATGCCTGACCGCGTGATCCACCCACCTCGGCCTCCCAAAGTACTGAGATTACAGGCGTGAGCCACCGCGCCTGACCCAGTAAAGGGGCATTTTTGTCAGAGATCCTTGAGCCTAGAACTAAACAGCTAATTCTAGGTCTGATTCCCAATAATAGTGAGATAAATACGAGAGAAAAATATCATACCGAGGTTCATGTAGCAACTTCCCAAATGATCGTGTAAGTCTTCTCTGGAGCTCCGTTCATATTTGCAGCCCACAGTCTTTTGCATTTGGTCGAATTGGCATTAAGACGCAGTTGTGCATGGTGAAGACTGTGCCACTCTTTGGGGCATGGAGGCAGGCCTTGAGATGGACCCCTCTCCTATGTTAACTAATTCCTTTGTTTCTTCTCCTCCCACAACTAGCCTCTGAGAGCCAGAATGGGAATGGACTGAGTGCCCCAACAGGTCCTGGTGGTGGCCCACATCCCCCTCATACTCCCTCCCACCCGCCCAGCACCCGAATCACTCGAAGCCAGCCCAACCACACACCTGCAGGCCCACCTGGCCCTTCCAGCAACCCTGTTAGTAACGGCAAAGAAACCCGGAGGAGCAGCAAAAGATAGCATGACATTCTTTCTTCCTGCCACCAACCACATCCCAAGTGTCTCCTGGAGAGCAAGATAGCCTTCCACTGGCTGGCTGGTGTAGCAGTGTTTTAGCCACTGAACTTCAGTGGAGGGGTGGTGAGCAGTGTTCTTATCCACCCTAATCTCATACTCCCTCGTTGTCCAGCTGAACTAGCTGTCTCCTGGGAGTCAGGACCCTCTGCCTGCTCTCTTTCCTCTTTAGAAATGGCAGTTACTGGCTGGGCGCGGTGGCTCACGCCTGTAATCCCAGCACTTTGGGAGGCCGAGGTGGGCGGATCACCTGAGGTCGGGAGTTCGAGACCAGCCTGACCAACATGGAGAAACCCCATCTCTAGTAAAAGTACAAAATTAGCCAGGCATGGTGGTGTATGCCTGTAATCCCAGCTACTCGGGAGGCTGAGGCAGGAGACTCGCTTGAACCTGGGAGGCGGAGGTTGTGGTGAGCCGAAATTGCACCATTGCACTCCAGCCTGGGCAACAAGAGAGAAATTCCCATCTCAAAAAAAAAAGAAAAGAAAGAAAGAAATGGCAGTTACCATCTGTTTCTTCTGTGTGAGACATGGGAGTCTAACTGAAATCTCTCCTTCCTAATAAATGTTACCACTCTACTCTGTGTTGGACTCCTTTACTTTTTGTGGGAAAAGGAAGAGGTTAGCAACTAGGCATTTGGGAAGATGGGGTGTCTCTAGAAGGTGGAAGGAAGATAGGTTACAGGTAAGGAGGCCTAGGCAAAGCAGACCTGCCCCTTTAAGGTAGTGTCCCTCCCCTACCCCCTCCCTGCAGGTGACCCTTGCCCGCCTGCCTGCCTACCCCCCCAGCTGGAACCAAGAAGGCTGTGTCCCCCTTCCTCTGGGTGTCCTTGTCTCCTGCGATCAGGTAATGCCAACCTCAACCCCCTGGACCAGTCACCCCTATCAGACTTCGCTTGCCTGATTTTAGGCCAGGTCAGACATCAGAGGGGAGCCCAGATCCTTGTTTCCTGTCCCCCACAGGGCTTCCCCTTTCTTGGTCATTGATCCCTAGAGCTCTGGCTCTTTCTCTTCTTGGGGTGAGAAATTGCTAAGAACAGTTTATTTCCCATGCATGCATCTGGGCTTGCCACTGATCTGCCTTTTCCCCCTCTTCCCCAGGTTAGGGACACCTGGGTCCAACCTTCCCAAGGTATATGGGGATGGGGGTTGGAGATGAAGTTTAGTGCCAGATGTAAGGTAGGTGGGGTGGAAGTACATGCGGGAAAGGGCTAAAATGGTACTAACTGTGTTAAGGATGGGGTGAATTATTTAAGAGGAAAAACACTAGGCCCAGGTTCTCCTTAGCCATGTGGCTTTCCCAGGGCAGAGGGTGGCCCCTCCCTACTCAGGGGCCCAGCAGAGACTGACCTTTGACCCCCACCCCAGAGACCAGTGAACCATTAACTCCTCTCTTATGTGAGCCTTCACACACTGGCCCCACCCCTGACCCCGCCCCAAGGAAGGTGGGCTAGGAGGGGGTGCGTGTGCATCTTAGCCTTCTATGTGACGTGGCCTCCGATCCACCTGGACACCTGGAGGCTAAGCCTGGACTCCCCCCTCCCTGACTCAGGAACTGCTTAACATCAACGGCAAGGTCTAACAAGGGACCTGAGGTGACAGCTCTCACATTGCCAGTAGGGGTGAGGCCCTGGGGATTGAGGGGGGATAAAGAGGTGGGGCAAAGTTGAGGGGTGGGGTTTAGGGGACAAGGAATGGACAGTCAGCTCTGGATGAAGTATGGGGAGAGCTCCGAGTCAGGGAGGTGCTCTAGGAACCGGCAAACAAGAGGCTGCTCCCGAAGAAGGCAGTGTGAAGGGAGAAAGAAGGCTGCAGTAGGGGCTGCTGCTGGACTCGGTGGGGAACAGGTGTAAGGAGCTCTGGCTCCCCCAGGGACCCGGGCTGGAGAGCAGAGCAGCAACTCCAGCCCATTCGTTCTTCTTCCAGGGCACAGTCCTCATGATGTTTCGGGGAGAATAGGAGCCAGAACCTGAGACCCTAAGCCATTCCCCTCACCAATGATGGGGTCCCCAGTGAGTCATCTGCTGGCCGGCTTCTGTGTGTGGGTCATCTTGGGCTGGGTAGGGGGCTCAGTCCCCAACCTGGGCCCTGCTGAGCAGGAGCAGAACCATTACCTGGCCCAGCTGTTTGGCCTGTATGGAGAGAATGGGACGCTGACTGCAGGGGGCTTGGCGCGGCTTCTCCACAGCCTGGGGCTAGGCCGAGTTCAGGGGCTTCGCCTGGGACAGCATGGGCCTCTGACTGGACGGGCTGCACCCCCAGCTGCAAACAATTCCACGCACAGGTACTGACCCCTTCCTCCACTCCACAGGGCCACATCCCCCAGGTTCTCTCAGTGCTTGCCCCCAGTTGCCTCGTTCTGGCTTCCTCACAAGATCCCTGGAGTTACAAATTCTTCAGAACCCAGCTCCTTGGTATCTCTTCAAAACCTCTCATGCCTCTATTGCCTTCTCTCTCTTTTTGAGACGGGGGGGGTGTCGCATTTTGTCACCCAGGCTGAAGTGCAGTGACATATTCACGGCTCACTGCAACCTCTGCCTCCCAGGCTGAAGCCATCCTCCCACCTCAGCCTCCTGAGCAGCTGGGACCACAGGCACACACCACCACACTCGGCTAATTTTTAAAATTTTTTGTAGAGACAGGGCTTCGCCATGTTGCCCAGGTTGTTCTCAAACTCCTGGGCTCAGCTCAGCGATCTGCCTGCCTCAGCTTCCCAAAGTGCTGGGACTACAGATGGGAGCCACCACCCTAGACCTCCATTGCCTTCTAATTCTCTCCTCCTCCAAATCTCTAAGCCCTTAAATTTCTTGCTCTTAGTATCACTGTTCAGTGTCTCTGGGCTAATTTGGCTCCAAATTCGTAGCCCTTTCTTTTTCTTTTTTTTTTTTT